>NW_026534348.1:20568991-20958977 GCF_026225885.1 Hylaeus anthracinus | reverse complement strand
TCTCTCTCTCTCTCTCTCTCTCTCTCTCTCTCTCTCTCTCTCTCTCTCTCTCTCTCTCTTGCCGCCGTTCTCATCCACCTTGGAGGATCGACCTACGGCTGTTCTTTTGGAAACCATATATTTTTCGTTTCACAGTTCGCGGTGCCGTTGAATGCCCTGCCTCCATTCAGACGAGGGTGCATCTCCGTAGCAGCCGCCAGGTATAAATTTTGGCGTTGGCCCGAAAGCGGGGTGGGAGCACAAGTGGGGGCAGATAAAGAAAGAAAATAAAAGGGAACGAGGGAAGAAGGAGGAGAAGATCGGTCCCATGGTAATCGATTATCTCCCCCGTATCCCCAGAATCCCATATAGTGACCGGCCTCCATGGCCCGAAGATTGAACCTTCGATAACCGGTGCTCCACTCTCTCTCCGTCTCACCCTTTTTCTCGCTTCTGCTTCCACCACCTTCTTCGAGAGACCTCGCAACCCACTCGTCTATTTTTCTTATAAGGTGCACGGAACACGTAATTTCGAGCGGTCTCGAAAACGAGTCGCGCTAATTAACTGACCGCTGATTTGGCACTTGCTATGGAGACGCTGCGAATTTTCCTATTTTTACGGAAAAATCGAAACTCCTCGAATTAATCTAGATATATAACTAACATTCTCTTAAGAGAAAGTACGAAACTTCTCGTAACATTTCGATACGGTTAACGGTTCCTGTACTCTTGTCGCCATAAGTCGTTTACACATGTAGAGCAAATTGTATGTTATTTTGAACAGTATAACATAAATAGTGTATGTTAAATTAATAAGAATACTTTGGTAATATCTGGGTTGTACTGAAATTGGGACCTATGACCTGGTGATTCTTCTTATTGAGGAGTTTTTAAATGCCTAGATATTTAGATATTGCAACCCTTCAGTCGGAAATGCGATTAGATAATAAGGCTGAATTTTGTTCAATAATTTTGTTCAAATATTTGGTTATGTATGCATAGCTCAGGTACAACGCCGGGACGAATTTTGAAATCCTGTACATTTATTTCATTCAAATGGATCGAAAGGGTTATCTCAAAAACGTACAGAACATGCAAATGCTTATATTATAGCTAATAGTCACTGCTTTTAACATTTTAATTCAAACGAAGACCATTTTAAGGTTATAGTATTTTACATCGTTCAACTCGACTCGATGACAGTTACCCCGCTATGAAGTAAAAAATACCTGTTATCCTTTAAAATACAACTGTGACTCTTAAATAACTCATAATAAGTTGTAGTGTTTAAGATGCTAAAGATGACGATATAAACAGATCATTCGCTCGGCGTTTAAAAATAATCAATGTTTGTTTTTTAAATAATACCAGGCATTTATAACTTGATAGCGTAGTACCTGATGGCAAAGCGAGTTCAATATTGTTCAACTAACAAGTGGCATGGAATTGGGATCAAGTTGTGACGCACAGTGGTTCCGATGGCCGAAAACCTGGCCAAAATAAGAAGGAGTTTTCGGATCTTCGTGAAACTTGGGAATTGGGGCGCAAATTACGAATCCGGTATCAGAATTTCGAAAAATTCAAAATGGCAGATCCAATATGGTCGACATGCATATTGAAAATATTAAATTATTATGAAACCTTTATGAAATAGGATTTCTAGGTTTATAGGGCAACATAGTTAGAATAGATTGGTAGAAATAACAATAATAAATTAATGTTAAATTAAAATTAAGGATAATAAGGTTTGTTTTAATGCCGCGTAAACAATCTTCTTTTCCTTATAAGCATAGACCTTAAATTTAAATAACTTAAAATGGCGCAAATTTCCGCAAGTTTTCTCAATTGGATATCATACCTGACATGTCACGTTATATCAAGAAACTTGGCAGAGCGTGTCACTCGGTGACTATCATCTTTGTTTTCCTTCCGATTCATCGAAGGATAACTAAAATTTATACCATATTGAGAAGGGAATTACAATAATGAATCCAAAGATATTTTACTTTGTTCTTGTGGAAAGTTTATGTTTATAACATCTACTTTTATGGTAAAATGATTTACATATGAATCTATCGAGGATAAACTTTCTGTGACACAATAAACATGCGCCACTTTTCACGATATCAAGGAGCATGAAATTTCGTCAACTTTGAACCTCTGTATATCAGTAACCGATTGGTATTTTTAAAAATTTCAAACGGCATTTAATGCACTCATATGTATACAACACACGCACAATATTGAAAAAATTATGTTCGAAACTTCCAAAATTGCATTTTGGGCAGGCTTTCGGCCATCGGGACCACTGTGCGACGCTTGCTGACCGAAGGAAGCAAAATGCTATTCAACGTTCGGTAATGGTCTACGTTGACGAAGAGTCAACCCGTTAACTTTGTCTCTGGGAAAAGCACTTTGCGTCGCGGAAGGCCAACTGCACCTCACCCCGGCGTCGGCGTGCGCGTTATTCAGTTTAAGGAGTTTCCTCGGCGGCCTCGCGTTAAACTCGTCAAGCTGTTACTTTCCTGTCGTCGCGTCGTTTACATACCAACTCTTGACAAGTTAATCAGAATCCACGTTGTGGCGGCGTAACAAGCGTAATATGATATCGCCGCGACGCCGTACCCCGCCGTATTTCTAAATTTCTAGAGCGCCGATCCCCCGACTGTCCAGCGACAAATGTAAATGTTAAATGTAAATGTTTTAACGAACCCGATAGACGCCGTCCGTCGACGAAGACAGGTTAATTTAACTTTATTGCAACACCTTTTATAAACACAGTGCTCTCGTAATTACCGCGACGAGTTGAACGGAACGAGAGAGGGAGACACGAAACCGTGGCGAGAAAGAGCGACGAGGACTTTGCTTTTAATTCGGTGTCAGTTATGATTCAGTGTAGCTTGACGGGGAATGGGCGAGGGGGCACGGGGCACAGAGAACCAACCACACCACGGTTCTCGAGACTAACAAGCTTATCGTGCATCGGCAGATTGTTCCTTCTCGGAAGCCAGTTATCCTTCGGCGTATTTGATAACGTTCGACAAGAAATATAGTATATAACTCGCGCGCCCGTGAGATTACGGATCCGAGATATCCTTATCAAAGTGAAAAGGTGGCGCTGGGGCGGACATGCGCAATTTCTAGACACGCTTCGCACCAGGGAATATTGGTAAAACTTCGACACCCTCTTTCCCCTGTTTAATATTATTCGCGAACATTTTCATATCTCGCGTGAGAACAAACTTCCATATCTGCGGTAAACAGTTGCATAATATCGAGGACGAGCAACAGGACGTATCTGTGACATGTTCAGTTACTTCAACGATCACTCCAAGATACAAAAATAATGGACAAAATTCACGTAAGCGTTACCCTCTATATTAGCATATTTTACACAATGTTCGATAACTCCTCGTTTTCTTGAATAAGAAATTAATAGGTTAATTTGCGATAACTTAAATTACAACTGAAACAATGTCCAAATTGCTTGAAAGTGAAAAGAAACTTCTTCTTAGTATTAGCTTCTCCTTGAAAGTTTCTTTCGCGAGTTGCACTCAATTATTTTATGTGGTCGTGTTTCTATAAATAGACAATCTAATTTCATAGATATTCATGTTGTAACAGTAATGGAGCAAAATGAATCGTGCACAATTCAGTAATGTAGCATAAAACATAAACTATTGTGGATGTATTACTTATTAATAAAGCGAAAGAAACTTTTGGGACAACCTAATATTATTCGGAATAACTAAGGCGCAGGTACCTCTTAGAGTCTCATAGCAACTTCTTGCCTAATCAATTGCATGAACTATTGAAGTAGTATCAAAGATACTTGATGTTGGACGTTGCATGTGGTTTATCGTGACGGTGAACCATTCCATCTCAACCAAGTATTGTACATAGTCGCAAAGTTCTTGAACTAATGCGTAATCTGCTTGCTTCTAAGATTAAAATCAACTGGAATTTTATTTTTGAGATGATTTACGATATTTGTTAATTCTATTGACACTATTCAAACATGTATACCGTATTAAGTCCTTTAAGTCGACTATTTTTTGAAGTTGAACAATTGCACCGTCACTATTACAAACTAGTGTTTAAAGATTAATTAAAGGTTTCGTATATATAAATATGTATAGCTAAAGTTCAGAAAAGCTTGCTCCAAACCTAATAAAAAAACCGAACACATATATGCATATTCTAAGTTACAAGGAAGTTGTAATATCTTTCAATCTGTCAATTGTAATAGGTCGCTGACCGACAGTGAACTCTTCATTCAAATTTAATTGCACATCGATGACCCTCTCCGATAACTTCAATTAAGACATTTATAACATAGAACCGCTTACATTTGCGAGACTATGAATATGATCGATGACAGAACAATGGCGCATGGTATCAAGCAAGCGTAGTTTCGTTTACATAACACCTTGACCGGCTCACCCAATACGTCGCATACTGCCCCAACGTATTTTCTCATCCTCCTCAACGTTTATTTAAATGTATGTATATATGTCTTGAGTAAACATATAACGAAGTGCACAGATTTTCCTAACATATTTTTCTTTCTCACTACATTCATGTATACATATGTAAAAGACTCGAATTTTAACCTTCAAATGATGTAATTTCTGTTTATATATGTAAATAACCACGTAGAATGACATGAAGTGAGAAATTCTTGCAGATATGATCTTTTCTTTCCAAGTAGAAAACATATACTCGTCATCAAGTTTCTTTTATCCAATGATAACCAGATACATAGATGATCGATAGCATTTATATGCAAACTCGTTTCAATTTAAGTAAATAAATGCTTCAACTACTACCAAGAATATTCCAATTTATTTTCTCTCGAGTAACTTGAATACCATTAAAAAAAAATAAATGAGAAAGTTTGCAGTAAATGGATGTCAACGGTATTGGAATTTATTTGTAGTCGATTCATGTAATATCGATAGCGTCATTCACCGGTGATTCCTACGAGAGTCGGTGTACATGTATCAGTTTAATTACCTGTTCAATTAAACTTGCGTGTTTCGAGTAACAACCATATCCAGGTGCAAAGTAACTTGGTAGACGAACACGTTAAAGTATGCTTCGAGGATTTCCGCAACGGTACTCTTTTCCTCTATGAAACGGACGTTGCAAAGAATATCAAAAATTCGGTGTTCCGGGACAAACAACGTCGCTAATTTTAGTCAATCAGCCGTGCAGGCTGTCAGAAAAATAGCAAACTATTTCCCCAGATAATATCAGTTTGAATTATTTGAAAAAATTTTGGTTGCTATTGGTTTTAATAGCAATACACTCACCTGGACTCTTAGCTATCTTATAGGAAATTCTTCAGAGTTTGTAATCTGGCTCTTCTATATTCCATTCATTTATTGACTATATAGCTCCTGTATTTGTTCGTTGCAATTTGTTGTATGATCGACATTAAAATCTATCGCAAGATCGAATTTCAACTCAGTAGGTAAATATTACCTAAATATCTGTACATTAATACACGGCTTTAAATTGAGAGAACTTTTTAAAGTACCCTTACATTGGAAGCATTAGAAGTACCAACTACAATGCATATGTATTAGACGTACAATATATTTTTGGAATTAGAAGAGAGAGAAGCAAATCAATTTATTAATATGATTAAACGTTTGAATGTGAGTGGCGATCGCGCTTCTTCTGTTCTGTCCTAAAAAGCGCCAACGCTCTGGACTACGAAGACCATAATCATAGCAGGCAATCGCGCCCCTCGGCGTGCTATAACAAGTGCTATTGCGCCGTTTGGCGTTTTTCGACGCGGAATATGACAAGGGAAATAAGAAAGGCCCGTGGCACATAAAACGGTTAATTTTCTATTGCAACAATTGCCACTAAAAATTGTAGCAAAATTCAAAATACGTAAAACATATTGGCTGGTTTGTTTGTTTCTGGATTTACTAACACACTACACTTAATTAATCCGTCAGTGTGCAAAATCCGGACGTTACTTTCTCTCCTTCATTGTCCATTCACCTATCATCGTCGCGCAAGAGAAGTGTGATTGCCTCCACCCCTAAGGTTAACCAATTGTATTCATCAAGACATACGTGTCGCCTTCTTGCACGCTCGCGACTACAAAGGGTGTCGTTTATTGGTGGGCGTACTATTCTGTTTCTGTTTCATACGTCTAGAGGCAGTTACTTTGAAAAAAGACCCAATAGGTGGGGTCTATTACACTCTTTTAGCGCTCTATCATCCTGTCCATACTGCTTCTTGAGAATGTATCCAACATCAGTTCTTACATTTTGTTGCGTACAAGTTAAAACAGACCACTCCAATGGCATGTCATACATACGATTTTTATAATTTTCAAACTGGTTACTCTTGAACAGCGTAGAACTACGGATTTACAATAATATATAACTAACAACATTATTTTCTTATATTAAATATTAACCCTTTGCACTCGAGGCCTTTTTTTGGTATCTATCAGCAACTCGAGATGCTTTCTTAGAATTCTATTGTTACGAATGCTAACCTTAGATTGACTTCGAAAATGAGATCTCTAATTTGAGATTTGAAAATCCGGTCACCTTTGCCTCAACGACAATCATTTTATTGACACTTTGAGTTCCAAAGAAATAAAACCTAAAGGAAACCTAGTAACTGAGAGTCACCTCTCGAGTGCAAAGGGTTAAACAGAAAAAGAATTGCTCTAAGACGTCTTTTAGGGAAACTAATCTCACTTGAATCACTTTCACACGCGTCTTGTGCTGACATTATCACTGTTGTAGGTAAAAGATATTTGTTTGCACCTGCACTAGACCGTATGGAATATAAAGTACAGAAAATATGTGAAAAGAAATAGTCGTAGCTTTGTAATCCTGCGGCCCAGGGCTTGGTTCCTCCACGCGAGCATCGTCGCTGATTTCACGGATTCGGCCACGGTTCGACGGGCCATAAAGGCTTCCCGAAGAAAACAGGCCGCGCGCACACACGGGGCTATTTCGTAACGCATATCGTTTCCTTTTCGTGAAAAGAAGAGGCCAGAAGGCGGGGGCGGCGGATTCCATGTTAGGGCGCAGAAGGCATAGAATCGCGGTGCAAGTCGAGAGGATAGTTCGGGTGCGCGTACAGGGTGCAGCTGCTTCTTTTTCTGGACTCATGCATCTGCCTCGGCCTTCTTTCCCTTTTCCCTCTCTCCGCCGCCCGAGGTTTCTCCTCGTTCTGGTCATCCTCGTTTCGGCCCCTAGGCGCGATACGTGGCACAATTTTCATCGTTGCACCGAGCGAAGAGACGATACGCTCTCGCCCTCGAAAGCCCCCCGATTCTCATCCTGGGTCTTACCTTCGAAGAGTGCCAGGCCCAACGTAATAACATCTTTCGTATTTCGGGATACATGTAATATACGAAATATATTCATGAATATTTCGGCTGATCATACGGTGCTGGGTATAGCGCGCGCCTACATGTTTTAAGAAATTCAATGGGAAACGCGTCGCCGTGAGGAAAGTTCCCCCGGTTCTCGGGTCTGGAAAGCGCCTCCGGGTCGGAACGCGACGACAAGGGCAAGGAATGACCGGAATGACCGGGTAAAAAATGTTTAGAAGATTAGGATAATTGTATAGGGAACCAAAGGAAAATTAATAACAAGGCGGCGCATTCGGATAATCACGACCTGTCATCAATTTTTTTGCTTTACCGGCCTGATGTCACGGCCCTCCTCGAATTAAAATCAGATACTGTGCAAGTAATTCGTGGCAGGTGCAAGATAACTATCTCGTATATTTTACAGAGACAGTGAATCGATTAGGAATAATAAGTACAATTTTAGCAGTACAAAGTAGGTAGTTACTACTGAGCAGTAATTGGTATATTTAAATACGGTGCATAATCGCTTTTGAAGGGGGCTCAAGAGGTGTTCCTTCGTGGAAATAGGTCGACAAGCGTTAACGAAGAAGTCTCCAGTGTTCAAGGATAAAACGTACTTTTGGGAAAACACCAGCTTCTATTAAAGAATAAGATTCAAATCATTTTAAAGGATGAGTATGCGTTTCATTTAAATTAGAAAATTATTATCTAAATGGGATTTTGAAAATGGCTAGTGTTTAGCTTAAGGCACATACTTTCTTAAAAATAAGTTAATTTAAATGGATTTTTAATATAAAAACTATGTAACGTAAAAAGTTTAAATTATGATTAGTTTGTTTTTCCTCGCTTCTACCGTCACTTCTAATATCTTCGGACATTATCCAATGATGTCCAACAAAACTATTTGCTTTATTTATTTTTATTATTTATTGGATATGGAAGACCGAATTCTCAACTTCCACATGCTATATCTTTCGCCATCAAAAGGTTTAATGTTTCTTTTTATTCTTAAGTTTTCCATCTTTAACTGTATTTAACACTATATATATTCACTAAATTAAATGTCACTGATTAAATATTATTAAGTAAAACATCACTATGTCTATTTGTGCTTACACGTATTAATTAATGGTAACTAAGTTTAATGTCACTTATTTCAATAACACTACATAAAATGTCACTAATATATACACTTACACGTACCTTTAAAATTAACTTATAAACACGATTTAAAACTGGATTAAGAAAAAAATATTACAACGTTAACTGGGTCCATACCCTATTGGATATGGGAGACCGAAATAATTAATATGCTTTATATTAAAAGAAATAGATTTTATTTTACACGACGGCTGAAGAGTTCTTTACGTTATGAGATCTCATGCTCAACTAACTAAAACTTCGACACCGACCCAATATTATTCGTGAAAGTAAAAATTGAAGACTATGGTGTGAAAAATGGAGGCGTTTGATTCGAGAATTAATTGCAAGATAGTCCTTGGCTATCGTTGACGTTTACTAGTGTAATCTATGCTTAGATGTTTAAATATAAAGAGTAGCTCTTTAGGCTTTATTTGCGAAAGACATTTGAAGACCAGGTCGATTTTTCGTCTCAAAAAGCCCATCAACGAGGTTCTTTCCCTCTTAATCGGCGCATTTGTTCGTCATCTCCTGACAGTCATCAGGAGCAATGTGTTTGCTGGTCGACGAGTGGACTGCAACAACTCAATGCGTCCTGTTTACATTGCGCTCGAGCGTACTTTAGCGTTATTCGGGTTTGGCGTCTGCGCACCATTGGAAGAAGTCGACGAAAAGCGAGAGAGTTGGCGATCAGACGCATTGTATCGGATGTTCCCGCTTAACCTCCATTCAGTTGGAACCGTAAATCCCTCTGGGTTCGAGCGGTCATTCAGACTACGAGGACGTAAGTCGTTCCGAGGACTCTGTGTCGAGCTGAGGTGTTTACCTCCGAGAAGTACACTCGGTGACCAAGGTTCGCGCCGTCGAGTGCACCCCTAAGAGGTAAATATTTCAGTACCTAAACCAGAGATGGGCAACACTCTTATTGTATCTTATTTCATTTTTTTTGTAGTTTCTTAACTGTAGATTCAACTGTAGATTCTTCTTTTGTAGAATCTACATACAAAATTAATTTTTTTTTAGATAAAAAATTCAAGTAACCAATGGTAGATAAACAATTTTGATTAACAATATTGAATAAATTAGGATTTTAATTAACAAATAAAATTTTGTTTCGCAGTAAACATACGAAGTTTTGTTCGACTGACTGTTCGATCGAGTATACTTTGTTCATCTTTCATGTAAACACATTCCCCCTTTATCTTTGTGGTAGTGACAACCAAAGAGAAGCAAATTTTTCTTTGTATAATAAACAACAAACGGAATCAACGTACTACGTTTTATTTAGGACGTTTAGATGATCATTCATTTTTTTGTTTACTGTGAAATGTTTCATTCTCTAACTTAATTGATATTTGAAATTTATATACGGATAAGAATTTTAATTCATCTTTGGTGGTTACTTTTATTTAGAAAGGATAGGAGTAACGAGAGGATGACGAACGCGACGCTTGAGAACCAGTCTCGGGGCGAGAAAAAGATTTTTACCATTTCCGGCGTGTGTACACGTTCCCGGTAGCTTTTCGACGCAGCTAGCGACTCTTACGTTTCGTCCTTTCAAGAGTCTCTTCTGCGACATCAGAATCGCATTAGGCCCGCCATACTTCTGACATGCACTCACCTTCGTTAACATAATATTTTTGGTCCTCGATGAATTCCGAAGTAGACGATTGTTTAACGAGGGATCGATAAATAAAGATGTCTCAAGTGGAATGAAGAATTGATGCAGATGTCTGCTCGAGGAAAAGCGAACAACTTTATTATCGATGAAGGATAATATTCGGTGTCTTAGAAGAAGAGAAAGAATTCTAATTTCTTTAATTTTGGCATTTTCTCCCTGTTGTTATCCTATTTTAAAATTAGTATTAATATAGTATAGGGTGTAAGAGTTTATAACAAGTATAGGGTTTATAAAAGTTTATAAAAGTGTAGGGTTTATAACATGAATTAAGAGTTTCTGAATACTACTGTATAACGGTTTAGCTTATTGCATTTTCTGCTGGCGTCACAGTTGATCTACTGTAAAGACTCGCAGTTAAAAAGAAATGATCTCTGATTGTAAATGTTAGAGAGTGGTATTTTTTTTTTTATGGAGATGTGAGAGTTAAAATTATAGGAATATTGTAGAGGTAGATCGTGTAATTTATTAAACAACATTTCATTTTTCTTACGTAGGGCTCTTTGAGTACATACATACATATAATGTACATATCATTCATAATTAAAAAAGGAAAATACATGAGTAAATGGATATTCATTAAATGTAATTACCATAAGCTACGTAATATGAAACTTAGAAATACACACTAGAAGTTGAACTAAAGAAAGTATGATAATTTGATGGAATAGAAAAGAAAATAGAGAAATTTAAAAGTGAGAAAGATTACATGTATACTTGCAGATGGTTCTATGTAAGAGTATCGACAAATGTCGTCTAATAAAACTGTATGATCGACCATTACAAATATTCCTAAATTTTCTTTTCACATCTCGGTTTAAGATGGTATTCTTCCTCAACAATTACAAATCTATTTACCGAAGAGCAATCGTTAATTGTAATATCTGTATAATTATGAAAAGCTCAAGTCGCGAGTGACTGTTTCATTTATTGAACAATGACGTTGTTTGATATTGTGTTACCGCAGAGTCTGTAAAAGAACGGATGGATCACAAAATGATAAAAACTTTCATCGTTTAATAACAAAATCGAAAGAAAATGTGATACGACTTCACGACCTCGAGCAAAAACGCATATCGTGGCAAAATGTGCAACCATACTCGATCATCTATCAAGTTAAAACGTTCGAAGGACGAAGCAAAGAAGTGAAAACGATTTTTCGTCGTCGAGTAACATCCCGCGTTTGACGACGGGAAATTATAGTCAATTGTCGATAAGTTATCGATAATTTTAGAAGAATGCCGCTGGGAAGTAACGCTGCTTCGCATTTTGCGCCACGCAGACCCGACAATTTGCCCCGATATTATGGATCCTCGTGGCTCGATCGCGACTTTGGAATACTCGTGGCTGTCGTCGTTGCTGTTACAGATACGGTATCCAGTTTCGTGTGATCAGTATTATATTTTTATAACCTTGAGTAGAGGGTTGCAGCAGAAAACTTCGAGGTGCGAACACCGAAGTAGCATTTTGTACTGATATTTCCACCAATCTCTCCTCTTGCCTGCACGTAAATTGCAGTGTTTTCACTACTTGATTACTGAAGAAGCATATGTATTAATATTTATGACATATGGTTAGCATTTATATATTTTTAGAATACATTGTATCTAAAGTAGAGACAATTAGCAGGTATTAACTCAGACGATACTATCCATCTTTTAAAAGAAAAGTACGAAAGTTCTTATTAATTTTTAGGTATAGTTAACGGAAAGAAGATGTTGTCATCATGTAAAAGACAACCAACCTTTTAGTACACTTTTATACATGTAAAGAATACACATTTTTATTTAAAACAATTATAACATGTGTACAGAGTTTCATCCGAAGTGAACGATAATGATTATTTTCTATGTTAATATAAAATTTAACAGACCTTAATAATCGTCAGAGTAATAATAGAGACATTAATATTAACAATTTTTGATTAAACATCAATCTTGTGACTTCGGGTTAGAATTGTTTCCTTTATCGATGAATCAATTATGTATGTAAATTAGTTTTGAAGTGCAACTTGTATAGGTGTTCCGAATGAATTAAAAAAATGTACTATTGCGTCGAGTCACTTACGTTGTCTCAAACAAGGCTCTGATTCAAAATAATGCATAGTAACTATTTTGCTCGATAATAATAAAAATGAAGTCAATTTACATATTAAAAAATTGTATCCCCGTTCTACACTACGATTCATCGTTAAAATATTACCACGTCATTGTTTCTCATAATCAAAGTCAAATTCATAAAAAAATATTTGTCGAGATGATAGAATCACGCCTATCCATTCTACATGAGTTTCAATTAAAATACTTTCAATTCCTGGCGCTCATCGTCTCTCGTGATCTAAATAACTGGCAACGAAATCAAATCGGCGCCGAAGAAAAGAAAGTAACCAACAAAAAAAGTCTCCCCTCAATCCAAAGTAGCGAGACAATCTTCCCCGCGGACTCGCCCATAATTAAATATTACAAATGATCGCGCATCTGGAGTCGGGCCTCTTCCTTTTGCGTTTTTTGCCCAGCCACGAGAGGAGGACTACTCTTCCACGCGATAACGATCCACGATCGCCCTGGAGGGAATCGTTCTGGCATAGCGAGAAGCGTAACTCGCTCTACCGTCTCTCGCCAGGCTTCGAGCGGACCCCCTTTAACGCGCCTGTGTAATCAATATCTAATTCATGTTGAATGTCAAGAAGAGAACAAACTAATATAAATAAGTTTTCACTCCGAAGGCATAAAATTAAATATTGAAGAAATGGGAAATTTTCTTAAGAAATAAAGAAGAATAAAATACATTTAACGTTTTTTAAAGTGATTAATATTTGAAGAAAGTTTCTATCTTCCTTTATTCGTTCAACAGATATTAATACATCATTTCAAACGTCGACCATTCATTCAATTCAAGACTACTATCCTCAAGGAATTGTATTTTATCATTTTTTCATTAGAAACCACCTGTTATAACATATAACTGGAATATAATTCAAGACATTTTAAATTTAAAAATGAAGCACAAAAATAGTTTAGATAGTCACTATGCTTTGTAGTATTAGATAGACTGGAAAGTAATGTCGTTTCATTTACACTAAATTCAAACAAATTTTTGATAAATTTCTATTTTTATGCAATTATGTAATCGCCCTCGTTATCAACAGCCACCTAGTGTGCACATTTTCAATGATCGATAAAAATTAATGAGCCGTTGAGTGATAAACAAGGATTTAAAATTGCAGAAATGACATTACTTTCCAGTCTACCTAATACAAAGATATGCTTAAATCGATCATGATGGTTTATAAGGATATCTTGTTAAAAATTCATAGAGCACATATTCTTGTTAAAAATTCATCGAGCACGTATTCTTGTTAAAAATTCATCGAGCACATATTCAAACCATTTTAACAAAACATTTCTATTCCCATGTTTATAGAAATCTGTGTACTTATTTGTGTTCACAGAATATGCTGGCACAGTTTCATTGTTTAATTTCGGAGCATCCTATGGAAACAGAACTTTTCCAATTATCTCACATGAATATAGATTTTAATATGCTGCCCGAGAATTCCCAGAAAATGCACAATTTACTGCATTGTATAATTCTTTATATCTACATATCTAGGAACGTAAAGAATTTTTCAAATGGATATTTCAAATTTTGTTGTTTAATAACAAAATATGTCTGTCAATGTAATCGTGGTAAATACTTATACGATATCATCTTTTATGTTTATTTAAAATCGGGTGCGCTTTCATTTAAATTTAAAGAATCAGACATATTTCGGAGCATTTTTTTTATTACAACAAAATTGAAAGCTCCTTTCGGGAAACCCTTTATAGTTGATAAGTTTGCAGAGTTTTACAAGAACTTTTAAGAGAAATTCCAGTTCGTGTACATGCGAAAACGATGCAACGAATAAAAGCAACGTGAAAATCGATTGCTCGATTATGCGAAACATGGTTATCGCTCGTTGAGTTCATTATCGTCGATAATCGCGTCAAAGAATCTGACTTCGAGCACTGAAATGGCCAATGCACGCGTGTCGAAAGCAATCTCTGCGAAGTGCAGTAATTATAAAATTGGATTCTCGTCATGGTCTTTCTGGAAAAAAGAATAAAGAAAAAGTTTCGAACGCATTCATTTGGCCACACTCTCGTTTGGTGATCAAGATGCATGCGCGAACGCGAGCGTAATTGCTTTAAAAAGCGTTACAGCGCCGCGTTAAACCGTGACCCAACATTGCAGCGCCTAGAATTGAAGAAATGCATCGAGACCGTCGAACAGGAACGCTCTCTCGATGCAACTTTTTCTTTTATTCCACAGTCGTATCCGATGATCGACATTGCTCTTTCAATTTGGCGGTGCGTGCAATTTTTAATTACTTCGATAATCGTCTTGCCGCCTGATCAGGACCTCTCAGCGTTCGAAAGATACCCAGGTCATTTGGCACTTGGAAGTCGTCAGAATATATAAAAAATACGCTTTTCGTTGTAATTCAATGTGAAGCCACTTTGTCAATTTTCGATTTCGCGATGGTCGAAGATTTTCTATCGGATCAACGGTTTACTTGAAATCATGCACACCACAGCTCGATCTAATGTTTATTTATCACGTTTAGAATACATAGAAATAGAAACTAAATAATTTTCGAAAAAAAAAGAAGAAAATATCATTGTTAAACTACAGTTAGTGTCGAAAATATTCGTGCACCGATCATTTTCCAAAAAAACTACGTGAAATTGTAATTTATTAACTTATTTTTTATTATCAATGACATTCCACATACTCTTGGAAGTCTCTAGAATAGACAGTACAAAAAAATTAGTTATTTATTAAAAGTAACGAAATTTAAATTAACTAAATGTTGACGTTATTCGGGAAGGGATTTTCTTCCATTTTCCTATTTACTGGAAATTTCATGCTTTTTAATTTGTACGAAGCAATAAACTGATGTGTTTATGTCACAAACTCAATTGTAAACAGTTCGTCATAAGAACAGTACGAATACTTACTGCTTCTATATTTCTATCGATTTTAAGCTAATAATTGTTGTTTGGACTATATCTATTCTAGATTTCCGAGAATATATAGAAAATCATTGATTATAAAAAAAGAAGTTAAGAAACTATAATTTCACACAAAACTTTTTGAAAAATTGATCGGTGTACGAATCCATTCTACACTCACTGTACATTAAAAGAGTGCTCAGTGTGTACTCACTTTCATTTCGATAGTTATTCTATCTCATGGAAAAAATTATAAATCATTAATATTATGAAATTATATGCAGATTATAGGAGCATAGAAACTTCTAAGCTATTCTTGTATGTCAATAGGAGACCCCTATAAGTGTGGAGCCCCAGCCAACCGAGCCGTCTGTGGTCCATTCTGTGATAGCGACTGGGTTCGAGAGAATCGTAACCTTAGCGCGGCGCGGCATATCGTGATCGCGTTACGGGCAAAATTCAGACGATAAATTCGCAAACCTCTGCGCAGACCATTGAGATGCTCGACTGTGGTCGTGCACGCAAAGAAATAAGGGATAATAACACGTCATAGTAGTGATGGGATTGAGACGTGGACAAATATAGCCCTTATAATCCTTCCAAAGCTGAAGCTAAAAATAAATGGAAAATATTTAAAATATTTTACGTTTCGATACTTTGTTTCGAAGTCATTCTCAACATTTAACATTCAGAATGTCGTGAATTAAATATTGAATTAGAAATAAGATAGATCAGTTACATCATTGCTTAGTAAAATTTCAATGCTTGATGTTTGACTTGTGTCTATATCACAAAAGATGTCAACAAATACAGTTTAGAAATACCGATGACAACTTGTTTTGATACCTGCTTGACGTCTGGGAATTGATACGTATAAACGAGTATGTTATTGGATTTATCTCATCGTTACGTTATAGATTCACTAATGATCAATTAGTATTCGATGTTCGTTTGAACGTTGACGCGATATCGTGGATGAATAACAAAACAACGATACGACAAATGTAATACGCAAAACAAACAACACACGAGACAAAACAATCAGTGGATCGTCATTTTCTTGTTTACAAACATTTTATTTACGTGGTATTGCCATTGCTATTTGCGTTGAAATCGTGCTGCACAAATCCTGGAATTATTTGTATTCCACAGACACGGAAATTACGATACCGTGTTAAAGTTGAAATATTCTATGCCACACAGAATACGCGCAGGCCCATCGAGCATTCATCTTTGTGCTTAATTACACGAGTCACGTATCCGTACGCCAGTGGAATTCTATGTTGAGGTTTATGAGCATTTTGTCGGACGAGGGATCACCGATAAATCCAATTTCCATGTGGAAAATTTGGATGGGTATTCGCTGGATGGAAAAAAAACAAACTTCGAACCGAGTAAATTGTATTTCGTTTTTGTATCGGTAAACTAGGAACGCTGATACGAAGCGCTGAACGTGTTATATATAAAACACGGCCTGGCATCGAACATGAATAGTATCAAAAACACGAATATAAATTCTATGGCAATTATTTTGGTGGTACGATTTAAAATATGTATTCGGACAAGCTTGTACGTGTACGAATCGAAAGATAATAATTTTGCGGTTTCGAGTAAGCTTTTATTTATTTTATGTATCCACTCTTTGACTTGGAATCATTTTTAGAATCTGCAAACGTTACAAATTAATTTACCAGGTCAGCATATAAAAAACATATGATTGAATTTATACAGGGTGTCCCAAAAATGTTGTAACACTTTGAAAGGGGTGATTCGGGAGGTGATTTGAAACAAATTTTTCCTTAGCGAAAGTGTTGTCCGAGGCTTCGTTGAAGAGATATTAACGGAAAACCTCGACCAATCAGAGCGCACGTATACCGTTGGAGCGGCCGTGGTAGCGAAGGCTACGAGCTAAGCGGTCGCGTCCAATGTTCTTCGATGCACGTCGAGTCGCTTGTTCGCGTATAAGCGCGGCCGCTTAGCACATAGCCTTCGCTACCGCGGCCGCTCCAACGGTATCAGCGCGCTCTGATTGGTAAAGTGTTTTCCGTTAATATCTCTTCAACGAAGCCTCGGATAACATTTTCGCTAAGGAAAAAGTTGTTTCAAATCACCTTCCGAATCACCCCTTTCAAGGTGTTACAACATTTTTGGAACACCCTGTATATGAAAAGAATCCACTAAATTCCTGTATAAACAAAATTAACTAAAGTACGACATATAATATACGTCCCAAACTGATGTATAAATAATGTAATAATTGCTTTCAAGCAAAAAATTATGCTTAAAAACGAAGAAGACATTTAGTGTTTGGGAACTAGGACGATATTCGCATATAAATTGAACTAAACTAAAAAGATATGAAGATATGCAGTATGTATGTATATAAAATGTGAAAACTCTATATATTGAATTACCCTTATTCGCATACATAATTGTTTTAAACGCGTTGAGGGTAAACTCCGTTCAGTCAGACGAACGCATAACGACATACCAAATTGGAATTTTTAAAGAAACAAAGAATGATCTGTATACCTGTACTGCAACGAGAGATAATGAACTCAAACTATCCAAGAGAGCCTTTAAAAATATCTCACCTTAGGAATAATTAACTGCCCTCTTCATGAAACGTCTGAAGTCTAGACTATAGTCTCTAGAGACATACTCGGACAATCGACTCCATTTGCCACCAGCTGAACGCAACTAAAAACCCGTCTTTCTCCATCAAGAAGTTCATTCTTCCCGCGTATGCATGGCCTCCAGAGTCAAAACGAACAGGTTTCTCACGGGAGACACCAGAAAATCCAGGTGCAACCGTCTCGATCGTTTCAGCACACGTCTTGTATCAATGCATGCTTACGAGCTCCATTCAACGTAAGCTTTATCAGCATAACCGGAAGCCAAACGGTACGAATGCTTATCGGTCGGTTGCAATTTCTCCTTGAACGTTACTCGAAAGCGAGTAACTCGAGCCACGATGCTGGTCCAAGCCACCGATGCGCTTTTATTAATCCCGAGAACCCTCCTCCGTGGAATCGCTCGACCCCTTCGCGTTTCTAACTAGATGAAGTGATTATTTTTTATTTATTTAGTACAAATCGTTCTGCTTTCTTCCAGGTACCATAAAATTGTGAACAAATTTGTTTAAGAATATCAATATGAAGAATATTGTTGGTATATACAGGATGATCACTACATATTACCATCTCGGTTTACGTGAATATTATCACGCATAGTAAAAGCTTGTTGAGAAAATATATTTTTTACTGCACTAGACAACGTAGCTCGGTATACTCTATACAATTTTATTAACCTTTCTATGTCCAAAAATCATTAGTTTATGAGATATTTTAATTTCAGTAATTAAGTAAATGATATTTGATCATATCAGATATACTGATTTGTATAGAATATGAACAAATTTTGTACCATCTATTTTGTGAAATGTAAGCATGACCCACGGTGTTGTATAAATCGGATTTATGTACTGGTTCATAAAATCATATCTTCTTTAAAAGTAGTAAAGTTGCGAATAAATATCATAGAAAATATGGTTAACAAGAGGAACACTACTTTACTAATTCAAATTAGACCAATAAGTGAACAGAATGCAAACATCGAATATATAATAATAATAATAATGTTTCTATTAACATCTAGCTACTATGTTATTATCTACTAGTAAGAAATAAAAAAAGAACTCAACATACGAGGTATTGAAAATCATGGTAACGCAAAAGAGAAGAATAAAAAATGAATGCTACGCCATTATTTCAAGACCAAAAAGATTGAGTGAAATCATCTCGAATATTAATAGTAAAATAATCTATTTATATTCGTTTTATGAGTCCAGTTGAGCAAATGATAGATTTCACCTTACTTTGCCCTACTCCTCAACTTTGGTCAGGAAGCTGACCCACAGATCGATGCACTTCTTATTAATCGCCTCGAAGGAAACCTCTCCTGCGGAAGTCCTTAATTATCCTTTGCTTTCTACCGATAATGTCGCGACACGGTAGAACAAAGCAAGAAACACAGAGAGCATAGGAGCAGATACAGTGAGACAGAGATAGAAAGAGCTTTGACCTCTCTCTGCCAGGTTCGTGGTTTCGTGTACGGCAAGGCAGTCGAGATCCATCCAGATAAAGCGTCGCGGGGCAACGATCCGTATCGGCCGAGTGGAAGGACAATTGGAACCGAGATTTCGTAACGGCGACATAAACGTAAAAGCAAACGATCGCGGCACGATGCCTTCCCGGTGTAGACACAATCCCGGAATGCTGCTGTATCGTTCGTTCCGGCGTGTTCGGATGGGAATTAAAATTCTGTGAATGCCGGCTGATTTCGGATCGGTTCGTTAATGGCATCGCGCTGGTGACCGATGTCGAATCGATTTTTTCGCGCAAACTTTATTCGTGAAACGTTACCGTGTCGCTGAACCTCGATCGCCAGTGAAAACGAACACGTTTGCATCGTCCTCGAGGGCTTTTTATTCTTTTATTAATGACTTCCCTTCTTCTACAAGATATTCGACGCACGTCGAGATATATAATTAACGCTAGAACTTCCAAGCTACAGAAGTTACTCAGTTATTAACAGTACTTTTATTAGAATTCTTAACAATAATTGTTAAAATAAAATTGAGACTAGTTATTTCTGTAAATTAATTTGTTCCTACCATCACTGATTTCAAAGATATAGTATGTAGTATGCATTGTTCTCAATAATCCTAGTGTTACCTAGCCGACCGATCGGGGAGATATCCCCATCTCGAACTTTTAATTTTATATTTGTATAAATAATATGTTAAATCGTTAAACGAAATTGTTGCTGTGAAATATAATTGTTCACATCACTAGTTTTCGGACTTTTTTGAGTTCAAATAGTGAATTTCAGTCCGTGCTACTTCCGAAAAATGCGCGGTGAACAGCGCAGTTTGGCTTTCCCGAACGCGATGGAGCACCAGGTGAGCAAAGGTTTCAATAATTTATTTTCCCTAATCAAAATTACAAATCCTTATCATTTGTTTGTGTTCGACGAATATTTTATTATGGTACCACGACTTAGTAAACTTCTCGAGAAAATACTTAATTTCTTACATGTACAGTGGGTGTAGAAAGTATTCGTACACCGATCAATTTCCAAAAAACTATGTAAAATTGTAATTTACTAACTTATTTTTTATAAACAATGACATTCTACATGTTCTCGGAAATGTCTAAAATAGATAGATTAAAAAAAGAATAGCTATTTATATAAGTTGCGAAATTAACAAGAAACAAACAATTATTCGATAGAAATGTTGAAGCAATAAGTATTCGTACAACTGTTTAATTTTTAAAACTTGATTAAAAAAAAAGAAATTTACATTAATTTATAAGTATATAATACTTCCTTCGAGGGATTTCCTTTTGATTTTATAATTATTGCAACTTTTCTGAGCATTAAATTAACTAAATTATTAGTTTTTAGAAATGGAATCTTCTTCAATTCCTCTATTAAAGTCTTTTTTAAAAGTACTTTCTTGGAAATTTGATGTTTTCTAATTCGCATGGAGCAATAAACTAATGTGTTTACGTTACAAGTTCTACTGTAAATGGTTCGTCATAAGAATCGTACAAATACTTATTGCTTCTATACTTTTACCCACTTTTCGCATTTTTTTGTTAATTTCATAAATTATATTAACTAGTAAATGTTGTTTGGACTATATTTATCTTAAAGATTTCCGAGAATATGTAAAATATCATTGATTATAATAAAAAGAAGTTAATAGACTACAATTTCACATAAAAGTTTTTTGGGAAATTGATCGGTGTATATACGAATACATTCTACACTCACTCTATACTCACGTTGACAAACTTCCAACGGAGATTGTTGGTGTTATAGTGGAGGGATAACGCGACGAAACTCCAGGGGTACTTCAGGTGTATACATGTTAAACAGTGGTCTGGTTCCCCTCAGGGTCTCATCTTCTGATCGGCGTGTTTTAACTTCCAAACTGGAAGTGGGGAAGGGGGTGCTACGGCCGCGAAAAGGACACATCTTCGAGCCACGACCATCCAAATGATCCCTAGTTTGTCTACTTTAGGACACGTGTTCAAGACTATATCTACAACTGTCTTAAGATTTCGTTATTCTTTGAAATGTACAAATAGATGATCTACACTTTAACATGGTTAGTTGTAATACTACTCGTTGATCGAATGGCCCAAGTTGTTTATGAAATAAAAATCGAATGACTTCTAACTTACATTCGATTTCTACCTAATTTATGCAAGAGATGAAGATGATCGATAGGTCTGCATATACTGCTTACTTGATGCCCAATTTGCTGCTTTAGTAGGTCACATAATAACTGAGAGTTTGGCAAGGCAGGATACTTAAGGAAATCATAGAACTTTACGTGTAGATAAAAAGTATAGTTCGATGATGAAAATATCCTAATTACGATGAACCGTTAATATGTGTCACATATGTGACAGTTATCAACCGATGTAAGTGGAATTTAAATGATCCTCTTTTCCTTCGGAGTGTGTCTTGTTTAACCTATGGTTATATATTTTAAAGAGTTGTCAACCGTCTAAAAGACTAGTGGAATAGATACATTACATTTGGATAAATAGAAGAGAAATTGAACACGTTGTCTTATGTTAGTTTCCTCTAGGTATGTAGAGAATGTTAGGCGACGATCCAATGTAATTCCCAAGTGGGAACTATTATTTAAAAAATCTACACGTTGATCTAAACACGCGAAATGAGTAGGTCGAGCATGGTGAGAGCGATAGCTAAAAATCATCCCACAGGTGATGGTAGGGTTGATATACATACTGTAGCCTGTCAAATTTTGAGTAAGATCGATGATCCCCGTTTCTATATATTGTAGAGAGCAGCGTGCGGATCCGTGGGAACAATACAAGGCAATGTAGTTAACGCAAACTGTTAGAAGTACATTGTCTGGCATTTGCAAGACGGGCAATGCATATATTAAAAACCAAAGGCGACAAGACGGCACCTCGTAATACACCGATGCAGACAGGTCATGCTCCAGCGATTAACTAAATGACTTAAAAAGAAGCTTTTCCGTGATGGAGGCACGATATTCATTAGCCGGTCGGAGGGTTCGTAAATGGTGATTAGCCAGTCAGGGGTTCCATCGATGCGTAAATGGTTCGACCGTAAGCTTTCATGGTTCCGCGGATACGCTTCTTGCTAATGGCGTCAGCCAGCGAACGACTCTTTCGCGGGGGACTGAGAAAAGGTTATTCTAAGCGACGCATCGAGCCGACAACCGCTCGTTTCGAGAAAGGTTTAACGCAATTCAATGGGGTATAACAAATTTCACGATTCGAAGCCAGAAAAAGGGATCTCGCTCGGAACGACGGGGCCTACCTGGTCCCTGGGCTCGTCGTGTCCAACCGTTTCCCTTTCAAAGATTCTCCTTCATACATATCTACACATATATTTTTTTTAATTTCGGAGTTTCACCCGACAGAAGAGGATTAATGGATGCTCCGAGGCAACGAAACCGTGACGCAGGAGGAGAGTAGGAGAGAGAGCTCGGAGCGAGGCCGGGTATCCTGAAACACCCCATTCCGTCCACCCCAGGTTGCCAGGTTCCTCGAAGCAGGAATGCCATAATCTAGATAACAGAGCATAATAGAATACCTGGACCTGGACTGGTTGCTTTCTACCTCGTTGCACCTTCACCTTTTTTTCTCCCTTGGCTGTGCCAGCTCGTATCTCCTTGCTCCTCTTCGTTGCTCCCTCTCCTTCTCATCCTGGTCTCCTCCTCCTTCTCCATTTCCTCCTCATCCTTTCTACTTCGTTTCCCTTGGCCGTGCTCCCATCTGCGGCCTGTTGATCCAGCTTTTCCAAGACGGATCCCTCTGTTTCTCGGTGTTCCAATGACACGGACGGAAGATGACCGTTCATCGCGCTCGACGAGACCCCAGGAATGCCCAAACACACGAGCAGGACGGAACACATGCAACCTACTGTGTCCCTTGCATGTCCTGCAGCTAGGACACGTGTTTTCCAGAAGCGTCTCGACCATCGAAACAAGGAAAACTTCTGTCGGCGCTGGAAACCCACCCAGACGCGATCGTATCGAATTTCTACGGCAGATCGGAAGCCTAGGGAGAGGATGCCATATGTATCCTACGAGAGAAATTTCGTGAATGTCCTGATGAGAACTGGCCAAGGCACACAGTCCTCGTTGTTTCTTCCCTTGTTAACGGTTCGACGATAATTCAACGTCCGTGCCCGTGGGATCGAGCCATGCGGTGGCATGTAGTCTCCAAATCTCCTTTCATGGACAAAATTACGATTAGGTGATGTTCACCCTTTGTTGAGGACAATAATTTAACGAAAATTAGTACGTGGGTATAATCATGGGGATCATTGTTTCACGTAGAAATTGCTAAGGTGTAGGTTAGCCTTGTGTCACTCCATAAATTCTCCGATCAAAATCGCAAAATATTAATCTAAACTTAAAGCTGCATCTAAAAGTACCTTACTTTTTAACGCATGTACCGTAATATCAATTTACTACATCAGATTGTCATCTAATGCTCTATATATTCGACGAAAAGTAACAAACATGCGATGACATGGGAAAACTTGAATAAAATTCTCTTCTTCGATGTCAAAATTTATCCACTGGTGTTTCTGGTATCACTGTTTTGAATGTTACTGTAATCCCCGTTTTTGTGAATAAGATTTTTCGTCCCGTTGGCCATACCATTTAAGCGCATATGTATGATGTAACGTATGAAATAGTTGATATATATTCACCGCAAAAAATTATATTTCTTATAATTTCTACGATTTGCTTAAAGATTCGCGCTAATCTTCTCATCTTCCATCGCCTACTAGAACTGCTTGACACATTGAGCGTCTAATAGCTATTATAGATATCCTACCGATTACTTTTATTGCTAGCCGAGAAATAAATCAATTAATTTTTATTCTATAAACAAAAACTGTTTATGGAAAAGGCGTTTATCCACTTGGTAGGCGATACGTTAAAATTAATCGTAAAAATCCAATTTGCACACGCAAACATTAAACATTCACCTTAGTATACAATGTTCGGTGTAAGTGTAATATCTGCTACGAGAAATAGAGGTATTGTTACAAAAAAAAAAAGAAAGAAAGAAAGATAGAAAGAAAAAAGAAAGCTGGAAGTGTTCGAAGGATTCCGAGAATAGGCGTCGTGTACGTACGCGTATAAAAAAGGAGCCTGTACAAAACGGTGGGCCCGAAACCCAGCAGCAGGTAGCCCAGTCCAGGTGTTATGTTGCCATATTCTAGGTTTCTACGTCTTTGTTTTAAAGCCTCCTATCGTATTACACCTAGTAGAATCCTTAGATCAGCGATCAGATTGTTCCAGCTTGGAGCACATGGCGCCCGTCCGCCGCCTATACACACACAATGGCCTCGAAATTTTCGGAAACAATCGTTTTAAAGAAGATAATTTGCGAAGATAAGCGACAGCCTTCGCGTCCAACCACTCTGTGCCAGGTATTTCTATTGTTCGCTTTGGCATTCCCATGAATCTTAGGAAATGGTGATTAGTTCGATCGTAAACAATCTCTCTTGGCGCACGGCGCCTCTATCCGCGCGGAGGATGTCCTTTCAGGATCCTTTCGGTGAACAAACGAACGTTCGTGTCAATACGTCTATCCATTAGCAGAAATACTTCGACTGTTTAGCGTGTGTACAACCTCCCAGATAACGCGTTAGATTTCTTTGTTTTGTCGGAACAGATAAGGGAATATGGAATCTAATGATGATTAGGATGTGAGAAGAGAATGGACGGGGTAAAAAAGAAACGCCGCGAGATTAGAGGCGTACAAAGTCCCGCGGTTCGAAAAGAAAACTCTTGGATATTTTCTCGTATCGATGACGATGTGCATTTGGAAAGATAAACGAAGTGATACGTCTATTCAGATAAGGATTAAAGTAAGCAATGCCCCGAACTGTGAGAACGAGGAGCAAGATTAACATTTTTGAAAGAAATTTTTCGCAGCGTGTTTGAGTGTTTCTCACACCTGGCATAATACACGGACACTATTAATAAAGGAATATCTTTAGGAATCTTCCTAGTATTTAATAGTTGTTAATTACTATAACTTAATTGTTATATTTTATGCAAAGAGATACTATCCAACAAAAAATGAACTAAGTACAAACTTATTGTGAAAATAAGTGTGAAGTTGAGTAAAACTTGGATAAAAATCAAAAATTAAAATTCTACAGGTTCAATTCTACATTACCTTTATTGTCAAGAAACATAAATTAATTTAAAAAAATATCTCCTAATCTGCATAGTTCTTAAAGTATTATTGATCGGATCATAACAAAATTTGTACGGTACTAAGGGGGTTGCTACACTTTGATATTGCTTATACAAAAAATGTGTTTATGTATTAATACTGTCAATTAAATTTAAATGATTTCGTATTTTTTTTAAAACTCTTGACATGTCGTTTGGTATGGGCACTGATAAGTATGGAAACATTGTGTATGGACGTAATTGTTGTTACTGTTGTTGTTAACTGAAACTTTAAGAAAGTATAAGAAGAAAAGCACCGGTTCTCTTTATCGCTAGATAGACTTGTTAACTTTCTAGTACTATTCTTAATTCTTTGGTTCGCTGATACCACTTTGGAGAATAACACGTACCCTACTATTATTAGAGCTTCTAGTTTTGTTTATCATTTCTATTCTTTCCTAAAAAATATTAAAATAGAAATATAATTTCAGTATCCAGTCACATTCATCATTTCTATTCCTCACGGAAAAAATAGTAAATTTAAAATGGCGTATTGTTTCCACTGAACTTTAGCGTGTTACCCTAAAGTTAAAGAATAACAGTATCTACTGACTCAGTATTGGACCATAACTAATTTTCTCAATAAAACAGAAAAAGAAGAATAACAGTACCACGAAGTGGCACTTTGTTTTTTCTTGACCCGCGAATGGAAATTCAGAATTCTGTTTCCCGAGGTTTGAAGCAACGGGATTTGCGACGGGAAAATACCGCGAAACGTGCGACAGATACTATCGAGCGATCCTTTCGGACTATCGAGGAAGCAGCCGCTGCGCTGGAAGGTAACTGTGCCTGGTCGAGGTGGATCGATTAATGAGTGCCGATAACGGGGATGATTACTTCATTACGCTACGCCGTTTACCGGCCGATACGCCAAAGTCATACCGTTCACCGAAGGTATGTCGAGGACTTCGAGGTGGAACGGCTCGGGCGAACGCGGCAGCAGAGAAGTTCCCCTTGCGGGAGCAAGGATTTAGTGCAGCGAGATCCTTCGGAGAGTCAGAAACGAGCGAGCGACTCGGTAGTTTCAAGCTAGCTCCACAGATGGCGCTAGCTACACCGTTGACCACTTTTTGCCGGAGTAATAAGCGAGTTTCGCTAAACCAAATCACAAAGCTTTAAAATCAATTGGCAAATACTTAAATCTATACGATCTTTCTGTTAAAATACACTTCTAATTAGTTTTATGCGCAATACCCTTACTATAAAAAAAAAGTTATAGTATATCATGGTATACTATCATATACACGGTCTGTCTAAAAAGAAACCGAACTTTTCCTATAAAAAGAAAAAAGTACAAGTAAAGTTTTTACACACACACGTTTATTTACTCAAAATAATCTTCCTCTGCGTCAATACAGCGTGTAGACCGCGTAATTAACATTTCGAAAGACCTTTGCAGCTCCTGTTTTGGGTCCCCTGTTTAGTACGGCGTCGGCGGTTACAGCGGCCTGAATCTCCGAAATATTGCTATAATGTGTCCCTTTTATTGGAATTGCCATTGTTACCTTGGATTATTCACCCTACTCGCCTGATCTGTCTCTCTGCGATTATTTTCATTTCCCAAAATTGAAAATTCCAATGAAAGGGACACATTATAGCAACATTTCGGAGATTCAGGCCGCTGTAACTGCCGTACTAAACAGGGGACCCAAAACAGGAGCTGCAAAGGTCCTTCGAAATGTTAATTACGCGGTCTACACGCTGTATTGACGCAGAGGAAGATTATTTTGAGTAAATAAACGTGTGTGTAAAAACTTTACTTGTACTTTTTTCTTTATATAGCAAAAGTTCGGTTTCTTTTTAGACAGACCGTGTACATATACGGTTGGATATCAACCATACTATTTTTTAAAAATATATATTGATAAAAAGGCCAATCATAAGAATACAACCCGGATGCACCGACAATGTGTTGATTTTAATAATGGAAACAAAAGTTATATTAGATTGCATGTGTTACAAAAAAAGGTTGCTTCAGCAAGAAAGAGAAAACAGGTAACGTCAGTAACGACAGAACTGCAACTCAGAACAGAAAAAGAACGAAAACGTGCAGAGCAGTTGGTACCCCTTAACACCTATAGTTTTGTAATGTTAATAAGCCTATCATTAATTACAACATATATGTATTATTAATATTAGAAATATTGTATATGTTACGTATTGTATATTTATAAGTAGACTGCGGATTTGTATGCATTTATAGGGAATTTTAATGTGGAAGAAGCTACAAAATGCAAACAGTATGCAGTAATATATAAAAAATATTGAAAGTAAAGTTTATATTGTAATATTTGTAGTGTAAGAAAAATTCCTACTTCGGTTCGATTTTTGTAGGTACAAAAACTTGCAAAGATTTTAATTTGCATAAAGATCCACAGACTATTTATAAGTTACGCGTTTACTAAAGGTAACAAGCCTAACAGCATATTTTACAACGTATGTAATCTATTATAAGTTAGTACATTTTTAAATAAAATCAATTTAAGAATCTTTCGCCGTCGGTTTCGGTTTGAAGACCTGTCGAGGGTTCGGTGCCACATGAGGGAAAATTATCCCTGATGTCTCTTCGGTTTTCACCCTCAACTCGCGACTCACGATGTGCGTTTGCATTATTTACCGATCACACGAACCACTTTCCAAAACGCCAAATTCGAATTTCGAACAGCCATCTTCGTTGCAAAGTTTCCATGTCAATCGCGCCGCCTACTGAGCACTTAACAACAAGGAATTGGAAAGTTTCCAAGAAGCTCGATCCTGAAACGTTTCGTCGAAGTGTTTTCACATTACGTTCGGCTAATAAGATAACCGTTAGCGTGTTTCGAGTTTTGGGTAGAAGGAAGCGGGCAAGTTAGCAGGAAGACAGGGATGCCTCGCGACAAAAAAGTCTTTACACGAGTTTCGAAGAGATATCGCTTGGACTGGTCGAACGGGACGAAAGATAATGCCGCGAGAATTGAAAAGTAAACCAAGAAGCTCGCAATGATCGAGCTATCTAGTTTTCTAACTATCGATCAGAGTTGACGCGTCGCGTGCTATTCGCGTGTATCTATGCCATGTGTAACATATTCTCCTTCCGCGAGGTCTATAAAAGAAACAGCCTGCCTGGCGAGTATAAATAGTCCCATACGTCCATATTTAACGCGCAACGGGAACTACCTCTGACCTGATGTGATATTAAACGAACTTGCTAGAAAAGAAGTACACGGGTTGTATAGACAGAGTCAGTCGTCGATGAGACAGCCTCGACATGTTTCCGATGCGGATGAATCGAGAGTTTGACGCAAGTTTCTGCCGCAAGTACAATCAATCGCGAGTATTATTAGCGGTATGAGGGAAATCTGGGCTTTTTATAGGTTTGAAATAGCTATGCCGAGCGCCGTTTCAGGTAGCACGTTATAAATTTACCGGACGCTATGTGGCACATCTTGCGATGACAAAAATACACATTTCCTACCATCGTATCGAATTGCGCACACAGGGATTGACGGATAACCCCCCACCGTCAGTAATACGGTTTACCGAGCGTTATGACCAAATATGGAAAAGTATGGTACAGTACAAGATTTGTAAATACTTGGTAAGAATAAAAATAGCGGTTTAGTAAAGGCTGCAGGGTGCCAAGGCGGAGCGTCCTTGACTGCAAGGTATGACATAGGGATGGGAAGATGATACTCGATGGTATTACTGCTTAAATTGTGCATAAATTTGTTCTTCACGGGTCTCATCTTCTCACCCGTACGCAGTAAGAAGTAAAGGATTCAGGCACGGTACGGAAAGATCCTTTTTTGACATTAAAATTTTAGAGATCTGAGTGCCCCAAGACGTTGCGAATAGCAAGCATACGTGTTAAGGTCGATTCAGACTATACGACACGGACCGTCACGTTCCGGCACCGACACGACAAAACATTAAAACACGCGTTTTAATGAAACTATTCACACTATTCCCGTTGACGGAACGTTCAGGTCGGTGTCTGTTAAGTGTGAATAGTTTCATTAAAACGCTTGTTTGAATTGTTTTGTCGTGTCGGTGTCGGTACGTGTCGTTGCCGGAACGTGTCGTATAGTCTGAATCGACCTTTACTCGTAACAACCAGATCGCTATCGGCTGGGTAAGGATCTATTTACCGATTACGAGGATGGTTATCGGAATGGAAGTGATGGTTACTAAGCAACATGTTTAGTTGGTGATTCTATCCACAGGTTATAAGTAGCAGGGCCATTCTACGTAGGGTTAGTACTCATCGGACCGATTACCTTTATTATTGTAGGATTTTCCAGTCTCAACTTTCAGCAACAATTATTCGTACATTCGTACACCGATCAATTTCCCAAAAAACTTTTGTGTGAAATTGTAGTTTCTTAACTTGTTTTTTTGTAATCAATGATATTTTACATATTCTCGGAAGTCTCTAAGATAGATATAGTCCAAACAACATTTACTAGTTAATATAATTTGTGAAATTAACAAAAAAAAATGCGAAAGTGGGTAAAAGTATAGAGGCAATAAGTATTTATATGATTCTTACGACGAACCATTTACAGTAGAGTTTGTAACGTAAACACATTAGTTTATTGCTCGGAATTAGAATTACGAATTAGAAAACATCAAATTTCCAGTAAAGTACTTTTAAACAGTTGTGCGAATATTTATTGCTTCAACATTTCTATCGATTAATTGTTTTTTTCTTGTTAATTTCGCAACTTACATAAATAGCTATTTTTGTTGTAATCTATCTATTTTAAACATTTCCGAGAATATGTAGAATATCATTGTTCATAAAAAACAAGTTAATAAATTACAATTTTACATAGTTTTTTTGGAAATTGATCGGTGTACGAATACTTTCTACACCCACTGTAAATATCCAATATCTCCAGTAAAGATATGGGTTTAAGACAGAATCCGCTATAGAACCCTTACCGATGGAGTCTCCGAATGAGTCAAAATTAACAAACTTTGTTTATCTTCGTTTGGATTGAAAACCAGTGACTAATTTTTGTATCTTACGTTGTTCGCCATATTTGTTCCATCGAATATTCTTGGAGTCGATGAAACGAATAAAGCGGCCCACGTGAGTCAGTCATCTTCGAACCAGCAACTGCAACTGGACTCGCGACGCAACAACCTGTACACACCGTCCGTGGTCATCGGCGACCATCGGAGCGGTAGCTATGTAAATGTAACATCGTTGCGTGTGGCGCGTACGCGGCAAAAGTACGGAACGTACACGCACTCACGCACACGACCCCGTCCCATCCCCACGTGGACGTGAATGCACCGCTCATTACGGGATAATGGGTTATTTCGATCCTCCTCGAATTACCGAGTCGACAATGAGGGATTCGATTCGAAAAAGCCTCTGCTCCCGCTCTCCCTTCCTTTGGGCTGACAGAGCCGCGAGGCCTTTCAGGGTCCCAGCGAGCGGTGGATTGGAAGCGAGATGGCGTAAAAAAAAAAGAAAAAATATATAGAGAAAAGGAGGAGAAAATGAAAAGAGGAGGGAACGAGTAGACGGAGGAGCAACCAGCGAGAAGAGAAGAGGGGCGAGAAAGAAAGGCATGAGTTTTGGCCGGTGGCTCGAAAACCGAGGAGACAAATGAGGACGAGCAAGCGAGGATACGTCGTGGAAGGGACCGTAGAGGCAGTTCCTCTCGTTCGTGTTTGCTCCTTCTTCTCCTCGTCTCTCGTCCCTCCCTCGCTGGTCGTCGTCCCTTCATGGAACGTGCACCGCAGGACCTCAAGGTGCAATCTCCTCCACGGTTTCGCAGACGGAACGTGCACTTATACGCGGTTCACGCGCGTCTCTTTCTCTTTCTCAGCCAGCGAGAAACACGCGTGTGTCTCCGCTGGCGTGACGTCGCCGCCTCTTTTATTCGAGGCCTCGGAAATCATCGGCATTCGAACGGACTTTCTTCCGGGTGTGGTGACGCCGCGGAAATCGACATTGTCCCGATCCTTGTCTCGCGGTCTTTGACTCGTTCTTGCCCTGAGATGTCACGGCTGGAAACCGGGGAACAAAGGCCGGAGATAACGCGATAACGATCTGTCCGACCGACGTGGACCGTCCGTTTTTCCTCTCGACTGACTCGATATTCGACCGATTACTGCGGGTCCTCCCTCGATTTACACTGATCTGCGCTCCGCGACCGAATTAGAGGATCCTAGTTGCCCGAAAAATAGCGAGCCTTGAGCTTGCGCCATTATGTGAAAAATAGACGAATAAATAGAATAAATAGACTCGAAGCATGACATTTAAACTCCTAAATTCTATGGAACAACTTCAACGATGGTGACTTTCCAGGTAGTGGCGACGCATTTGTGCGGACTGTGTAAGGGAATTTAAAATGTTGTAACTGTAAAGCCATACATTTGGTTTAAACAATGTTTTTCCTATTTTTTTTATAAAGGGTATATTAAAGTTGAATGTGCGAAAAATATGGAAATAAGTGTGAAAATAAGTTTGGATATTGTGTGGAACTTTTTTACTATCCATACATATCCAAAGCACATTCCGCCCAATGTGTAAGTCTGATTGTTTACCAGTAGAGCCAAAGTGTGAGGTTAGTTTTAAATCGCGATAACTCCGCGACAAAAAATTGCATCTCGTTAGAACAAACCACATTAAAGGTCAGACTTTAAACTTTAAATAAAGTGCTCGATCTTGAACTTGAAGAATTTTAAGCTTATACGATGAAGTTACTTTCGATTCATAGTGTCATTGCAATGCTAGTACGATCACCCTCATTCTCGCTGTATACGTACAAATTCGAAAGAACTGGAGGACCTACTACTTCGCGATCAAATTTCCATCTAAATAATAACCCGAATACGTAATTTCATCGCTGTACTTGAAAGAAAGAAATTAATTTCCTGGCACCTGTTAAACCCAATAGGTATTCCGAAGTTAGTATCGAGCAGCGTTGAATCGCGATGCGAAGTGCGTGGACGATGCCGCGGAGCATTGATGCCGAAGAGGAGCATTTTCATTCTCGCTCGTAACACTCCCTCAATTATGATCGATAATTGAGCCCCCGTAACCGAAGACGGACTGTAGCCAGGGCAGTTAAAATGCGTTAAAGTTCTCTGAAAACGAAAGGCGTTACGAGCCTCCTGGCAGAGACAAAAAATGAAGGCATCGATCATGAGCTAATTGAAGCAACGCGGGGATTCTTCGCGGGTTCCCGTGGGAATGAAATTATTCCTTCGCGCGCGCGCGCATAAGGCAGCGCTTCTCAACCTTTGTGCATTGCAACACACGGCAGAGGCTAGAATTTATACGTTGCACTTCTTAAGATAGTGGAAGTAATCTTAATATTACACAGTTACAGTAACCTGTTTTTTATTAAAATGATCGATAAATCTTTGAGATAAAACTAAACAATTTATTCTGTCCAAGATTCACGCCACTCAAATGCAAGACTACTTTTGCGCAGTGAATAGAATTTAAGTTTTAAAGTGATAATTATTGGATAGACTTTCCAGAATGCACGTTAATTGTATACTTCCTCGGTAGATAAAGATAATTCTAACAAATTCAACCATATTTCGGTCCCACCATTTCTAACCTTTTCAGGGATCTATAAAAATAAAATAATTCGTTAAACTAGAGGCAGAAGATCGGACGATAAAAGAAACAATAGAAAAAATTTAGTTGCTTATTTAAATTCATATACGATCTAATCTCAATTACAGTATTATAGAAAACTATATTGGCAACTTTTGTCGTCGTTACTATTACCAATTTTCAATGATTGATTAATCGTTATCTACCAACAATTTATATAACCCATGTATGTTCTGGAAAGTCTAATAATAATTCATTAAAAATAACCGTTTTATACTTTTTGTGGTTAATTAAACGTTTGCATCCATAAATAGTTGGTAACAAATGATATAAGAATATTCTCTGCAGTATTCCCAAGTGATAAACTACTCTTTTGCAAATAGTCTTTTCATTAATTTATTAGAAATTTTTCACGGCACACCCACACTCGTCGTGGCACACCTGTTGGGAAGCACTGTCATAGAGAACACGCTTCTCGACGTCACACACTGTGCTCACACATTCTTGGACCCGCAATTATTTTAAGTGTATAGCGATATCTGACTAGCTATTAATGACGTTCCTTCGCAGATAGAATCGCGTGCTGACCACGGATAGCTCAGTGTACACACGTAGGCGCGAATTAATTGGCGTAATAATGATTATTGCCGGGTGGGTGCCATCTCTTCTCCTTCCCATCTAGAATCGAACGATACACTTTTTCCGACATCTGTAACGTCTGCCCACGCGTCTTATGCGCCACCACCTGCTGAGCTGTGGAAATTTTCATTGCGACTACGTTTGCCCCACGGCGCACAATATGTTATTTAACGAATTCAACTATAACTTGAATATTGAACTTATAGTACTTCGGTACAAAAACCATCGTAAAGTTTTCATTGTAATTTCAATAATAAAGAAGGGTGAATATTCGTACTTGTACATGTAAAAATATGTATATAAATATAAATAAAAATATAATGTACATATATTATACAAAAATATTCTTGTTTTTACTTTTTTTTGGATTTAATTATAAATGACTTATGTGATGTGTTTCTTTAAACAAACTAATAGAGTTTTTACAAAAAAATTAAATATATCTTTGAAACGATGAATTTTGCCTAGGTCATTACAGTTGTAAAATATATAAAGAGAGGAACGAATTTTCAATTTTACCGTATCATTAATACTTATATCAGTATAATATTTATTACAACGTTAAATACATTTAACGAGTAATGTAGAAATAGTTGTTTATGATTCATTCATTATTTGATGATTTTATTTGGACGAAAATTTTCCCTATCCTGGACTGACAGGGGTGTGGGGTAGAAAATCCCCGGAAAAATGGTATGCGTGAGTAATGCGAAATATCGTTTATGCCGTGTCATCGTCGAAGGTTATCTGTCGCCGCACAATGCCCGATTATTCTATAATTCTGATGTACGACCGGCTCCCCCTCCGATTTATTTCCAACCGTTTTCCCCATCTATGGTGATGTTGGGCAAATATTAATTTTCACGAGTCGGGAACATTGATTTCCCTTATGCGCGTTAGACGTGCTTGAAGTAGGGGTATCTAATGAAATTTTGGAAGCGTTTAAAGTTTCACGAGGTATCAAATTTTGCTAGTTATTGACAACATCTAGAAAATCGGACAAAGTGAATATATAACGAATAATTTCAGTTATTTCTCTGCATAGTCGCTAAACTATTAACATACGTGTATCATAGAATTAAAAGATGTTAATTTTCTGTACTCTTGTTGAGGATTTTCTGTAATCACAAATGGACACCGTCTATTCTTGTTTCTGTAGAATTTACGTTCTTCAACTAAGGGCTACTTTTAACGACTCGCATGAGAGAAACATCCATAGAAGATATGTAAAATGTAACGACAGTAACTAGAATATGCTATGTTATTCGCTTTTATATACGGAAGGAACAGTTGCGGTAACTATCGGAAACAACGAAAAATCTCACAACTAATCTTTTAAAATTCAGCCACATAATAACTATCGTGCCATACGCTATCAGTTTTTCATTTCCTACACGCCCCTATGCCTATTTCTACCAAAAATGCACCAAGGAAACAATTAACCCCACCCCGGACGCAATTTCGTTTCCATTTTCGTATCCCTTTGGCTAACACGCATCGCGTCCATCTGCAGCGACCAAAACGAGCCTCCCGGAATTAGGCAGGGCATAAATTTCGTGCTGGTTGCGTGGAGGCCGCGCGCGTTTTATGGATTACGGTGTGTCGTGCACGGGGCCCTGCGAGAACACATAATCGCATGTAAGTCCTAACCGCAACGCTACTGGGGGCTTTGCTACCCCTGTAGGTGCCCCTCCCTTCGACCCCCCCCCCCCCCGCCGAAACCGTAGGGTTTTTGTAACAGGAAACAGCTGCCCAGTGGAAGGACACTTTTCTGACGATTTCGTGGTCCTGTTCGTCTGGAGGGCGCCCGACGCGTCACTGGGACGTGTTTTCTCTACGCGTCTGAGGGTTTCCAGTTTCCAGGCGATCGTGCTATTGGTCCCTGGCTCCGTTCGCGTTTAATTAACCGTAACGCGGTCCTCGTAGCTCGTAACGCCCCCGACGTAAACTTTTTCTCCCCTGGCCGGTGGACTCGAGTAGGCTCCGTATTGTTGCCGTAGCAGGAAGCGGGAGGAGCAGCACCGGTTGCACGGGACACACCGAGTAATGATGTACACGCGGTGCTTACGCTAATAATGATCTTTTGTTTCGCGGCCTTCTTCGCGGATTTTTAACGAAGATATTAAATACTGATAACGCCCGGGATTTATTGCACGCTGCCCCGAGACGACGCCGACGGTCCCCGATAAACCTGCTGCGCTGTCTCGAGGAGAGGAACTTTTTCCTTGGGGTTTCCCGTCGAGCACCGCTAACGACGGAGAAAATGCAATACGGTGTGCGTGTGTGGGTCCGTTGATGAACTAAAAGTTACAGTAACTCGAGAAATGAAAAAAGACTCAAGCGTCTTCCTTAAAGTTAAATTAATAAAGAATGGTTGTTCTGTATAACGATTCCTTGGACCGTTACATAAATCAGATATAGATGAAATTATGGAATAAAGTATTTCGGTTAATTCTCTTAATTTGATTTCCTTGAAAACCTAAGAAAAATAACACGGAAAGAAATATTTTATAGGAAAGAGAAACTCACGTTTATTCGTTGTAGATGTGGAGGAAATTTAAGAAAAATATTTCATGTTCTCTAAATAAATAACTCCCCTAAATACTATAACTTTTGGTTATGACTAGACTGCGGATCTTTATGCAAAATAAAATCTTCGCGAACGTGTCTAGAAAAATTGAACCTAAATAGGAATTTCTTTTATTCTGCAAATATTGTAACATGAACTTTACTTTCAATCTTTTTTATATTCTTGCATATTGTTCGCATTTTGTAGGTTCTTGTACATTCAAATTTCCTATAAATGCATAAAGATCCGCAGTCTAGTTATAACTTACAAAAGGATGATTGCAAGTTTTTATAACAAGACTGTGAATGAAATTCCAGAGAGTTTGCTTGTTACTCGCAATTTAAAACCGAGAATGAGAATTTCGTCCATCTCTGGATAGAAGACGTTACTCGAACGTTGCGCACGTACACACACCGCTTAGACGAAACGCTTCTTCGCGAATCGTTTTCGTGGTTTTACTATCTGGGCTTTATTGCCTAATTAAATGCAATGATTTCCCGCGCAGAGGCGGGCGCGTATAAAGCGACGGGTCCCTGGATGGAAAGTAAATCACGCAAAAGCGGGAGTACTTATAGGTACGTAAATCAGTCGGAGTCGCTTTTCTAGCCGCTGTCTTCGCCGCGTTTTCGCGTTTTTTCGCCTCCCATTGCAGGTTTTGCGTGCGTTTCTGCGAGCAGCTCTCTTTGATCCAACGAATCCCATGGAACGCGAAACATGTGGTAACAGGAAGAAGGCGTCCCGCAAGTTCATGGAGATATTTACGCGCTGTCCGCGCACTCGTAAACGTCGCCGCGGTGTCTCGCGTCTCGTTTTTCTCGCGTGGACACCGTTGACGCGATTCCACCACACGGCCCGTTAGCCTTTAATGATGAATAATTAATTTGCGGCTCGTTAAGAGACGCCCCGACGTCCGTCGGTCTACGCAACCGGGATTTCACGCGATTCATAACTTTCTCGGTTCTGAATTCTTTTCCTTGTATAAGAATAAATATTCTGCGGAAGCTTTGCGGTTCGTTTGGAATTCGATACATGTAATAGTATTATGAAAATGATTATATATACGTGAATTTTAGTAATTGAATCAAGTAAAAGTCAATAACTGAAGTAAGCAAATTTAACTACAAATGATATGGAAATAATGTAGAGAAATGTAGTCGAAATTAGATCGCTTTGTATATTTTTTTGTATTCGATAATTACAGAAGTGTATATTGATAATGTAGAATATTTATTGATTGTTTTGTTGCGTAAAAGTTCATCTACACGTACACTAACTCACTTCGGATTATGAATGAGAGTACTATTAATTGAATTATTACTAATGTATAAAATATATAAATGAAATATATCTAAAACATCAAACAGAGATGATATCGGCCTCTTAAATAGTTTATCTTTAACGACAAGGTTCCTTTCTCCCGGAAGAAAGACATTTGCATTATTAGGAACGCCGACTACCGAGTCACGCGAGTCAAAACGTGTACCTATGATCAACGCAAGTGTCAATTAGTCGTTCGATAAACCCTTCTCGATGGTATAATTTTCTCCGTTCATAATGTAAGTTTAAGTTTGCCCAGCAATTGACTACAACTGTTTATGTACCTTTAGCGTAATTATTACTGGAATGTGGCTATTGATAATTACTTTATTTCGGTTATTATTTTACTTTCTCAGTTCTGAAAATAAAAAAAATTAGTAATAAACAAGGTTTAAGGTGTCAACCCATCAAGAGAAAAGACAACAATGTTCTATTCGTTTAATGTAGGGTTGTTGCTGTTTTTTTGGTTGTAGCCACTAATGGATTTTTGATACTAGTGTAAATCAATTTAAGAATTTATTCTAATTTTAGGAAATTAACTTCAGGTTAATTGGTCGTTTAAGCTTGTTTCTTTAATGGTTTTACACCTTAAACATAGTTTATTACGAATTTTTAAATTTTTGACATTTACACCAAAAAATAAAACCTCACTATTCGAAAGCAGGTGGAATTCTTAATTCAAATATACTTCCGAAGAGGATCGAAGTTATACGATCAAAAGGTCGAAACAATATTGATCGATTCATGATATATTGATTGGTTCTTGATTCTTTATATTTTCAAGCGGAGACAGTTTCAGGAAAAAGAATTAATTACATTTCATGTTCAACAACGATTACATAAGAAATATGTACAAATCTTCCGTAAACATTCAACTTTTGAGGTCAAGCACTGTGTGTAGATACTAATAATGAAAATATCAAAACTTTAGGTAGATGTTAATAAAGAAATGACTAGACTTTTTCCACATTCCAAATCATGGTTACAGTTTTCATGTGATATCTCGCTCTTCACGTCATGTCGGCGTCGTGACAGAAGTTTTTTTTTTGTTTTCACATGATTCGACACGGTAGCAGACTAGGTACTGACCAACGATTATTTCCATGAATCGGGTAGCGAATTCTCAATCTTCGGATACTCAAGGTACTAGTTTCCTCGAGGAAACCACTGGTCTGTGGCTGCTGCAGATCGATGTTGCCTTAATACTCGGAGCTATAAAGCGCCACGAAACAGAGTTACCGAGAAGATACATAATAGGAATCTCCGGTGGTTTTCAAAAACGAGTTTTGTCGGCATGTACACCAGCAATTTAATAACGGTACCGAGGCCGTGTTAAAGTGTAACGGTTTACGAAATCTAGATCAACGGAAATTAAGACTTTCGGTGTGGTTTAATTTCGGACCACGTATCATTAACACTCGACTTGCTAAAACCATCATTTTACCGCATTTAGTAATTTATTCGCGTGTGCTTTTGACAGCGTATTATGTATTCGATAAAAAGTAAAATTTCAATCATGAAATGAAATAATATTTTACATTAAACGAATAAAGACTTATCCGTATAGTTTTTCAATAGAACATGTGTTGAAAATTTACATTCTTTGCCTATCTCATTAAACGAACTGAAAGTATTATTTACTATACATTTACTATATTGAACAGTAATGTTTATGCCGACTACTTGCGTTTTTAATTTAGTTTCTGAATTAACAGATGTCAAAATCGACTTTATTTTTTATTTGTTATTCGAACATAATTTTGTCCATCGCTGATCCAAGGTTGTATGTACGGTATCGAGAACTCTGTCAAAACGTGTCCACTGTTTGCTGCATCCACAACTTGTCATTCGTTAAGTTTACTCATGCTTGCTAGTGTACGTGACTCGTTGCGCGGAATAATTGGGTTCACGTTAAAATAACAGTTGCAAAGGTTTCACGACGCTGGCTTTCCAACTTCCCAGAAGGTAGCTCGTAAAACGCCGACTAGTTCTCATTGGCCGCTGTTTTTCGACACGTGACGAAATATTACACCAGGAAAGAATAACGAGCGAACGAACGTCCCATGTAGCTACTCAAAAGTATGTTTTTTGTAGGAACGTATTCTCCCAGAAAAAGTAACAAGTTTTTTTTCCTGTCGAACGTCCATCGAACCGACTGATGCGTAATTTTCACGCTATGGGCGGTAATCCGTACAATAATTCTGCGTTCGACGTGTACGTACGTTGTTAAATATACGCGTATTTGGACGAAACTGCAAGAAATGAAAAAATCTTTTTGCCGAAACGAAATGAATGTCAAAGCAATTAATGCGTAAAATCTAGCAAGTTAAGAAAAAAATTCAGAATGTATGAATAGAATAGAGCTATATCTATCGTGATTATAAAATTGACATCTGACGATACAATAACATTTTTAAAAAATGTAAGTCCTAGTCTACACATTTTAGGGTAATGTATTCTTTTCATTTTCGACGGTATTTAGGTAGGTAAATACTTTTACAATTAAGATTTTAGTGAAGATAAATACGAAATCAGAGACCAGTTGTGAAAATGAAAGTTTAAATACTACTATTCTATTTGTTGCATCTTCGTTAAGGTCAAATATAAGACAGCTTGAACATGAGAATCATTGTCAGATTTCACACACTTTTATAATAATTCTCATTGATGCTTGGTATAACATTACTATTTGATCATCACGTTTATACCACGAGAATCTTTGGCCATTCTCAATCATAAAATGTTTAATATCGTTGGAATATTGTATTATTAAACTAAATATTTTCTTACATTTAAAGGCCACGAGAAAATCTAACAGTCGAAATATTTGGTAAAGATGAAATAAAAACTTGGAACGCCATTGCTTTTCTAATAATATATGTATATCTTAAATAAATTTGACACTATTTTAAATTATAATACATTATTCAGACCTACAGAGAATATTACTTAATTTTATTTCCCCTATTAGCAACAACAGTTGGTCCTCGCTGGTCGAAAGCACCGCGAAACATATTTTACCATGGAAACTCGTTTCATAAATATCTCAGTCGATACGAACACGCGTAATCATCTTTGAAATATCGATAATATCAGCACTGTTATCGTGAAATATTAGAATAATTTAACACTTTGTCAGCACGTCCTATTCGAGCAAGAATTAACGACGCCGACTGGTCAAAAATACGATAGGGCGTGTTACACGTGCGCGAAAACAAGTAGAATATGAAACGCACGATAACGTGAGTGTACCGATAACTAAATAGAAATATGTATACTTATTGCATGGACCGTTCCATGCCTTTCTGAACCCGATAGAATCGTCTAGCCGTGGTCGAGAGAGTTCAATAATCTGCCGCGGCAGATCTCCTGTCAGGCATCGAAGTCTCCAGCGGCGCTACAGTTTCTGACGCTGCGACTGCGTTTTCTCCGTCGTTATTTCGCGTAAAAGTATGGCTATTCCTCAAAATCAACATTTTACGAGTTACCTCGCGAAATGACTAATCAATTGTGCATCATTGGTCGAACCGTAAACTTTGAAATTAGCGACAGCTCTGTATAGATAAACTTACAAATGATTTATTACTCTACCCTAGTACAATTTCTTGATTTCGAGTATGCATAGGTATTTGTAGGTATCGATTTTGGCATATGACTTAAAAGAACGTTAAGTTTCCAAGACATAGTGCACCCTCGTATCGCTTTCAACATCTTACTTCGCAATAAACATATTTCGGACTATCTTTTGCTTTTGCGTTTTTTATAGAAATAGAAATTAACAAAACGAGTCAAGACCAACGACTTTCTTTTCTTTCAAAGATATACAATATTTTCCATGACTGTTACATCACTTCAGTCTGTACGACACGTCCAAGTAACCAAAGCAATCGTTTTTAATACATTTCGCCGTGTAAAAAGACTCTCCCCGTTGAAAACACAACGAGGCAGTAAACGTCAGTAACCGCTTTTTAGCTCGGGAGAACAATACGCCTTCCGCGTATGTATGTATGCACTCCATGGAAACAGATTTACGATAATCAAAGAGCCACTGGTTTTCATGCTTTGCTCATGACTTTCCTCGTCTTTCTCTCTCTGTCCTGTTCACTCAATTTTTTCCATTTTTCTTATGCCCCTTTCATAAAGCGAATTGCGATTTCCCAATAAGCAGGCAAGATTTACAGTCTCCGAGAGCATGGGTTCTCGTACTCGGTCTTTTCTTTCAGTTTCGCCTTTTTTTGTTCGCTATACGCGTTACTTCCTTTTCGACTTTTTTCTGCACGGGACGTGTTTTTTACTGCTCTCCGTACGTCCCACGAAGAAGACAGTCTGACAACGTCCTTCTCCTTCGCGAAATGGATTCTCACACATACGTGGCACGCACACGCCGAACCTGGCCACCTCGTCCTGCTGATAAGTAATGCATGCGCGACTTCAAACTGATCGTCAAAGTCAGCCGGACGTCGGCGTCGGGACCTTATACGAGAGGAGAATAGGGTGCCGGATTTCGTTGTGCGCGATCCACGCACGCATACATTCGGACAGGGGAACCTGAATATAACGTGCCATCGTTTCGGACAGTCTATCATGTACGGCAACAAATTGTGGAACTTTTTACCAATATTTAAGATCTCTTCGCGTTTTTAAATTTCACTTTATATGTGTGCCTTAATTTAATGAGTTATTTCAGAACGTTTATAATGAAAGTATTAGACGGTTATTTCAAAACTTTTAATAGAAAAAAAATGTCTTAAAGTGAATAAAAAACTTCACATTTATAGCGAGTTGTGCATATTAGTTTAATTCGATAATACAGTAACATATATTAACAGATTATAACTTTCAAGACCGTATAAATTTGTTCTCATGTCAAAATGAGTTCGATGTGCTCGTTTTGAAGTATTTATATTTGACACTCTCGCAATTTTTGTAGATTCGCCTGGTATTTCGGAAGAATTTCACGTTTTACTAGCGATCCTTGTCGAATCGAATTAGTCAGAGGATACCGTGAGCGATTATTGAGAAAATGATTGACAAGTTTCAAACGACGGAGAAAATTATACGCCAAGCAGGTTTTTCACGCTCGAAAAAGGGTATAAGGGCGATTAAAACGTTGATGCGAGTCGCGACGTTGTAACATAGATTGACACGTCCATCGGGCGATGGTAAAAAGTATCGCGTACTACGCAAATTGCTACGTAACGAGCAAAAGAAATTGCTCGACCAACGAGCCACATATAAGCAAAAGAAAGAAGTGATGTTGCGAGATATTCGTAGCTCGAGCTCAGAGAGAACTGTTACACGATTCACGGTGATTTCAACGTCTAATCTAATACATTCGGCCTTATTTCAAGGTAGGAGTGTCTCTAGTTGTTCGATGTTATCAAATAACTTTTACAAGGTGTACACACAAGGCGAGCATATTAAAGTTTATATTAATGTATTTTACTTACAATTAGCCGTAAAAACCATTCTTCAACTGTACGAAAATAAACTTATTCATTTCAGTGGCTCGTTTAGCATTTCATACACAAAAAAAATCCGAATACACGACGTCAAATATCAAATATAACGTATAAATTTGTATCTAAACTCACTAATGTCTCTTCAGGTAAAATAAACGTCTGCAAATTATATGTACAACTGTCAAAACAATGTTAACAAGTATAAGGGAAAAACTGTCTAAATATTAATATAAATTGTAAAAGTAAACATACACGACATTTTCGTGTCGAATACAATATATTAAAAGTATGTAACCAAAAATGTATGGAAGTCTATCATACGTTTATAATAATCTCAAGAACTGAAGTAAAGGGGAGCATGCATAATGTATCAAGAGAAACCATACACGATCATAAATTACATTTGATTGGCATTCACGTCCGAATCTCGGCGATTTCAACGCGAAGTTCAACCGACTCGGTTTTATACTCGAACTTCAGGTGTCGTGACGAGTGTAACTTTTTGCTACCAATTCGTACGTGAATCCAGTGACTCGAAAGAGCAGAAAAATGCCGTGACAAATTAGATTAACCACATAATGCGGATTTAATTGGCGGTGTGGTGAATCGAGTCTGCCGCGCTTCGGTTTGCCATGCGCCAGCGATTTCGTTCGCTGTCTGGGCAGGAAGCAACGAGATCACTTATAGATTTTTTTCCGTGATAAAGTAACGAGCCTTGTTACGCGTGCAGATTTACACGTATCGCGCGAAACGATGGCGTTGCTGACGAAACTCGCGTCGCGTGAAATTTTTTAAGCCAACGTTCACGAACATTTAACACTTGTTTGCACGAAAACTTCACACACTTTCACAGTTCTATAATTACATTATTTTAATTATTTGGATTATACAAGTAATAATACACTAAAATGAGATACTAACTACCGTTAGATGTTTAAATAATGCTTAGGGTTTTTTTTTTTTTTTTTTTTTAATGAAATTATTCATCCTCGATTCACAGAATGTAAACTTTCCTACATTGTTCCTAGTTTCGAGTATTATGATCTTAATAATGTTCCGAAGAGAAGTAAACATCTGATACGACGAAACGTCAGTAGCCTTATAAAGTATGTTTGTATGGTTACTCTAGTGTCCAAATAACATTACATATTCCTAACAAGAAGTTTTATCGCTACTCGATGTTCTATTCTTCCCAAATTATTTTGATTGATATCTTGTCCTTCGTCAACATTATTCTTGCAACATTTTTTATGAGTTTATTATATTTTACTTTTTACAATTTACCAATTTATTCTATACTTTTCTAGATTAGCAAATAAGATTTTGTTTATATTCGGAAATATAAGAATTTATTCGTTCTATTACCAACCAATCTTCTTATCGTGTATTTTAATTTGCGTCTATATTATCAAATCGTTTTGAAGTATTTCTAGTTTCCCAAAGAGAGTACACTATCCCTATACTCTTCGTACACTATCTCTTATACTGACTTAAGGACAAAAACGAATAATGCCCATGAAGAATCCCTCCATAGTCATACTTCTGAACGCGAACTATGTAATAACTTCTTGTTTTCATATTTGCTCTTTGCGATCGTAGGTATTTACTTTCTTGGCATTCACCAACACTTTTCCCACTTTTTCGTCATTTAATAAACAAGTATATACCAGTTGGAATTCTAACGACATTGGTCTCATTAACGGAGGAAGACAAGGCGACTGATACACGCGAAGAACGTTGCAACCAGTTAGACGAACTTGAACATATCCGACAGGAAATTGATCGTTCGTATCTTGCGAGCAATTTCCCGTACCACCGACCGCTGGAAGTAGCCGTTTGTTCCCTTTTATCGTCGACGATTTGGACGGCGGCGACGAAACGATCTCGGCATTCGCGAGAGTATTATAGCGAGTGCGACGTCGCGATGCACCCTGTAATTTTGGCAGACGCGATACCGCGGGGCGACGCGATAAAAGCTCCGCCGAATATGGACGGAGGCGGACCGTTACTCAAAAGCGACGACGCCGTGAGAAATCGATTCCCCGGGCGACGACTTCAAAACGCTTTGGCACATGGGCAAACCTTTATTTTGGTAATACATGTCTAATAGAAACATTGGCTAGCCATTTATCTGCTACGTCTACCCAACCGAACAGTTGTTTGTGTAAGCTCTCAGTTGTTTAACTTGAAAAATACCAATTCACATTGTTTCACTAGAATTTGATTAAACAGATAAGCTTTATATAGATGAATTAATTTCGAAAAAACAACTGTTTCTAAAGCAATAGGTTTACTTTTTGAAGAGCGATGTCAAACGTGATTGACAATTTCTTTTCTTTGCTACATACAGCCGATAAACGGTTGTGTCCGAAAGAAGTTGTAGGTAATTTAGCCACTGGGAGCAAGAACTAACACTTGCGGCGATTCGTATTAGATTTGAGAATACTAAGAGATTCTATTATTATCGATACAGATTTCTAACAAAAGTAATAATTGCTTCTCTTTATGAACAAATAACACATTTACTGCACTTTTGATATAATTTTTTACCAGTGTCGAGAAGTAAACAAAATAAAATCAATTTTTACCTATCCAAATGAAGTTATATTTGTAGTTGAACGAATTTTATTCACGAAAAATCCACTTTCGGCGCAATGATCACTGATTTTGCACAAAAACAAGCTAAATGTAACGCTGGATCCAAAAGCGTTACATTTAACACTGGACACTAGATCTTATTCACAGAATCTTAAACAATCAATCTTTCGATCCAACGTTTCATTCTATTAGGTTGTCCCGAAAGTTTCTTTCGCGAGTTGCACTCAATTATTTTATGTAGTCGTGTTTATATAAATAGACAATTTAATTTCATAGATGTTGATGTTGTAACAGTAACAGTAATGGAGCAAAATGAACCGTGCAGAATTCAGTAACGTAACATAAAACATAAAATATTGTGCATGTATTACTTATTAATAAAGCAAAAGAAACTTTTGGGACAACCTAATACTGATTTTTATCGAACAAGTAACGAAATTTTTGTTCGAATGGAACTTCCGCCTAATCTTCTGGTTTGACACACGTGCTAACGATCCAGCGTCGGGCTCGACGTCGCCGAACGGTAGACGAAAATCACAGGTCGCGGCGCGCCGGCCACGTGGCGTCGGTTTTCCCACCCGCTGCCAGGAAAACCGTCGATCGAGAGTGGAAAAAAGGAAGCAATAAAACTCGCGACACTTACATGGAGTTGGTGGTGTTCCAGTACATGCTGATCGTCTTCGCGCAGTTGCTCACAGTGGAGAGTAGAACCGTTTGCAGGCAGACGAGGAACACCAAAGTCACAAAGGACGAGGAAACCATCGTAATAACGTGGACAACGGACCAAAACCACCGTCACCACGCTCACCGAGACTCAATAACAAACAACAACGACGACAACAATAACAAAAAGAACAACAACAATCGCACTTTTGTTGTCGTCGTCCACAACCACGTTCCACCACGGTTGCACGGACACCACATCCACACTTCACTTTCCTCGATTATAACGGTTCTCCTACTCGCGTTGATTTTCTATTTCTCGCGAGTCGAGCACCGTGTTGTATCCTTTCCTTCCTCGCCAAAGGGTGTTTATCCTCGAAGCATTTCCAGGAACGCCGAGCGTTATATCCAAACTGGCCGAGTCTTCGAGCGAAGGGTCGTGCACAGTGTGTTCACGAATCGCGGAATTCACTGATGGAATTTCTCGCGATCGGCGCGCGATTAGAACCAATCGAGTCGTTCCGGTGTTCGGCTGGTTGCAACGGTGTCCAGCGAGGTACGCGTTCCATGGGTCCACCCCGTGTTTCTCTCACCTGGAGCGAGCCTTGTCAGCCCTCTCATTGGTCCAAAGTTGCCGTAATCCAATCCAAACGACGAGCCGTCGACGAAAGAAGCTTCCTAGACGGTCCGGTAGACTCGCGACGCATCGAAGATATGATGCTCCGTAGGTTCCGTGATCGACGCTCCGGCACTCCGATTCAGGGTCAAGAAAGTTATCCGACGGTATCACGCGAACCACCAACCGACCGTAAACTCGCCGATCATCTCACGAAAGATCGTCACGGCGGATCGACGCGAAACCCAGAAACGATAAACTCACTCCAACGTTTTTCACTAACGATCTTCAAAAAATATTTAAACAAAAAAAAAGCACGTCGTGTGTGCGCACCAGATCAGGTATCCAGGTGAACACCCGAGAGCACGAAGAACATGAAAAATCCAGGAGGAAAAAATCCTTCGCACAGGGATCCCACGTAGAGCACAAGAAACGTAGCACGTATCCTTCTCGCCTGAAGCACACCCCCGGTATTACTTTCTCACGCACTTGCGATTCGCACGGGTCGCGTAGCCAACCGGAGCGACGCTCTTCGCGTGAAAACGGAGCACGGAATTAATCGGTGGATGTTTTAGAATGATCTGAAAATGATCAGAAAAACGCTCGTTGCACCCGTCCCGACGGAGCGTGTCGGCGCGCGTTGTTCCGTAGACGAGCGTAAGCGGATAGATCGTGCGGGAGCTACGTCGAGACGAGTCCCATGAACGCAGAATGAACAGAACCTCCTTTCCAGTCGGTGTCGCGGACGCGTCTGTCGGCCGAGCGCGCTGTCGCGGCTGTTCGTCTCGCGTCGGCAGTCTCGAGCGTCGAACGGGGGTGGCGGGGAATGCCGAGCGGTGCCGGGAACTCACGAACTACGAGGACCCTCGTTCCCTCCGCGGCGCTGGCCGACGTGTCTCGGTGCGCTCGCCGACTACGCGGTATTACGCCGCCTGCTCGCGAGACGCGAGTTTCCGAGTGGATCTCCCTTAGCTCGTGTTCTCTCCCGTCGGAGGATCGAGGCCTGCTTGAGAGTGTGCCGATACGAGACAAGTGCCACCACCGAGATCGTGTCTTTTCCCCGTGGAATTGTCGCGCCGCGAATATACCTCCGACGTCCCTTTTCCCAGTCGCTGGAACGTGCAGTTTTCGTTACGTTGAGAGTTTTATTTCTGAGTCAACGGAGAATAGGAAATTTTTCTACCAGTGATTCGACGAGTTTAGTTCGCGGGGAATCATCGGGTGTGCGACGTAGAACAGGGGACGGTACATTTTTCTTTAAGTTTTGGATAGTGAATATTTTAGGATTCTCGAATCTAGTGGCAGAGTCGAAGATTGTATAAATCAGTGGTACGCGAGCTTTTTCATTAGCGAAACTAACTTTATATTTTTCGATTCAGAACGCAAGTAGAAAATATATATTTACGGTACTTTATCAAAATTACAAAAGTGCATTCGGTATTATGTCTTCTATCGACTGTGTGAGATTGCAATGGCAATGCCGACGTTTGATCTTGAAGAAAAGTTCTTTAGCTTCGATGAAGTTTTACAAGTTACATAACTTTATCGAGATTTTGATGGTTCTTCAACTTCGTTATCGAGAAATCTTGTCTGCGAATACAAGTGCTGTCGAATATATAATATTTGTGAAAAAGTGTATTATTTCACGTATTTGGATACGAATTGGGAGTTATATTTACGTGAAATGTTACGATTTTCCTTGATCCAAATTGTAAATGGTGCCAATTGAAACTTAAGACATTTTTAAATCAACTTCATTCGCTTCTGTCTAAACTAAAACTTCTGTTTGTCGGGAATTGTTAATGCATTGTAATTAATATGTTTGCTCTTAGAATTTCGTTTGATATGTGATACGTGTGGTTTCCTCTTTTTTTGATAAATTAAGCTAGAATACTTTTGTCGTCTTTATTAACATGTTTCGATCAGACTACATAACACTCTTTACTTATATGTGTACAAATATAAACCTTAAATTTTAAAACAGAAGCACAATTGTGTGAACGTAGTAACACAAGAAAAAGTGGGAAGGGAAGAAATTAATTTGTAGACAAAAAATTAACTATATGTAGAAAGAAGCAAATTACATAATAAGTTACAAAAGGATCGGATAATTTCTGAAACACGAAATTGTTTTGTATGTTTTGTAAGTTTTCAAAATGAATACATCGCGTAACACATGGTATTTATTTTTTTAAATAATTCATCTCTCTAAAAAAAACCCATTTGACAGTGGTTGTTATATAAATCCACTTTCCACCCGTATAAAACATTTAGTTAAGCGCTAATAGTAGACTCGTGGTATGATTTTGCTCCAAAAACCTAATTTGGATTCTGAAGGAATATAGACATTATTCGAAAGAAACTAATTTTGCATCGAATTTCAAAGCGTCATATTTGTCGATTGTTAGATTTTGACTACGTGTCATTTAATTTTTATATTTTGTTCATTTTTTTTATAGTGGCACTAATCCAAATATGCAGATTTTTCCAAACGGAATCGCGTGTAGAAAACATTGTTCGACGATCTACGATCACAGATATTATGGATAGAGAATAATTTGTATAGTTCGATAAACATCGTTTATCTTATCCAAGAGCGACGGCAGCCGTAAATTTCAGCTGAGTTTGGATTTCTTTTTGTTTTTTTATTCTTTTGGAGTAATTTTCGCGAGGGAATTATATATCAATGAGAACTTTATTCATTAGGCGTTAATTTGGTCGTGGCAAGTTTTCAAAGTCGATTGAACACGATTAAAAAGAACTCGTATAATTATCCAGCCTGGACAAGATACGTAATTTCTTAGTTAAATATCTCAGTTATCGTTCAATGCACTCTCCGTTTAATACCGCGTTTTAAATATTTACGATTCCCTTGACATCGCCTGTGAGTGAAACGAATCGAAAGTTGCGAAATTGATCGATTGTTTTTGATCCTCCATTAACCGTTTTAGTGCCTACGAGTTTGAAGAGTAGACTGGGTTTTACTTACTCTCGAAGAAAATTTTATTTTGTTCTATTTTGTAAACAAATAATAGCAATTGAGAACTGTGTCACAAGTGACTTAAATTAAGGAATTTTTATTTCACGTTAAATGATAGAAGTGTTGTATTGTTTGCTTCGTATATTCTAGTAATTTGATCACCTGAATGTTGTGGTCAAACTGTAGTTGTACGTGAAACATTTCATTTATCTCGATATTTTGGTCGATTGTTTAATCCTTTTCAAGAGAAGTATAAATCCTTGTTAAAAAGAATCATATTTCAAAAGAAAATTGATATGATCCCCAATCATATTATAATAATAAATAATATAGATACAAAACTATGAAAATATCAATAATCAAAAATTAAAATTCATAAAAAACCTAAAAATAAAAATTTAGTTTAGTTTCAAGATTTCAAAATTTAGTTTAGTTTCAAGATTTCATTATCAATAATTTCGTAGGTAATTAATGTATTTCATTGATATTGACGAGAAATGTACCTACTGTCGTTCGAACATAATTTGAATTTAGCTTCATAGATAAGTTTCAGTTTTTAAGGTTGTTCCACAATTTTAAACGTTATATTCTCGTGACTTAAAAATAGTTTATTTGCAGAAATTCCGCTTTCTGTTTAAAATATTATTTTACTTCAATTGTACAACGCCAATTACCTAAAATAGAATTTGTAATATTTTTCTCTAATCTTTGCTTAACTTTAAACGCGACGACGATCGAATTAAGTGACAAAACCGCGATACGGTGGTCCCCTGTTTTCATTTAATCAAGACGTTTCACGCATTGCCAGCGTCGGAAAAGACAGTTTGACACTCATTAACAAAAGCAAACGGGCGGCGTGATAAATGGTTCCGTGACCACGGACCCGCTGAAATTGCGAAACTCGCGTGGAATTTAATTTTCAGAGCGCGAACACCGGCCCCGTGGAACATTGTTTCCATCGAGTTGGAGCACACTGATTACACAACCGCCCCTTAAGCCTCATTACTGTCGCTGAAAATTTCCATACGGCTCATGGCGCGCATAACCACGACAGAGGCCCGTCCGGATCACGATTCGCCTCGAGATCCTAGCCTAGCTACGAATTAGCCCCCCTCGTAGTTTTCTTTTCCCGTGGCATTAGGCTTTTAAGAGAGCGAGAGTGCTTTCTTGACTTACGATCACCGCTGGATCTCGTTTCCTGTTTCACTTTCGGCACGCGCCCTCCAGGTTTCTATTTCTCTATTTGCCCTCGCTCTGTAACACTTCGAAGAGTTTCAGCTTCCATCAAACACCCGTTTGATCCCGGCCCTATAAATATACGTGATGGACCAAACCTTGTTCCGTCGCATATCCTGTCCCATGTGTTAATCTGCCAATATTAGCGTTTTACAAAATAGGAGGTCTGGCAAGTTAAAGAAGACACAGACGGAAACTTTTAATACGAAAAAGTGTGGATAACATCCCGAGAAACATTTCTATCGAATTTCACTTCTGAGGTTTTTTTAGACCGATCTCTAAATTATATTTATTAGCTTTCAATTAGATTAATGTGTAGTATTGATGAAAGATCGGAATGTATAATAAAATACATAGACTACTTTACATGATTCCATGTAAACAGAATAGAAATTTTTCTTTTATATCGCGTTTATAATTTTTAGAGCAGTATTTACTGCAATAAAATTGTCTGCAAATACTAATTCGCGAAATAATCTGTATTTGCATAGATCCATTGCAGACAACGCCAGCAGGAGTAAAAATAAAAATAAATTCTTTATGAATTTCATTTTCCATGCTTCAATATTTGTACACTTATTAGGATCTACTCAATTGTTATCTGAAAGCTAGTTTCTTTTCTTATTTAGATCACAGAAATTTGCTTTTTTTTTTAGCAGATCGCGATGTTTGTAAGTCGCTGCACCTATTCCATTTGTCCATATTTCTTTCATTCCGTTGCTGGTTTTACGAGTCAAAGGTTTTTTAGGACTGTTGAACGAATAAAGTGTAGGAAGACGTTTCCTCGAAAATCCGTGAGCACACGTAGAAAATCAGAGAGGCGAATAGAACACAGAGATCGAGCTTGCGAATGCGACCAAGTACGTGGCGCCCTCTTCGCGGCGACGGTAGTCGTTCTCCGTATTGCTCGCTCGTCTGCGACGATCTTCTCGAGGGCATGCTCCTCAACTCTCTCGGATCTCAAAGAACCGGTATCTACCCACGAACAGTCATGTCGGTCATTAGTCCGACTAATGTAACGCTTAAAATTCTATCGGGCCACGGCGCTGGGACATTGCATCCTCCCACTAGAAAGTCGATGAATCGTTAATAGAGTACGGGGAACACGCCCGATTCCAGCGATACTCTGCATTTCAGTCAGGAACGGGCGAAATTTTGTTAGAATAACGAATCAAATGAATGTATACGGATTTGTTCAAGAATTAGAATATAGAATATGTAGATTTATGTTTAGCGGAGATGTGGTTTATTTGCAAACTCTATATATCAAGTTATGTAGAAGGCTTTCTTTAGGAAACTATAATTGAATGGGTATCTAAAAGAAGGGGCTATGTTACAAATTTATAATTTTACAGAATTAACGAATAACTATTAGTGTCATTGAGTAGCGATGTCCTGAGCACCTAGTGCAACATAGGCTCTTCTTCTAATTTTACGTATTACCTTACTCTGTACTTTTGTATTATTTTTACATACAGTGGGTGTAGAAAGTTTTCGTACACCGATCAATTTCCAAAAGAACTATGAAAAATTGTAATTTATTAACTTATTTTTTATAAACAATGACATTCTACATATTCTCGGAAATCTCTAGAATAGATACAGTACAAAAAAATGTAGCTATTTATCTAAGTTGAGAAATTAACAAGAAAAAAACAATAAATCGATAGAAATATTGAAGCAATAAGTATTCGCACAACTGTTTAACTTTTAAAACTTGACCAAAAAAAAAAAAAGAAATTTATATTACTTTATAAGTATATAATACTTCCTTTGTGGGATTTCCTTTTGATTTTATAATTATTGTAACTCTTCTAAGCATTAAATTAACTAAATTATTAGTTATTCGAAGTTGGATCTTTTGCCATTCCTCTATTAGAACCTTTTTTAAGAGTACTTTACAAACTCTACTGTAGATGGTTCGTCATAAGAATCGTACAAATACTTATTGCTTTTATACTTTTACCCACTTTTCGCATTTTTTTGTTAATTTCACAAATTACATTAACTAGTAAATGTTGTTTGGACCATATCTATCTTAGAGACTTCCGAGAATATGTAAAATATCATTGATTATAAAAAAAGAAGCGAACAAACTACAATTTCACACAAAAAAGTTTTTTGGGAAATTGATCGGTGTACGAATACTTTCTACACCCACTGTAGGTCCTTCCATTTCTAAAACATGAATTTATATCTTTTCGCGGACTGCTATCAACATTTAGTAGTGTTCAAAGGCACTAATAGGTACTTTTCAATTTTTTGACATAAACCTTTTCCCAATAAAAAACCCAAATTTCGAAAATTTGTAACATGGGTCCTCTTTCCAAACACCAATTCAATTAAACTGACTTTTCTTGGGAAAGACTAAGTGCTGAAGTATTTTATCTGCCACTGATAGATTTTCAATTATTTCATTTTTGGGACTTATAGTCTCTCGCATAAGAGGTCTTCAATTGTAAACATGAAAAAAGTTTTTTTTTCATATATTATAATTATGAAATGATAACTTGATTATTTCAGATCAATTCTTCAGATTTTCAATTAATATCACGTGTACAAAACGAAATGATAAAACGTTTGTTTAATCGATAAACGCAGTTATTACTATGAAATAATTTAGAAAGAAGAGAATCACGAACACTTATGCGAATGATCTCTGACGTTGATTTACACGCCAAATAGTAAAAGTAAATAACAGATTTATTTAAATTCTTTGTTTTTTACAAACTACATTCATAAACCACGTGGCAATATCTGATACTTTGTTCTAGTAAATGTAATTCAAGATTCGAACCGCGATTTGCTTGTAACATTTAGTCGAACAGTTGAATTTTGATTCGTTCGTTCAAAAAAATATTTCTCATTTTATTCTACGCATAAAAAGATAAAGAAACCAATTAACCAGCCTAAATCAAGCAATGCTTACATTTAGAATAAAGATAATACAGAATTAACATTAGTGGATAATCATTTGCAAGCCAAAAACTATAATAAATTAAACAAACGTTTTTTAAATATTGTTTGAATACTAACAGAATGTTAAATAAATTCTATATTACGTAAATGAGTTTCATACTGCAAAGAATGTTGTTAATAATTTTTTTTTTTGACACTCCAATTTTTCCTCTTGTTTTAATGTTCGTTATCGATTCGATTGGTTACACGTTCTAGTAATTGAAGATTTAAAGCACAGCTTCCACTCGTTAGTGAGGCAACCGTGTCTCGTTAGCTGTTGAGAGGCTTTTGCTGCCGATAAAACGATCGTTGGACGATAGAAGATTGATTCTCTATGTTTGGCCGTCGAAGCATTCTTCAATGAGTTTTGCATGGAAGTATTCATGGTGTCCGTCACGGTTCCGTTTGTCGCCGGTTGCCATTCTCCGAGAGAATGTTCCGACGGCCCGTATCAGTTCTTGCTTGATAGTGTGAACAGCCAGTCACTGTCAGATTTACAGATTGTTAAGGCACGTCGGTGAGTTTCTACCGCGGTTGAGAGGGACAATAGTGTTTTCGAGATCGCCATTAACGATGATATCTACATGCAGTAAGGGAGAGTTACCTTCAATTTTGTTGCTATTATCGAAACACAAGCTAACCCAATAATCAAAAATATAGATAAAGAACTGACCGAACATAAATCATTTCGTTTTGCGTGTGCTATAAATATTTTTATAAATTAGATGCAATTGATATAATTTTTCATTGTACTTATGTAGCTTATGCTAATGTAATAATGGTGATTTGTTTTTCATGTGTTTGTAAAAATGGTATTGTGGAGTATTTTGCATTTTTTTTTTTATGTATATATGTTCATACGAATATTATAAAGAATAATGATTCCTAAATTGTACCAGGGCGACTACTTATTGTTTAAAACTCTAAAGTAATACACCAGGAATTTTAAGATTTAAATAATTTTTCTTATATATACATATGTATATACAACTTTACAGGATTTTCAAATTTAGCTCTTTGCGCCCATATAACAATAATAAAGGAAAAGCGACCTTTTCTAGTAAAACAACCTTTCTTTACATAATGTCTTCATCAGAAATTGAAATTATTCCTTGATCTCTATCAGGTTTTGTTATGCTTATGAAAATTACTTAGTTCAATAAAACGTTATCGTTTTATCAACTTTAAACATTCTCACATTATACTATTTTGTGTCAAAGAGCCATTTGACGGTTACAAAAAACTTTAATTCTTCGAGCTAGCTCAATTTGGAGCGGAGATATCGTTTCCTGGAAAAGTTTTCCAACCATGGAAGTTCTGTTTTTTTTTCAATTAGTAATACCACCGACACTCTGTACAAATATATTCAAATATTTTCTATATTATAAAAACCCGGTAAACGAATAGTAAAACCTCTGATGGATCACTTCTGCCTTCTACTTGAAATAAATGCCTCTAAAATGCTTATTTTTAGCGGAAAAGCCAACTGTCCCCTCGATTCTTCGCTAAATTACACGGAGATGTCATGAATGTCTTTCAGAAACGAAGCAAATAACAAATATGAGCCATGTAGGAGAAACGAAGGCGCTGGAAAGAAGAGATCGAGCTTTAAGGGTTGTCGGCTGGCCTTAATAAAGTCGAGTCACGCTCTATACCGCAGGATCTCTAAATCGTCCTCAAACAAACCCGATCGAGGCCCTGATCGTTGACCTACGATCCGTTTGTTACACATCTTGGCTTCTCGGGTACTTTCTTCCTCGTTACTTCTCTTCTCCTTTTTCGTCTGGGCGGCCGATAGCGTGCAATCGTGCAGGGAAGCGGTGAATTCGACGAGATGAAGATATCAAACGGATATGCACAGCAGATAAAGAGGTGAAGAGGCACTTCCATCGGTAGGTTGTACAAATACCACGAGTCATGGAGACGAGAGTACTTCGTAAATATTGATCGTTATTCTTGCGGTTCTCGCGTACTTAAGGAAAAGAAACGGCGGCTGGAAAAGTCAAATCCTGTGTACACAGGGAGAGGATGCCCATTTCCAGGAAGGGGATGTTTTCGTCCTGCAGGATTCGAGCAACCGACCGACTCGCTCCACCGAAACCATCAGGCATTCCAGAAGGCAGGTGTGTCGATTTAGGAGAAACATTCGTGTGGCGTTTACGGAAAACCTGCGAACGCTTCGGAGCTACGGTTTGTGTTTGCTCCTGCCGGAATTCATGCTCGAAGAACTTCAACGTCGAGTTAGGGATCGTGTGCCTTGATTACTCGTCTCGTCTACTGGATCGATAAACATTTTCGTTTTTTGATTACGTTTCTTTGAATTTTTCCAGCAGTGTCTTTTAGAATTGAACCACTTCGGGGCTGCTGTTAAAGTTATTTTTCAGCGCGGAATAATCAATTTCTTGAAATTATAAAAGACTACAGTTGACCTTTGTTTTAGCTTCATCGCGATAATTGACAATGTCTGTCGAGAACCGTTAACACGACGTGGCTGAGAATATTTAAAATAGCATTTTTGTCGTGAATCGTTTTATGTAATATATTATTACACAAACTGGAATACATTAGTTTGCGTTTACGTGAACTTTCCTGTTTCAAATAAACTTAGAATATCGTCATACATTTTCAAAAAACTTAATCGATATTATTAAAATTGATGTATATTTCGAAGTTGTTCAATTTAATGGTCTTTATGGAAGTTAAAATAACTTGAAGTAGTTGACGAATTATTTTGTATCCAAAGAGAACAGTTCGGGATTAAATTTATAATAGAAGAAAACAAAGTATGTATTACATTTAGTAGGATTGTATATTATTATATGGAATTATTGGAGCTCATTTTAGAATGGAACAAGCCTTAACATTCGTAAGTAAGTCTAAAATATAGTATAATATTTTGATTAAAGTAAGTTATCACTTCAATTAATATTTATGTACGTTGATATTTTTTACTTTTCGAAGGAAACTAAAATTTCCTTTTTGGTCTATTTATCTGTGATTATGTTGTTATTGTCCGTGTTAAACATTTTTCTTGGTCAAGAAAAAAAACATTAATCAACGAATTCGAAAGATTTGTAAATGTATACGACCTAGTTCATCCGGAGAATGTGTATTTTGAAATTCACTTGAACGCAAAGGAACTTCTAATATACACATTTTCCGAATTAGCACATCGATAGTCAGAAGTACATGAAAAGTATCACGATCAAGAACTCAAATTATTCCAGAATACGATTTAAGTTTTATAGAAAACAGGAAATATTGGAAGATCTCTACGTTAAAGTATTCCGAAGAAGACTCCACTAGAAGTAAAGCAATAATTCCGGAAACTAGAAAAAGGTAATGCCACAATCGAACGAAGCGTAGCTACACAAAGATCCCCGATTCTGAATTGGTTCGTTCAGCAGTGAAAGTTCCGAGAAAATTTCCCAACCGTCGAACCATAATGAATTTTCAAGTAGCTCCGGAAAAGAGAACCTGTGGGACGGTCGAAATCCTGTGCACACATTAGGTCGAATGACGGGAACGCGTTCGAGGCTCCTTTGGTCCTCGAGGGTCTGTCAATAGCCAGGAACGAACTGAATGATTCGGCAATGATTCAAGAAGGCAGGTGCAACGATTTGGAAATGGCTATTCCGTGATCGCGGAAAGTCCCACGGCGAATATCAAATCCAACGGTTATTGCTTCCTTAGCTAATCGTCGCGCATCGGTGTCGATAATTCAATGACGAAGATCGCATAATCACCTAATGGTCCTTGACTTTAATAGTCTGTGGCGCTACGATTATTTCCCCTTCCTCGTGTCGAGTGGGGTATCAAGAAAGTTGCAGCGTTATTAATGCATCGGTATCGATGACGTTACCGCTGGAAATAAATCACCCTGAGGCGCGGACCGATGATAAATTAATCCATCGATATTGGCGCGATTTATTACACGGATTTCAACGACTGATCTCGCGATAGTGGCTTCCTAGACGGCTACTTACGAAGATTTCTGACTTTATGAGACTGGAATATCGCTTGTGAGACTTTCGCATAGTTCACGGGGATTTAACAAAGGAATAGGGAAGTTTTAGGGACACAGATATGATCAATATTGAAAATTTAATATACAGTGGGTGTAGTAAGTATTCGTACACTGATCAATTAAAACAAAAAATTCGTTCAATTGTAATTTATTAACTTTACAAGTTGTAATTTATTAAGTTTACAGTTTTATTAGGAAATTGATCGGTGTACGAATACATTTTACACCCACTATATAAAAGGTGTTTACAAAAGTTATTTGGTACAAGGAGCATGATTATATGGATTACATTTGTTTTGTATGTGAAGTTATGAGACAGATATAACAAATAAATTGACTTTTTTTTAAACGTACGTATGTATTAAATCGTTATTTTTTAATGAGATTTGGATGATAGGCAAAAAGAAAACAATTTTGAATAATAGTATGTATCGTCGATGTTTCGATTTTATGGTGATACTATTTCGGGAAAATAATATGGATATAGTGTGAAATAAGATTAATATTGGAAAACAGAAAACCTAATAAATAACATAAATAAAAAGTTATTGAAAAAAAATATGTAAATGCATTTCTGTGGTTTGAAAACAGTTTTGTCGTGATAATAATAATTGAAACAACGCTAGTCAAGATAAAATCATTATAACCTATTTATTTATAGGAAAGATGAATTAAAATAAGAATAGCGACGAAAAAGAAGGAGAAATGTTATTTGGTTTTTCTTTTGCGTGTTCGCCTTTTTCTATGAATCGGAATAACGGGAGGGTAAAAATCTACCCAAAAAGGCTACAATTCTGGAAAAGTCTAGTCTTTCCAATCATATTACACGTAATATCTGATTTATCATTTTTATAATAAACTTGAAGTTCAAGGAGGCCTGCGCTCGATTTACGAAGTAACCGTGATCTTTGGTCCTATATTGTAAAATGGTTAACGGCTATCGATCATCATTCTTCACCGACGTTCGTCGAATTCGTAACGAGCACGCAACCTGGCACGAATACAGGCGTATCTCTACACCTTCGCCAAGCCCAATCCATTTCGCTTCATTATGGATCCACCGCGAAGATCTTGGATGACCCTACCTTGAACTATGATTGGGCCACATCGCATCAATCTCCGATCGATCCCCGTGTCGACCATGGCTCCGTGACGTTTATCGAGCGCGTAAACACGCCATTACATTATACCAGTGGTGCATAGTCTTTTTTACTAAGAATATGAAAGTTTAGAGACACAAACCGAGACAGTAAATATTAAACGAAGTATATTAGGAATTTAGTGTATAAAATCTTTTAAAAATTGTTGAAACAAGTGTTGTTTGTTTGAGTGTTCTGACACACTGAGTACTGAAGGTCAGAGCTTGTACATAGTTAAACATTTAGTTTTTGATTTCAATCGTTCAACCAATTTATAGTTTCTCTATGTTCGCGACAAAATACAAAATTTCTATTTAAATACAGTATTATGACTTTACTTCTTCGAAGAAAATTTGTCCCTTAACTATATCGCTTAAAAAATTGCACATGTGATTTTCTAACCACAAACTGCCAGGTTGTTTAATTGTACAACTAATACACATCGTAAAAAGTTTTTGCTTATACATCATCCGACATTATATTTATATACATTCATTATTTATAGAAATATTCATGAACAGTGCTTGAAAATAGATGTCGACTAAGAAACAATTTTCACGTTATCATAAATTCTTGATTATAACTGCATTCTGTATACAATTTAAAGTTAAATTTTTACCGAACGAATAAGGTGTACAAAGTTGCGTATCTTTTATTCGTTGAATGAAATTTGTATACCGTCTCCAGGTATAGGGGTGGAGAGATGCAGACAATCGAAGACGAACGTCGGCGATCGAGGTCCTCGTTAATTGATCTCGGCAGCGGCGAGATTGGCACCTGTGCGATTCGAAGATTTAGGGAAGGTGTGCGCGCGCGGCAATCGCGATAGATCGAAGGGATCCATTAGCCATTAGCCAACGTTTACGTGCGTCAAGGTGTCCGTTGGAACAATGGAGCCGCCATAATAGGAATCGATTTCTACGGTTTTCTTTTATCCGTCGGTTTCTCGCCTCTCGGGACACGCGCGTTTCGCTATTTTCTTCGCATACTGCATTAACTCACATAGCCCCCGCCACGCGTACGTACGTATTTAATTTGTAAAACGATCGGGTGTTCGTGGCGGTGAGTTCTGAACACTGGCGTCGCTGTCTACAGAAGAATTTCTTGCCTTCATTTTCTACCAAACAATTTATCAAAAGTTTCAGTCGTGGAGAAACGTCGTTGAACTTGGAATACTATAGATATTTTCGAAGGTATTTATGCCACAAAATTTATGGGAATATACAGTGGCTGTAGAATGTATTCGTACACCGATCAATTTCTGAAAAAACTTTTGTGTGAAATTGTAGTTTATTCGCTTCTTTTTTTGTAATCAATGATATTTTATATATTCTCGGAAGTCTCTAAGATAAATATAGTCCAAACAACATTTACTAGTTAATATAATTTGTGAAATTAACAAAAAAATGCGAATATTGGGTAAAAGTATAGAGGCAATAAGTATTTGTACGATTCTTATGACGAACCATTTACAGTAGAGTTTGTAACGTAAACACATTAGTTTATTCCTCCGTGTGAATTAGAAAACATCAAATTTCCAGTAAAGTACTTTTAAATAGTTGTGCGAATACTTATTGCTTCAACATTTCTATCGATTAATTGTTTTTTTTTCTTAATTTCGTAACTTACATAAATAGCTATTTTTTTGTAATCAATCTATTCTAGAGATTTCCTAGAACATGTAAAATGACATTGTTTATAAAAAATAAGTTAATAAATTACAATTTTACACAGTTTTTTTGGAAATTGATCGGTGTACGAATACTTTCTACACCCATTGTAAGTGCAGGATAGGCATTCGTTAAAGGAAATGAAGTTTGTATAGCTGTGAATTTTAAACTTAACTAAAACCACTGAATTAGGCAGGAGACTTATTGATTTATTAATATAATTAACCATAATTAAAAATTGCATCACAATTGGCTTAAATTGACTTGCTTTGTAATTTTAGTATCAATCTTAATAGATGATTCTAGTGTAGGTGTTTATCAGTACAGGTAACCTATGTTATCAGTCCAATAATACAATTATGAAATTCTAATCGAGATACGTAAATTCTTGGATTGTCATTAAGAATACTTTAAGCGATATAAATTTTCTTTAAATCTCTCTACTATTCATTGTATTCGTTATAGAGAATAAAAGATCGAAGAAGACAATTTATCTCGACAAATTTGCTAAACAAATATCTAGAATTTTATACTTTGCCTTTGAATTGCTAAGATTTGTAACGCGTACTGCTAAACAATTTCAAGATCTATGCACTTTGAACCTGGTGTACGATGCCTTTGTAGGTACTCTTTTGGAACGAATACATTTCCAGTATATAGATCCAGAATAATATCGAGTATCAGAATCAACTGGAGAGAATTTAACGTAAATTTCTAAAATTGTCTGATTTTAGCATTCTACATTGAATTTGTCACGAATTATTGTCTTCTCATAAATTCTTAACTTGCTCCACATGCGCATAGTTAACCAACGTAGGAGTATTAGAAAATGCGATGTTTCTTTTCAAACGTACGATTTCTAGAATAAACTGTTCGCTCGTCCTGTGATATTTACATCAATCTTCTGTTTTCTCTACCTTTGATCGTAAGACTAATTATACTAATAATAGATACTTTACCAGGTTACCCATTACAATAGACAATCTCAGCATATGTGTTGCTTTCCCTCATACTCTCTTAGGTATGCTATTTATAAATTCATGGAGAAATTTAAACTCTCGTAAATGTTGTGTTCCACGTTTGTTTTTTATGTTTCGATACTTTATAATCCATTTATGGTTTGAAGCAATAAAATAAGTAAATACAATTTTTTTCTTTTTACGAGTTATACATTGTCTGACAAAATTTCTACTCTTAATTTAAACAAAATGATATCATCTTGTTGCTAAAAATGTAACCTCTTGATATGATTCACCCTGCTAATTTAATTTCAAAAACAATTCCACGGTGTTACAGAGATATCTAAAGCCCAGAACAGTAAAATGAGACGAAATGGCGCAAACGACCCAGTTCGGTGATCGTCATGATAATAATACCATCAGAGCCGAAGAATGAAATTGAAATCAAACAAAACATATGCAAATACACGGTACAGAATTCTATATTATCCGAGAAAAACGTTAGGGTTGAAAGATCTGTCGTCCTGACTCCGTCTCGGCTACGCCACTGAGCGTATCCTGGAATTCGACACACAGGCGATCTCGAGGCGCCAAGACAATGGTTCCTCCCCTCATCCCTCATTGTTTCGACCACGTCTGGAATCTTAAAAGACTATGCATTATTATACTCCCATCGAGAGATGTCAACCCTCTTCTTTGCCAGTGTCCGCGTAATAATTGAAAGGGCACGGGACACCTGCCCGCGAAATCGACGCGGCGTAGCCGTAGGTGTGGAACGCTAAAAAAATCATGTCCACAGAGCGTTCTCTCTCGAGGGGGCCATTTTCCTGCGATTCGTTCGAACCTCCTGTCACGAGGGCAACAACGGCGTACGTGCTTAACTTACATCATTACGCATTTGAATGGTCGGACAAATTATGCTAGTGGCGCGGGCGCGCGCGCTCAGTCGCGGGCTCGTTTGTGCTTTGAAAGCGAGAGGGACCATCGGTGACCATCGTCGCCTTTTCAGGAGACCACGCGACGATACACAGGTTCGAGGACTGCGGATTCTTCGGGAATCGAAGAGAGCATAATGCCGGGAACGTACGTGTGCGGGCTGCATAATCCACGGGTGAAACGCGCCGCCTGGCAGACGAGCATAATGCCTCTGCTCCGTTGTAGGTGTACCATATTACGAGAGAGGAAGGTGCCCTGCACTTTATCTAGACTCACGCGCATCTATCTGTATCTACGTTTATACACGCTGGATGCGTATACAGGGTGTTTAAGTAGGATTGGACAGCCTCTTATGGAGTCGTCGTAGAAGTTAGAGTAAGGAAAAACTCTAGAATTATGAAATTGTGGCAGAGGTTTAAAGTTATATTTTGTTGGATTTTCTCTTTTTAAAAGAGACAGTTTTCGTTATAAAAATCATCTCTGCGCGCTTGGGTTTCTTTCCTAGACACAAGTCTTCTTTAGACAAAGTATGGGACCGATAGGGTCTTCGTTACTGACCTCACACTCTTTCATTCGAGCTGCTTCTTTCGTGCAAAACAGACGTGCCCTTCCTAGTGTTACTAATAAAGTTTGTAAAGTCAACGGTAAAAGAAAAGTCTAGCTCATTTATTCCACCGCCTATACTTCCAATATATTTGAATCTTTTAGTTGCTTGGAACTTTAGAACGAAGCCTCTACTGAACTCTCGCCTTATTTTGACTTTTAGAATCACCTCCGAAATGAATAATCTATAGGTAATACTTTAACTGCTGTGTAATGATTTATTGTATTATTTGAAGTACCTTATATATACATAAACAGTTTCTTTTAATACACGGGACCTTCTTCAACACTTGAGCACTTGAACAAAGTCATACAATCAATGAAATAGGTTCGTGAACATGTGTCCTATCAAGTACTGTTGCTGAGTTATCGGTAGTTAGCTTTGTACTCTATCAATGTTCAGTTACTTATCTTTATATAAAGTGATTTAAATAGCCACATACGACGTTTCATTGGATTGTCGGTTGCTATTTATTTTATGGTTAAGGTGTTACCCTAGTGATTTTAGTAAATTAATTCAACTATATATTTAATAGAATTTTGTTTAGAATTTAATGAAGAATAGTGACGAAATTACCATTAATAGTCACAAATATTAGCGCAATTCACCATAAAAGATTATACTTTATTCATCGAGACAATATAATCCAATCCACAAAATTACGCGCCTTGGGATAAATCCCATTACTCCGTTGAGTCTCTGTCTACGAGTGGGAAATCATAACACAAGTCACGTGGAATTGTTGACAGAGTCCGTCTCTTTGGTCCTAAAATTCCACACTTTTTCTACTGCTTTTGTGTTCTTAATCGACTACTGAAATAGGTCCCACGTGTTAGAATACACCCTGTATACCGTATATGCGAGCAAACGGAGAGCAAGTAACAGAAAGAACAGACAGAGAAGAACGTGTAGTGGCTGGGCGAGAAGGGGCCGAAAAGGGACACAATGGCAAAAGGTATTCTATGTATTATTCCAGATGGGCATCGTGGTATCTCCCTCGCTCTTCGACAACTCCGCGGATTTCGAGGAATGCAACTATGAAATCATTCTCAAATATCTCACCGTGGAATCCTTTTTGTTGTTTCCCCTACACCACGGATCCTTTCCACCATCGCGCGACCACTGTCATCGTTAAGTAAACCCTAAAACGCCGTCAACCCCCTTTGGATTCTATTACGGTCCCGCTGGTCATTCATCATTCCGGTTTAATAATCCTCTTTCGGTGGTGGTGCATATTAATCGCAGAGCTTGACTGCGCGCGTGCTGCGACAGACGGAATGACTGGTGAGAACCGATACCATTATTAGACCAAGGGATGTTACGAGTGATCGATGCTCGTGACCTTTTCGGGAAAATGTAGTGGTGAAGTTGAGAAAGAACTAAGAGAAGAAAATGGAAAATGGAAAATGGTAAATTGTTCTCGAAGAGCAACGTAGTTCTGAAGAACCAAAGGTTTCGTTGGTGAGATTACCTAATATCCCTTAATGCCGCAGCGCATTAGCAGCAGCTTTAACACATTTCTATGTTTTATAGTGTTTAAAGTAGTTAGTATAATTATTCAGAATTAAAAACTGTGCTGGGTTTTTCTTTCTCCAAATTGTATATTACAAAGTTAAAAAAATTTTCCTTTTGAAAAGCGTACCATAAGTTTAAAATGTATTTGTTCTAATAAACAAAAAAAGTAACGATATTCACTCATTCAAATTAATTTGATACTCTCTAGAAAGGAAAGGTATTAGAGTTAACTTTTCTGATAGAGATTCATTGTTTCATGAATCATTTCGAGTTGTTAAAGTTCTAGTAACTTTTCCTTATTATACTTATTACTATTTTTATGACTTACGCTATTCTTTCATCAAGTCATCGGCAACAATTCAGAGTAGATTTATAGTCCGTGATAATTGATGATAATGTAATCAGACATATTTTTTTGATAGTCATTATTGGTTGTATAGTAAAATAAGTTTAAAGAAGTCTCCGATGTAATTGTCTAAGTTTAAAGAAGTGATTAGGATGTAACCATTGCGTACACTTTTACAAGCAGGTGTTAGCGAATCCTGTTTAAAAGATTATGAAAGAACGACAATCCAGACATAACATGTAACGTGTCGCAGATGCATATTTTAATCACTTTCTAAGAAAATAACCAACTAAATTAGTTGTTAGTTACTAACATTAGTAGACTACAAAAATGACTATAATTCTGGAACAAGTTCAAATACGTCTAATTTTTTTGAATTATTCTTGCGTTTCTAATTAACCTTCGAAGTGGCTTTCACATTTTATGATACATTTTGTGTACAATTCTGCGAGAAGGATCAGTTAACGAATAAGGCTAATGCTGAGTATGGTAGCTACACCTTGAAAATCTTCGCGAATCGTGATAAGGACATCAATTCCGAAGGTAACACGTGACCATTGTTTTATGTATGAATTCTTACGCCTTGGTCCAGCCGTTTCGAATCGCGAGGAATCGTGGCTACTCGTTTCTTCAGCGCTGGAACGCTCGTGGGTATATTTAAGATCCGCGTGGTTCGCTCCTTTCCGCCCCCCTGGCCTGCCTCGTGAGTCTCTGGTGTCTCTGTGGTTAGGCGGGAATAAGAAATTGCGGGCAATGATTCGGAACTGGCCCTCATCCTGCCCCTCGCCGACGTTTTTTTCGCGCCTCGTCGTTTGTTTGCTCTGTTACTTCGCGCGCCGACACAGGAAATATGCGCGCAACGAATGTCTTGGCGCGAAGGCGGGTCATATGCTCGTTTGCAACCCAATATTTGTGTTTCTAAAACTATGAAAAGTTCACCAGACACGCGATTAATGTTGTTTGGCTTTGATTATCGATTATTTATTTCTGTTTCGAGGTAGGTAGCATTTGGTAAGCAATAAGGGTAAAGTACGAACCATTGTTAACCTTAATATAGCCTCTTGATAGATTAATAAATACAAACTGAATGAGTAATTTAGTTTTTGACAATAAATGTTTCAGAAATTAGATTTTTCTTTATTTTAAGATCTTTATAAGATATCAGATATATGAATTTTTTATTCTATGAACGATTTTGAAAATATTTTATTTATAAATTTAATTCTTACATGCGTAGATGAAATGATTGAAAACATATCGTGACATGAATTCAGCGCTGAGTTTTTTCACTATTCATTATTGCAACAGTGAAAAGGTTGGACACAGAAGACACAGAAATCACATATATATATATATATATATATATATATATATTTTAAGGATTGATATATATAGATCCTTATATTTCGAGCATAGTATATAAATAGCGACAATACCGACGATTATAACTAAGTGCTATTAAGATTTTTAACCAAGTTGGAATCCAGCGATAGGTAACTTAAAATTAGATCACAAAGTCGAGAAACTCTTTAAATTGTAAAGAGATAATGCCAGAAATGACCTAAGTACAATTATAAATTTCTTTAAATAAATCATGATACTAAACGATTAATCAAGTGTCTTTGTGTCCTCTGAAAATGGAAGTTTGAAAATAACTTTCTGTTACTTGTGATAATTTATTAGAGAGAAGTTGTAAATATCTAGCAGATTATAGGATATTCTGTGCACTGTTGGATGACACATTTAGAAATACATAGCCAAAGATAGCCCTGTGCTTAATTACTTTGAGCTGGTGTTACGAATGTTTGGCATTCTGGGATTAACTCTTGGATTTTCGAGAGATCAACGAGTCTAGACTCTAGAGGGACTTGTAATTTATAGACTAACAGATTTTGGATCAATTTTGGCTACCAATGCCTTCTTCTTTAAGATTAGAATTTCCATTATTTCTTCGTTTCCTTTTGTTCTTATATTATTATTATTTTCCTTTCTCTGATATAAGTATGGTAACAACGTTAACTACAAGGGCTCTTGGCTGTATTTTCCTTGATGTTAGAATACGAAAGTTGTTTTTAGAAGCTATACCAAAAATGATAACGTTAATAAGGAAGCAGAAAAAAGATATTAAAGTTCATATTACTACTATAATTATTCATACATGTCATTTACATTATAATAGTTTCCACAAAACAATCGAAAAACATTTTCAGAATCGTCGTTCAACCAAATTAAAGATAACATCTGTATATTTTAGAAGATAAGGGAAAATTTGTCCCTTGAAATGGACAAGTTAAGTATTATTTAGTCTTGTTGAATATACCAAACACTCCCATATATAGATACGAAATTATATATTTTTTAAAGAAATATATTATGACATAGTTCTATAGAGTTATACATAGTCTCATAATTATATAGAATATAAACTGTTGTATAAAACTCAAGAAGTTGAAAAAAAAAGAAACAAATAGCTATCAATCACGAATGTCTGGTCAGTACCAGGTCTCATCAAATGTAGCAGAACAGCTTCTGACGCTACTACATACAAACGAGGGTGTAGCCAACAACAATTAGAACTCAATTATGTTAAGCAAGTACGCGATGTAACAACCGTGTAAGCAACCCACGCTAGGGGATGAATAATAATTGTGACGCTGACATTGCCAATAACTTCCGTTTGCATTATACGCCAATGAACAGCTGAAACGTTCCAAGCCCCTATGAGAACGTCTCTCTTATGTTTCGATTCTGTTGCACGCGATGAATATCACTCCGCGTGCGCGACAGGTGTACATCACGAGAGAGTTCAGTAGCTTTCTCGCAGAAGGCGAGAGACTATGCACAATTTCACCTGTCGCAAATTTTGCTGGTCTCGAGCACGTACTTATTGCGCGAATGCCACTCGTCGACGTTTACCGTCCGCCAGTGTGTTGACGAATTGAGACACGTGGTCCATTCGAACGAGAAAGTTACTTGGACGTGTGCGGAGAACTCGTGGATGGTCCATTATTGGATATTTTTTTAAAATACGTATAAATTCGTGTTATATATTCATTTGTAAAATTATTTCACGGGTTTTAAGATAGTCTCGGTGGTCGTAAATGTTTGTTTTATTTGTCAACGTTTCGGATTGTCACACTATTTTATATATTATTTTTAATATATAATTGACGATATATTGGATATTTTTTAATTAACAATTTATGGGAGAATATTAGATATCTTTTTAGTTTTCAATTAGTTATCTGCAATTTCTTCAAAACTGCACAAATAGTAAAGTTATGAAACATTAATAAGAAGAATAAAATGCCATATTAAAAATTTTATATTAATTTCATTCGTTTTATTGATGTATCGTAATTTTATTTTTATTTCTGTTAGCATTCCTGTAGAAATATTTCACTGCTAATGGCGATAATTACATTAAAATTAATTACATTAAAAAATGTTGCAAATATATAAAGTTTGACTAAAGATAAATACTAAAATGAGTCTTAACAATAAAAATTAAACTCATCTATACTTTTATCAGTATCCCTAAGTACGTTCACTCTGCAACAATGTCGAAACAGCGATTTCGCGGAACACCCTACTAAATTACAATTTCATTGCGAGAACAGTGGTCACCGTAACATGCCTCAAGATTTACAGCTGTTCGATAGGATCTTACATTGCGTTGACAACCGCCGTAAGGGGTTAAAATCGATTACGTTAATTGTCCGTGGAGCAATTAGCCGCGGACGTGCAAAGGAAAAAGAAACGTTTGGTCGGTCGAGTTACTTTTTCCCTTTTCCGCGGGATCGAACGCGGCATCTGTCACCTTTTAGGGGTCCAAGATGGAAGTCCATCGCCATCGCGACCTATACGAAGACTTCGATCGCGAAGATAGCGATCGGGAATTCGTGTTCGAGCCTTCCGTGTTCGGGGCTCCATAAAGAGCAATCCGAGCCTAATGTTGGCGCACCAGCTTCATTCTCTGGGTACGGTCTCCGTGGCCAACACAGCCAGTCGATTTAGCCTTAATTAGCTTAGTCCAAGCTTAACGCGGTCAGGATTCCGCGGTGAGTTCGTCTTTTCTATGCAATCACGTACGTGTACGTGTACCATGGTTATAAATGTTGGGACACCTTGTATTTTTAACCCATTTATGTTTAAAGATAAAACATCACGTACATAGTACATACAATTGTGTTTGTGATGTTGTATGTCTCTTGCAAAATTATTTTAAGCATCGAGAAACTTATTAAGTTAAAAGTTTTCACAATTTTCTATGTATATCACAGACATAGAATACTATAACTTAACTGGCAATCAGGTGATTACAACCTACTGAAATAGTAACAATTCTGCTGTGATGTACATATTTAAAGACTATTATATAAAATGAAATTTTATGGTACATTTTTTATTTTGTATATATTTGATTTTATATGTTTATTCACATTAAGATGAACTTCTATATTAGAAATGAATTTATAAATATCCATATCATTGAACAAGTTCAAGCTCATTTTAGGTTTAGAACAAGCGTCTCACTTACATTTACATCATATTCGGTGTAATTTTAGCACTTTTCAATAATAAAATGTCTATAATAATAATAGAATTATTTTTTTATTTTGATTTATTGCCATTTAAAATATGAAATATATAATACATTCACGCATTTTTTTTATATAATATATTAGCATTAATACCAGTTCAGATTTAATAATATGTAAATGATGGCTATGTAAATGGGTAACCTAATCAGTTAACTGGTCTCGTTCATTAATATGTATATCAAGTCTACGTTGTGCGTTTCATACGCTTCGTTGCAGATGGATGCCTATAATCAATTATTCGAATACACTGAAACTGTATCGTTTACGTATAAGCTTCGGCTTATTTAAATATACATTAAATAAAATAGATGGTATGATGTACCAAAGGTCATATACCGTGAAAAATGAGACCTGAAGTTACGATATTATTTTTTACAGATCAGTGTCATTAAAACATCTCTGTCATTACTAGGGCTGGAAAAGACAAAGAAAGATCGATAGAAAATTAGACTAATAAAACACGATATACAATACATTATTTACCCTAAAGGGCATATACGTATAGACAAGTAGTATATATATGATACAAGTTCAGCAACGAAAAAACAATATTAGAAAACAAAAATGACTTGGTTTTTAGTTGTTAAATTTTTTAGCCAACTTCATACATGACTCCTAGGTGTAGTATTCGTAGCTTTGTTTTTTCATAGATTCATAGTCTTGGTCACCTGGGTGTTTTTAACCCTTTGTACTCGAGGCCTTTTTTTCTGGTATCTACCAGCAACTTGAGATGCTTTCTTAGCATTCTATTGCCACGAATGCTAAGATTGTATTGACTTCGAAAATGAGATCTCTAATTTGAGATTTGAGAATCAGGTCACCATTGCATCAACGACAATCATTTTATTTGCACTTCGAGTTCCAAAGAAATTAAATCTAAAGAAAACCTAGTGGTGACTGAGAGTCACCTCTCGAGTCCAAAGGGTTAACTTCTTCATATTTCACAGGCAAAAGAAGTTGAAAACCTCGATGACGTGTAATGTTTGTCTACTCTTGCTCTATCTAATACAAGACAGTAATAATTGTTGTATTTGTGACTTCATATTCGAAAAAGTGAAATTTCATCTCTTGTTATTAATTATATTTTACATTAAAACTTATAAACTACAGTTTTAGTTTTTCTTTTCTCTTCTTTTTTAAAATTATCATGTTTTATGATTGTGTTTTTCGACGAAAATGTTGAATATGCATTATGTTCTGCTGTGACACTAAAGTTTATTGATTGGAAATGTATATTTTCGATGAATAAATAAATAAATTTGTTCAATTTCGAACATTCCTTCTTTTAACATCATATAACAGTATTCTACATTATTATTTCCTGTTTTAATGATTTCGTAGCACGTTGGATGTATTTAAACAATACTGATTTTCATAATTGTTCTAAGGGCGACAAAATTACATTTCGTTGCCAATTACTCCACTAGATATTACACAGCATACATAAGAAAAGCAATATAAACAAATTTGTTTCCATTTCGATGAGTGTCTTATTGCTGATGGGCGGGGGTGTACGTGTATACTAGGGTGACCGTTGTCGCGCAATGGCGTAATGCTCGATCGACGGGCACCGGGGGAAATATATCGAACACTTTCTCCGTGGTCAGAGTATCGATAATGCCTCGATTTATTGGCTGGTGTTTAGCCAGTGGCCCAGATTCCTCTGGTCTCGGTGCCCGCGGAGTCGCGCTGCACAATGTGAATTAGTTTCGCACGTTAATAGTCCGCAGAAAGCGTGGGCGTGGTAATAAGTAAGGTTTATGCCTTCTTTCGGCTATAAACTTGATCGATAAAGCTAAAAACTACACGGACTCGGTATGTATTTTTTTCTTCTCCGTCGATTCATAATAGCCGACCCCGACGAACGCCGATATTTATCTTCTTCCGCTTCGCGTCGGTCTCCTTCCCTCTTGGGAATATGCTTTGCGTCTTTAATGTCCCGCCTAGCTCGCGGACATGAGATCGCGAAGCCGCCTCGCATGGAAATCGATTGTTTCTCGCGATCCTCGTTGTATGTACCTCGACACGTGCACTCGCAGTAGAGACTGATTCGAACAGTTTTCGTCGCCAAAGTTACCGAGAGGTGACTGAACGGACAAGTGTTTTTCAACCGTTTGAATCCCAAGCAGCACGATCGCGCTGTTCAGATTTTATGTCTAGAAAACCCAGTACTCATTTAGAGAAAGCGTGGTTGCGCTGTTTAGGATTCTTCGACAGTGTTTTTTCAATACGTCCTGGGTTAAGGTCCTTTTAGGCCGATCGCATACGACGCAACCGATTTGAAATTAGTGTTGCAAACCGTTTGTGCTCTTTGTTTTACCTACTCCACTATCTCTTTGTTTTACCTAGATTCACGGTCGCATGTAACTAGTTTCAGAGTGGTTTGAAACTGATCGATTGCGCCCGTATGCGATCGGCCTTAGACGATCATATCTCAGTTTCTATTCTCGTTTCATTTCAGTTTGGAAAACTAGATCTTTTTACATGATCCGTTCAGTTCTCACTGTTCCCTTGTGTGTACTTAGGAATTTTAAGAAATGAAATGAAACAAATAGGTCTATCCATCCCGTCAGTTCTCAGTTTCCGTTTTCATTCTTCTTTTACTCTTTACTTTCTAGACATAGGAAAAACTGAGAGTTCGAGTGATACTGAAACTGAACTGAGAACAGATATGACCGTCTAAAACGGCCTTTAAATAAAAGGAGGGTTCAGTTCTACAATTTGACTTCTGGGAGTCAGTTGAGTCATCTCGAATATAAATTTTATCTGGTTTATCTTAGAGAATATTTTATTTGTGTACAGTGGGTATTTTAAGTTTGATCACTACAAGTTAGTTGGAACTAATTTTAACTTTGTTACTAATGGTCTATTTAATATGTAGAATAAGAAATAATTATTTTTATCAAATTTTCGCTCTTTATATGTTTTCATATCTTTGACTCTATATTACATTTATACAATATTCAACAGGTGCCAGAAAAAAAATGTCTTACTTTGACTGTTAATTAGACAAAATTAAAGTGCGAATTGTTTACTGAATATTCACACGATTTACTAATATTTTCATAATTTGAATGAAGAACGGTGAAAAGATCGATAAGATCATCAAAGTATGTTTTAAATATCATCGGTAAATTCTCTTAAAATGCATCACTCAATGCGAATGTACACAATTTTGATAAACTATATTCGTATTTAATTACGGCTATATTTTATTGTATTTCAATCGACCAAGAGATTTGTGTTACCAGATTCGTTCGTTCGGTATTTGTACCGAACTGAATAAGTTAGCTATTTTACAGAGGATATGAATGATTAATTTAGACCGTATTAGTACTCCAAATAAATTCTGCAAGATTAACATAGAATAGACAACGAGCTTCTACTCATAATTATTAATACTGACTTACCGTTCACAATCGATGCTTTCCTAAATTACATTCAAACGCACTAATTGGGTCAACATTAGCCACAAATGTGTAAATTGACACGCCGACATCGACAGACTTCGTAATGTTAAACAGCAAGAGTACTTCGTGAATAATACAGTACGCAGTGGTAGCAATACTCCATTGTATCCAAACGTGATATAGTTAAATTAACTATATCGTTACAGAGGGACCTCGTCGAGACATACAGTGGCATGCAAACTGAAACATTTGAAAATATTTGAACAGAGGATACGTCGCGGAATCGTACGCAACAGAATGCTGAGCGCAAATGCACTACGGACCAAGTAAAATCAATCGAATGGATTTGCTTCGATCGGTAAATTGCAAAAGAAATGGATCGTTACGAATTTTATTACCTCATACCAGCTGTTCGACAGCATGTGCACGTTTGACGAACTAAAAAGCAATCATTTTAACTTATTACTGCCTGAAAAAAAACTGAATACACAAAGATTCGAGGTGCAAACGAATGGATCGGATACCGAGTCATCTGTGGGTTACGTCAGTGTTCCGAAAACTTTTTGTGTTCAAGGTACACCTAAAAAATCAAGAAATTTTAGATGTACACCAAAGAAAAAACTAATGTTTATTCAATAGTTTTTATTATTATAATCAATATAATATGAAAAGATGTTTAATGAGAAATGTGAGTCTGCTTAACTGAGCCAGTGTATATTATACATTGTTCCTTTGAAACTATCTGTAATAATTTTGTTCGTAATGTATTCAATTTTATTTTATTTATATCTAACGGTTTCTCCTGAAATAATTTTTAATTCGCAATAATCAAATATGAGTATGTTTCGTTTCTTTACTTTCATTTTGTGCTTACTCAACATTTATGAATATTTTTAACAAATAAAAAGCTATTTCATAAGCTAATTCATAATCCTTTGAGTGATAAGGGTTAAAGGAGGAAGCAGCCAATTATTTTACTTTCCTCTTTCATATACATAGTTTGAGAAAATTGCACGTATTTACGTACCGTCTCGATCCGTCTAGACGTTACTCGTCGGGCGGTGAACAAAGCAGTGCAAAAACATTTTAAGCAGCGAAAAAGTTTGCCCCACGGCGCGTGTCTACGTGATCTGCATTTCCTACCAGTGCACCTCGCGGCACCGTGAGAAGCTTTCGCGGCGAAATCGCTGAAAGTTGGTCGATTTTTCGTCGCGTTAACCGTCCCGTGAATTACGAGCGAAATATTATAAATGTATCTCTCTCCCGTAAAACAACGACTGGCCTCACGGGCGTATCGCTATTTATCTCGCGAATTTATCTCCTCTACTTTCCGTCAGCGTAATAACGCGAATAATTTATGCTCCGCGAAACCCGCGAGTTATATAAGAAACTAATGCCACGACGATATTTCAATTCACCGCTTTTATTTTGGTTTTTGATCGTCAAAGCAGGGGGGAAGAGGAAAGTGCCGAACTGGTCGATCGTCGTCTCTTAAAACGTAACCACCTGCGAAACGATTCGCGTTATTTTATCGTAAAAGCTCCGATGGCGAAATCGGCTCGCGAGTAGCAACCGGTTCCGCGCAACCGAGTCGTAAACGTCGCCGAAATGCGGACCAAGTTAACGCGCTGTCAACGACTCCTTGAGCATTTTTTCGCGTCGTTTCAGTGGCGTTTTATCCTATGAGCCAGTGACAGATTTGGGTGTTGTTTGAAAAATCCTTCTTCCAACGATCGTTCGTAAACAATTTTTACTCGAGAAGTTGCAGAAATTCTAAAAAATTTGCTTAATCTGTTGGTTCAGTAGATCTGTTGTCAGTGGACCAATTTTTTAATTGTTGCACGTCGAAACGATGTCTTTAGTTTGAAATCTATTTCAGGATTTCGAGTAAAGATGTTTATTGCAGAAGAAAATAACGAAGACTCAATTGTCAAAATGGAAAAGACTTTTCGACTTGTATCCCACGTTTAACTAACTTAATTAGCATAGCTCTTAAAACAGAATTTGCTATGTAGAAATACCTTACTTTACACATAGTATAATATGTAACTATTCATTGTAATGTCTACCTCTTATTCTTTTAATGAAATCGAAGAAGGAAAAAATATGAATATATATATATATATATATATATAAAATTACATTAGAAAAGAAACGAAGAGTACATGAACTTGCAACGAAAATAGAGAAATTGAATCAATATACACCTGTTTGTTTATAAGAAATTATTGACACCTCCTAATTTATCAGCTGTTGTTCTACTTATAATTGTCAGATAAACATTTTTGTTCACCGTAAATAACATGATAAATATTCTAGTACAAAAGCTTTAAGTAAGGAATTTCATTGAAAATACATACGTCTATCATTGTTAATTTTGTGGAAAGATCTCATTTGAAATTGTATTCGAACAAATCTTTCAAGTTAACATACAAATTGGATATCATTCGCTTATATCAAACAAAGATTCAAAATAATACAAATTTGTTTAAATAATATCTCTTACTATTTTCGTCGAGTGGCTATCGATCTATCGTATTAATGATAATAATTAACAATTATCTCAAAACTTTCAAAAGTGAGTCCGTAATTATAGTTGGAGGAAAATGAATTGCTAGTCAAAGACCGCTTCCCAGACAGGTGCGACTTCCTCTTTTTCCGCCTTGTCAGTTTGTTCGACTGTTCGAGAAACAGAGATCGGATACTTGTTATACGCGAGGAGACGACAGATAGAGGGTTGGAGTAGTCAAACGGTATTGCCAGGACGATTCATCGTGGCCTACAGCGCCCAGTTCATTTTATTCTGCATATAGTAACGGTTAATATGACCCGTGGTCAGGACTAGGTATATGTGGCCTACAGCTATTCGAGAATTCCAATTCACTATGCCGACAGTAATAAATGACTTTCGAGACCTTTGTAGCCGTGGAATGTTCAACCTGACTTATCTCGAATTTTTCATGAAACGAAATATCTAATTTCGTATGTATAAAATGTTCCAACCCAAACCATCGACATCGACAGACTAGAGTAATTTTTACGTGTAAGATTCGACGTTCGTCCTGGATTTAGGAATTGGAATCATTCCCTTAATATTTATACCGATGGGTTGTTAGTATTAGGTTGTCCTAAGTTTCTTTCATTTCAGTAATAAGTAATATATACATAATATTTTATGTCTAATGTTATATTATTGAATTGCGTACGATTTATTTTGCTTCATTTCTGTTACAATATTAGCATTTAAGAAATTAGGTTGTCTATTTATATGAACAGTGCCACACAAAATAACTGAATGCAAATCACGGGAGAAACTTTTGGGACAACCTAATACAAAGAACCTATCATTTCGCATGGCTAATAACTCGGAGCAATTTTATTGTTCTCGGTTTCAATTAAAAATCGCTGATTTCCCCACTTATAATCACACTGACTTCTCGAATGCGCAAAATGTTGTTTAGGCCGAGTTAGGACAACCTAAAGGGCAGGTAGATGTTCCAAGAATAGAGTACCGCTATGCGGGGTGTTTATTTTGGAGTATTCTTTTCGATAGTCGCTATGGAGGATGAGAGCGGAAGTTCTTTCAAGGAACCCTTATTTCCGATGTCGTGTTCACTAAAGAGTTTTACTTCTGATAGCGATTGTCCAGACTAAAAGTACTGACCAATACTTAGAACGCCTACCTATCCTTTAGCTGGTCCAAGCTTAATCTCGAAAGTGTGAAATTCTGAAAACCAATATTACGTACTACTGTCTAAGTTTCAGAAACACCAAGACTTCGGTTATTCCGAGCGATGAAGCGTAATTATGTAGCTTATAACTGGAAAAATGGTCTAAGTTTATTTTATTGCGCGAACAATCTTCTTGCTATTCACTACTTGTTCTAATATTTTATTTATATTCAATGGCACAAACGAAAACCACAAAAATTAGATCATTCCCCTCATTTGGAACATCATCATAAATCACAAGTCAAAGGATTGCTCACACAATCAAACAAATTTGAATTATTATGACTGTATTGTATACAGTAGCCACTCAGTTTCATGTAGGTGGTCTTAGTCCGTAACCAGCTGTCCTGCGACCTTTTCCAAACAAAGGACACTCAGTACTATCCGAGTCAGCTTGCCTGCTTTTGCAAGAGTAGCTAAGAAACAGCTTCCATACGAATAGTTTCCGGAAGTGAAGAGAGCTACGTGACAATTCAAAGAACATAAGTCCTGACAACTTGAAGGACAGTACTATCAACAATCAAAGTACTAAACGTACAAGGCACGGATGTCCATGTAAAATTCAGCTGCCAAAACGTTTCCCTTTGAAATCAAGGGGAATTGTCATTCAGATGACATCTATGAAGCGACTAAAGCGACTTAAACGGTTCTAAAAACGACGAACACGTCAAAGCGTCGATATCCCCAACATTCTATCGGCACAGACGGCTGGAAGCAATCGGTTTCACATCACGTACGAAACAATCGTCGCCGAGACAAGAAGGTGTTAGTCCACGGTCAGGGTCGTGCACATTCCAGGGACTGGTCGAATAATCTCGAAGGACACGAGGCACGGCCAGGACTGTGATTTGTTTTCGGTGTAGAATTCGCAATTCACCACGCATCCGCTGGGAATACAGACGATGCCGATGGTTGGGACACGTTCACGGATACGAAGTTAAGAGTAGCTAGTTTCCTTGCAATTGAACGTTGAACATTCACTGGTACAAAAGCCTCATCCGTTCTATAATAGACTATGGAATTTTTGTTTACTTTCCTATTCGCAAGAATTTAAAAAGAAACTAGAGCAAACTCAATATACTGCAATGAGATTAGCATTGGGCTATCGTAAAACAACTTCGATGAACATCCTCTTTGCCGAATCAAAGTTACCTCTTATTTATGAAAGAGACAAATTTCTTTGTAATATGTATCTTGTAAAAACTTTGTCTAATCAAAGCCTTCCTATCAGTAAAACTCTTCATGACTTGTGCAAAAACATTTCTAGATATAGAAAACGGAAAAAGAAAACTATTCTTGAATTATGTATCGCGGATTTCAGTGGCCTTTGTCCTTGTCTTTTTATAACTGATAAGTATAACCCATATAATCACAATTTTGATATAATATTTAGCCCGATTCCAATTGATTCTACTCTTGGTTATACAATTAAGTCATCAAAAGATCCTAATGGTGATCTTAGCCGCTTCATAGAAAAAGAACACGCATATGCCATTTTTATAGATGGAAGTAAAAGACTGTATGCTCCTTCAGTCGACACTGCTTGCAATTGTTCGAAACTAAATGTACAAATTAGAAGGTCATTAAACCGGAATGCATCGATATTCACGGCTGAATGCATTGCAATTAACGACGCTCTAGACATAGCCCTTAATAATGTTAATAATATTAACCTCATTTTATCAGATTTTCTTAGTGTTCTTGAGAGTCTCGCTAAACCTTTCATAGAAACCAAAACCAATCCTTATGTCTTAGAGATCAAAACGAAATATTTAAATTTTCTACAAAACAAAGATAACACGGGTTACATTACATTCCACTGGATACCTTCGCATTCTGGAATTCTTGAAAACGATCTATCCTACCAAATCTGTGTGTGATACCAACATGCCTGAACCAGTTCGTATTCCCTTCACAGATTTTCGTGAGATTTTTAGAAATAATATGATAAACAACACTAAAACCACTTTGATTGATCTTAGTTTGAGTAAAGGGAAAAAGTATTTTCATAATTTTTATAAGGATAATAATTGTCCATGGTTCTCGCATTGGAATCTCTCACGTGAATTAATTGTAACGATAAATCGTTGTAGAGCTGATCATTATAACCTTGCTGCTTCTCTCGCAAGGGTAGGATTAGTAAGTAATTCTAAGTGTTGGTGTGATTATGATTATCAGAGCATTGATCATATTGTTTGGCAGTGCCCACTCTTTGAAAAGCAAAGAGTCAAATTGTTACAGCAACTCTGTAAACTTAAATTATATTTGTCTTAAATCAATCTGTCTGTTTTGATTACTAAACCGAACGTTGCGGCGTGTAATTGTGTTATGTCTTTTTTGAAGAACTGTAATATTAATGTATAATTTCAGATATGTTAACAAAATTTAGTTCTACATATACATTGTCAACAGCATGTAAAGCGAATAAATCTCTCCTTTGTGATTTAAAAGCTTCAAAATAAAAAAGAAAAAAACATTCACTGATCGGATAATTTCTTTAGACCGTATGTATTGTATGTACTGTATGTACACATTCAAATGTACATGAATTTTAACAATTCTTCGTACTATAAAATAATTAATTTTTTCGATTAGAAAGTGTTACTATCGAATGGAGCTAGTAAATTTTGGATTTAAAAGAAACATAATATAACAAGAACATTATCAAAATATACCAGCTATAAGGTTTGTATTTAGCGAATTCTGATTCTTCGACATTATCATTGGTACGAAGAAAGAGGTATTCGTGATACAGTGACGTACTGTAACTTAAGGAGACGCGAGGCCTGCAACTGGAAGCCCAGGGAAATGATATTCAATATAGTAAGCCCCATCGAATTGCTAAGATTTCAAAGCATCCAAATGTTGAAAAATTCTTCTCACCAATTCCTGAAACTGGTTTAGGGAATACAAGGACAATGTTCCAGTAATCGAACGGACAGAAATCAATGCAATTCGAAGAGACTTGCTGATTATTATTTCTTGCACGTAATGAATATTGGAAGCAATTGTTCAATCATTTCAATTCATTGAAATATTGTTATTCTTTAATTCCGCCTACACTTGCATAGTCTTAAATAGTTTAAAGCACGCGAAATATATTTTTTGTATTCAAAGAAAACTGTTCTCGAAAAATTCCTAACGTAGGCGTCGTCGGCATAGCACGTAACAATCGATCGAAGAATCCTTTTTAGTCCAGGCGAATTACCATTTTGACTGGGTGTTCGAGCTAGAGTAAAATAAAAAAATTGGATTAGATCGAGAAAGTGATCAACAAAGAAGCCGAAATAGCGACATTGTTGAACGCTATTTAATTTTGAAGTCGCACACTCGAATTTCGTTTCGCTGCTATCGTGTTCCTTTATCACCGCGCCCGCCTAAGCACGCCTGTTTTTTTCACTCGCTCGGCGAAACTTTTATAATGATTTTCTATATGAAGCTTATGCCACTTTTTAATAATATTTTGCACGTTAAAAGTACTCAATAAATATTATCGACCACTTAAAAGAAAATGGCTCTAGTTATAGTGTTATCGTTGTTATCAAATGCACACTTTGAAGATGCGTACCTCATGGTCTATACACTGGAACACAACAAATTTTAGTTTAATAGTTGTGTTTTAAAGTAGCTCCAAATTTTGCAAAATTTAATATTTTAAATAGCAATGAAAAATAAAATATTAGTTAAGCAACTTAAGATAAGCCGAAATTCTCAAGATTCGAATATAGCATAGTTTGTTATACTATAGGAATATCGGTAAACTTTCTTCAAATTTTATGTTGAAATTGATGGTCAAATTGAGCGTCTTGTAGCTAAGCACTAATTGTAAGATAAAAAATCATACGAATAGACTCTCGATAAGTAGAGTGTTTACAAATCTACGAAGAAAATTATATGAAACAAGTTAAATGGATTGTTCGATTAGAAACCGTGAAATATCTTTCTTCGCTATATGGAAACAGAACATGGTAGATCAATGATAAATCACCGCTTCATCTATAATTTCATGCGAAGTTTTTCTTGTGTCTCGATACACAGTGTCGGAGAAAAAACGTAACAGCACTTTCGATCGTCACGAGTAGCATATGACAAAAAAAAGTGAAATGAATCTGTCTCGATTCTCGCAAACGATCTAAGCGAACCGAATAGCAATCAATAAATTAGTCGATGCAACGACGCGCGGTGGGCAGAGCGTAAAACGAGAGGAGAGAGCGCATAACGATAACAAGGTGGCGGACAAAGAAGAACCTTGGTAAACCTGTCCCGACCCTTTTTGCCCCAGATTCCCGGGGTTCATGAGACGGTGCACGCAAAGTCGGCGGAATTTATGCATCGACGGCAAAAACGTCGTCCCTTCCACTTCTCTCCCTTGCTCTCACTCTCTCTTTGCGTTTCCTTGCCCGCCTCCAATCCATGCAGGCTTGTAGGAAATCTCAGCAGATGTATTAGGATGGCCCAGAAAATATAGCACACTTTAGCCATTTTTCTTTCCTGTTATCCTTAAATCGTCTTTCGAAGTTAAGTAAAGAGAGAATTAAAAAAAAATATATCTTTCATTTGCTTGCGTTTTCATTTTTCACTTATTTTTAGATTGGATTGTGAAAACATTACAATTCTACTGTTTGTATGGAGGCGTTAGGACCAAACTTATAATTCTCTAATATATTTTAAAATCGATGGTCCAAACTTTGGGTATACACTTGTCAAAATAATCAGAAAAGTGTTACTAATTATTGACTTCGAATTTTATAGTTTCCCTAAATGTTTCTCAATTATTTTTCTTTGTAATGGAAAAGAGACGCAATGAAGTAGATCAAATAGAATTGTCATTTAATTTATAAGGTTTTCGCTTCGAATCTCTAGGACGAGGCAAAAAATTCATTAATAGGATCGACAAGGATTGGTTTTTATTATTTATAGACCGTTTTTGACCCTTGTAATAAGCTTTTGCGCACCGCCTTGCTAATAAGGAATGCTAGCTTAACGCTAAGACTCACAACTACGGGATAGGAATAACTACGCGTCCCTTATACAGGGAATCGTTACAAGGAAAGAAAGGATATTCATGTCGTAGGGAAATGATAAAAATAGAAATTTGATCAAATCCTTAAGGTAGATGATCAATTCACGGGAGATGTTAAAATAACAACTCCGTAAGGTCATTTCCCTAAAGAAAGTAAGTGATTTAATCAAATCCCTTAACTGTTTTAGTGAAAAGATGAAATAATATTGTTTAGATATTGAAAGTATTAATTTAGTAAATCATGCATTATTAAGTGTAGAGTAGGTAATACAACAATAGTCGTAGAAAGAAAAATTATTTATTAATTACATTCTCTAAAAATATTCTTTTTGTTTTTTAAAATATCAGCTTAAGTACCTATTTCTTTTGCTAATTAGTCTCGAATAAATAATTTATGTTTCTATGAGTATTGTTCTATTACCTATTCTACTTTTAATAACGCATGATTTACGAAATAAATACTATCAATATCTAAACAATATTATTTTATCTTTACACTAAAATAGTTAAGGGATTTGATCAAATCATTTACTTTCTTTAGTGAAATGGCCTCACAGAGTTGTTATTTTAACATCTCCCGTGAATTGATCATCTACCTTAGGGATTTGATCAAATCACTATTTTTATCATTTCCCTGCGACATACACATTATCGAGACTAATCCGTTTTAATTCCATAGTTTTCTGTGACGAATCCATGATACTCTTGTCCCCTACAGCGGTTACGAATCATAATTATTATAAAGTGCACTGTCAACCTAATCTTGACTTTTTTTTTCAAACACTCCGATGTAATTTTCCAGGTTCGTGGAAGCCCAAGAGGCTGCGATGGGTGCGTGTTCGCGGAAACGAGACGTAGGGACCAGATTCATTGTAACGCGTACGTTGCTCGAGTTCACGAGTACTCGTTCTTCACGATGAGAGGATTGCGCAACGAGGTCGACCTCTTGGCCCGGCAACACGGGTTCACCGGTTAAAGAGTCGAAAAAGGAGGAAGGGGCGCATACAGGCGTGCTGACTTCGCGGCAGAGCTCGCCTGTGTACGCTTGATTGTCGTCGTCGTTCTTAATGTCAATAGGAAATGACTCACTCCTTAACGCCGCAATGATATCACGCTTCGGTCGCGCGACTACGTGGATCTAGCGTGTGCACGCTCGCGAGCTTGTTCACGAGATCGCGATTCGATACGCCTGGGATGTCGACCACGCGGTTTCTCTCGCGATCAAAGCGTCGGTGGTGGCTTTTGTTGCGATTAATCATTCCTATTATGATTGTTTTCTTACCTATGACAATTCTTTATAATTTCTTATTCAAAATATGGTTATCGATAAATTTATCGCTTCTTCTTCTTCTTAAATTCCTGTTAAAATAATCATTTTTGAACAATTACCGTACCAAATTCAAGATCCCTGGTATGGATAAAATCTACTAAAATTAATGTTTCCCGATAAAGATTCGATATTAAACGGGTAATTAAGAAGACATAATTATAGTGATTTCCATGGTTCCATAAATGCTCACTCTCGTTATCACTCTTAGCGTGATTTTATTCAAATAATCTCCTGCATTTTTGAAGAGCATTCACGATCATTTTTATCCTACTTTAAGTAATGTCTTTACACGATGAGAGACTATTATTCTACTTGAAAGAAGTGTACGTGTACACAAAATGCTTAATTTGTTTAGAGATGCACAAACAAGCGTGAACAAATTATTTAACTTATCTCTTCCGCCTGAAATCGAAAAACAGGCCGTAGAATTGTTACTGGGTATAGAGAGGAAGAAACATTCTTAATCATCCGAGAAAAGGAGATTTGAAACTTCCAGCGCGTCACACTTAGCAACCGGAGCTTTTATAACGAGGAAAGATTTATGCGGAGCTGAGACCAAATAAAACTAAACGAGGCGTATAAAAATCCTGGCGTTTACTCGTGTCGAGCCGGGAACGCTCTCGAGCACGCTTTATGACACTATTTGTCGCCGACTAATTGTCAATTAGAAAGTGCGACACGCGTAAATTATTCATAGAGCGGCAAGATTTAGAGGCCATTGAATCCGCTTTCGGTGTCCTGCGTGCACATGTAACGAGTGTAACGCCCGAGACGTTAGTATCTACATAGAATGGGTGCCTGCACCTTTCGCGTGTCCAGTCCAAAATAAAATAAAGGGCGCCGTTCTGCCCTGGGGGGGGGGGGAAAGGGTGGCGGCGGTGGTGGTGGAAGGGTGTATAAACGGGCGTATCGTTACCGCGGATCTCTATTGTTCGTTAGATCGGCACCGGTTCTAATGGCAGGGGAATTCCCTCGAGCTTCTCCAGTGGGACGAATGTGGGTCACAGCGAGCCGATCGAGAGCAAAACGAGACAAAACGAATGCAAAATCGTGGCTGCTCGCCGACAGACTTTACCCGTGGCGTAGGTGTTTCTCATAGGCGTCGCCAGGAATGCTGATTGTGTACGCTCTTTGTAATTATTTAGGTCGTCGTCGATTGAGCAATACCAAACGAGACGCGACATTTGAAGAGGACTGTTGTTGGCTTTCACCGAAAGCCCTTGGACCAGCTTTTCACTCGAATTTGTTTGTACGGGAATTAAACTGTTCGATTACACTTTACTACTGGATTTTGCTAATCGTGCAGATGAGAAATTGTACATATTTACGCTGACGAAAGCTCTCTTCGGAATTGCAGGCTTTCAAAATGGTACTTCGCAGGATTACATATGTAAGAACGGGTATTATTAATTTTATCGTCAAGTAATACCTACTTATGATTAAGAAAGATGTGTGACAAGGTAATAATTTACAGATAGCACAAACTAAAATAGTAACTTATTATACACAATATTTCTTTATTGTATACTGTGCAAATTTATTTTACTATTATGTGTTTATTCGTATACAAAAAAACAGGTGATGTATATATAATTTATATTTTTGCATACACTATAATTGTTTACATCACCCTATCGTAACTCACCAGCTTCAAATAATTTCTACTTATTTTTTTTCTTTATGCAACTTGATTAATCTACTTATTTTTTCTCTTTACGCAACTCTGCAGAGTATTTTTCATTTTACATTTCAACTTATTGAAATATATATATTTGTATGTTTCAATTGGTAGTTTGTTACAGCGTAATTTATTGTATTTTTCTCTTCTTCTTAATTTAGATTATTCGATTAAGAAAATCTTGAAGGTGATCACGTTAGTCAAAAACCAACAGATTAAACAGAATTAACAGATTAACAAATTAAACGGAAATAATTATATAAATTATTGTCTTTGTTACGCTCGCATCTAATGTTATTAATCTCAAATAATGTAGTATATATACATATTTAGCAACTTATTCGTCGGTTGGAACTTTTCTATTAATATATGTATAACTTTGAATATTTAAAACTTCAGAAAACAAACATTTGTTTATCCAAATTTGCGCAACATTTTTTTCACCAATACAATCGATTAGAACCCGCTGGAGAAGTTAGTTTAAAATGTTGAGAAACATTTGAATTCACCTCTGTAAGTCAAGAAAATTCGATCAGCGATCGTGATCGATTACCCTCATTTTGCCAAGGCATATCGAGGAAAAAGACAGTGAACGTTTTGCATGGTAACTACGCATCAGGGAGTAAATTGCGCAGCCATCGTCAGACAAATACCAAGTTGGCTCGAACTTCGTGGCAGAAGCGTGTCTACTCCGTAGATTCTACGGTCGACTTTCAAGCACAATCGACGTGCTATATCTCGCGTTAATGGACAACGGATGTGTGCCTAATAAATTTCTCATGTAAAGCATCGATCGCTTATTTGTCAGAGTTAATTGGCAACTTTCTACGCGGCGCGAGTAATTTAAAGATCAAACCCCGCGCAATCAGATCGACGAGCGTAATGGCGGTTGAATGGTCGATGGAGATCCGTTTCGTGTGATTCATGATTGGCCTACAATAGCCTCTCGTGAGTGTGGGACCATTTAATAATTCTTTGTAAAATTATTCAAAGGAATAATTTACTTTGAAATTATTTATCTCTCAATGAGACTTTACTAACGAAAATAGGTTTAAGTACGATCTTATTTAGACTATTTTCATCTGTACTTGGTTGAGGGTTTTTAGAAAATAATTTAAAAAGCATATAATTAGCAACAGTCCTAATACTCGTCTTTTAGACCCATTTCAATCGGCATATTCTCGCAAAATTATTGATAATGTTGTCGCGAAGCTACAGTGAAAATGATAAAAGTTTTGAAAAAATATACACAGCTATGAGAATAATTTTTTATCATTTATACGGGGTGAAATTTGTTCAATTAACCCTTCATTATTACACTTGCACACTTTCGAATAAAATTCGTATCGCTATAATATAAGCAATTTTTGTTTACAAATCCATTGTTACTTTTTATGACTAAACATAGAAACATAGCTTGTGTAACAGGTGTCTATGACTATTCAAAGCAAAAGTGAACATCTGATAAGAAAGTATTTTCTTCGGGAACAAGTACTATTGCGGTTACCTAATTCGAATACAAATATTCACAGTATTTAACAAAGTAATGAGGACACGACGCATATTCATTTTCAGCCCGCGTAGAGGTTACAAGCTGTTATTCAGGCAAGAGAGCAATCAGCGAATTCGAGGAGCATGGTATCACCTAAAACCTTTGTTCATTGTGCTTGTAAATCAATGAGCTTCTTCCTTTCGAGTTTTTTGTTTTTCGATATCCTAAAAAGTAATTCTAGTTTTCGGTGATAATTCGAACAACGCGTTAACGCAACCTGCGACACAGGAACGCGATTCTTTGGACGTTCCGCGGTGTGAAAACGCGAGTCGTGCCCGTCCGTTGTTCCGAATCCGCCCGAGGCGACCGAGCAAGCCTAGAAGACGTGAAAGCGCAGCATGTCTCCGAGGATCGTTGGTATATCTTGCTAGGAGGTGAAGTAAGCGAGCGATTCCGGAGCAAGAACGCTCGTAAAAGCAGCGTCAGCGGGTGCTGGGGCCAGGGAGAGGATGGAAGACGAGAAGCGACCAATGTATATAAAGCGTGACGGCGGTGGTGCTCGTGGACGCGGGGGAGGAGATCGGGGAGCACAAGGGAGAAGTAGATCTACATAAGAGATCATGACTCGTAGCTAACCGAGTTTCGCCGCAACCGAGAGGAGAAAGTTACCAGGAACTGCCTGAATCTGCCCGATTGGCAGCCTCCTTTTCCACGGGGCCTGGGCATTGTAGTCACGAGCGGCGCAACTATAATAGCCACGGACTATGGACGATAATGCTTGCGCGACGATGCGTCCTTTGTTTCAACCTTTCTCTCTCCAACGTGCCAGCAGTCGACTCATTTCAAGTTGTATTTACACGGTTCTCAATCATCCCCCCTCGGTCTTTTTCTTGCTATCACTGGTTCCGTCACGCGGTACGCCTATCATTGCTCGGTCGATCCGTCCCGACGCCTTCGAGAGTCACTTTTGCAATCGATTCTTCTGGCAGCTTAACCCCGGCTGATCCTAATCCCATGCCATTAGTCGCAATTAGTCTCGATGATGAATTTTCTATGAGTGAATAATCAGCCATGGTACACGTAACGCAGTGGTTCTTAACCATCTCAAACCCCACCGTTCACTCGTAAATAACAAACTTTTTTTTGCATGTAAAGCCAGTGACGAGAAAGTTAACCAAGCATTTCCTGTATTTTATACGGGAAAGGTTCAGGATTGCTTTACAATTACATTACGCTACATTAAATTTCAACATTTTCTCTGGGATTTTACATTGTGCCGTCTTTACTATGTGTTTAATCCGAATCACTTTATCGTGACGTCTACAGTGGCTGTATAATATATTCGTACACCGATAAATTTCCCCCCAAAATTTGGGGGATACTGTAGTTTCTTAACTTCTTTTTTTATAATCAATGATATTTTACATATTCTCGGAAGTCCTAAGATAGATATAGTCCAAACAACATTTACTAGTTAATATAATTTGTGAAATTAATAAAAAAAATGCGAAAAAAGGGTAAAAGTATAGAAGCAATAAGTACTTGTACGATTCTTATGACGAACCATTTACAGTAAAGTTTGTAACGTAAATACATTAGTTTATTGCTCCGTACGAATTAAAAAACATCAAATTTCTAGGAAAGTACTTTTAAAAATGGCTGTAATAGAGGAATTGAAGAAGATCCCACTTTGAATAATTATTGAGAGATGCGTTTGTCAAGGTAGGATCTGGTAGGGAAGTTTTATGAATAAGTCCTCTAGCGAATATAACACGAAATGGCATTGTTTATCTCTTTTTTTAACAAACAACAAACTTCATTTATCTTAGAAATAAAATAGTTTTATAAAATTGTTAATTTTTTCAGCTCATGACGTAGCTTATAAAGGAGAGGCGTGGCACAATCGTTGGGATTATGAGTAACTATAGTAATAATTCTAGCAACTATAAAATATAGATATAGATACAATTAATTTGTTTCTAGGTTTATCGCAATGGACATCGGCGGCATGATCAAAATTTATATTTTCTAAAAATTTAAAAGTTTCCTAAGTCCTAAAAGTTTCTTTCGTGAGTTGCATTCAATTATTTTTTGTGGCAGTGTTTATATAAATAGACAATCTAATTTCTTAGACATTGATGCTGTAAGAGTAATGGAGCGAAATGAATTGTACACAATTTTGTAATGTAACATAAAACATAAAATATTGTGTATAAATTAATTATTAATAAAACGAAAGAAACTTTTGGGACAACCTAATATTATATTATAAGCTCTCGTTTCATTATAGGCATATTGGAATCGTACTCTGTTTTTGCTTTTAATGTTAAATCTCAATTCACGTGGCTAAGATGTTGGAGGATTCTACCCTATCGCAAGACACCCTTCTCTGTTTAAAGTCTACCTAACTCTGATGCCTAATTATTCATCAGTTAATCAAGATCACCGATTGCTCGCTAATCATGGATGACATTTTGCCCAACGGCACGTTGGTTAAGAACCACTGACGTGACGTGTAGACCGTGTACCCGCCGCCTGTCTGCGCTCCAGCAATTACACTTTCATGATCGAGACTCGCTGTTGCGGGAACGTCGGGAAAGAAATCGATATCCAGCGTGTTGGCCGGTCGATCGTGCACGACTTGGTACGTTTTCGAAATCGACTACGCCACGTCGATTCCACGGCTATCGATTTATCCCGGGAGCCGATGGAACGCGCCCGCGCGCAGCATTAAACGTTTTGCTTAACGAGCCGCGATTACGATCATGCAAATTTTCTTAATTAACGGCGACCCGTCCAGGCGCGCGACCGTGTCTCAAAAGCGAAACCGTTTCGTTTCGTGCTTGTTCGCCTCGATTTCAATTACTTAGAGCTCGCCTCGACCTATTGTCTGCGAACGGTCTGATACGGAGGATAGATCCGCACCATGTTAACGATCTCTCACGCCTTAGCCGCGCGCAGAGTTTCATCGGACGACACGGTGCTGCAACAACGCCGCACGCTGTTCAGAAATACTATCAAATTGATTAAAAGTATTCCTTTAAATTAACGCTAGAACTATTACACCGGTAGAATTTACTGATTTTACAATTTTAGTTTTAAATACCTACTTCGTGTCATATTTTTTTCGAAACGATGACATGAATTTCGCAGTAGTAACTGTAGAATTAGGACCATACATTTTCTTTTTCTCGTTTTATTAAACATCAGAATAATTTTGTGTCTTTTTGCATGCATTCGGAAAAAAAATTCTAATTTTCTATATCTAATCGGTACTTAACTTATTTCATACCGAGAATAACTTTACTTTGAAATGAAAATTTAATTTAATTTTGTCAAACCAAAGAATATATTTTTTATAATTGTTACGTCGAGTCGCTCGGATTCGCGCACCCAATAGCAACTCTGATCCAGCCACGAATTAACGGTTCTGGATCTCATTCTTTATGTGAGGTTCGTTAATGTTTGCGAGTTCGCGACTTGTACGTTGAATGGTGAGTAGTGTTCTGTCTCCTCACGAGATTGGACGAGGACTGAGAAGTTGAGGACTCTCTCGAAAAATCGTATTGAAGAAGGGGTGGGTTTGCACCCTCGCTCGCAACTACCTGCGGACTCCCGCGACTGAAGGTATCCTTGCGACCATCACCTTCGCATCTGGTAACCAGCTGTGGAGTCTAGCTGTTGTTCGAGGCTAGTATAAAACAGTCTACGTTTTACTCTATTACCTGCTGCAAGGTTCGCGACGCTATTCTCCAAATATGGGTATTTTTCGGCGGTCGAAACTCCGAATGCCGCTGGGGATGGTCCCTATACCGTTATGTCCCTAACTGTAGTTTTCACATCGTCGATTGTTGAACTTGGTTTCGGGATGGTTCAACAATAATTCTTATATTACTATAAGTGATCTATTAAGTGATAAAATATGCCAGTTCTTATTTAGGGATCACTATATCAAGCAAGTTAATAAAATAAAAAATTAACTACATAACGTGAAATTTCTTTTTTAAGTAATCAATAAGTCGATAAATATGAATATATTCTATTATTAAGTACGCATTTACTTTAGAGACCAGACATTTTGTCTGGTTTCAGTAGAAATGCACCTAGGTTCGTTTTAACACTTACTTATTGTAGTACTATGAATCAAACGTTTAAATGAAAACGTTGGGTTTGAGAACAATAAACAGTTACAGATTTTGTGTTTCGCAGGTCAAAATGTAATATTTCGATTCTTATAACTAAAACGGTGAACACCATACAAAATATAATTGTATACAAATACTTTCAGAAAATTATTCAGGACATTAAAATTTGTTTTATATTCATTCGATAAGATTTAAATTAATACATATTAATGTAGCTACAACAGTATGCAAAAGGAAGAAGATGGCAGCGTTACATCAACTTAATAGAACTAGGAAGAAACGCAGAATACGAAAAGATTCGATTTTTTACAAGTAATGACAGTTACGTCGCCTCTTTCTAAACGTTTAATTGGCTACTGGGCAATATTTTCTTTGCATCTTAATAAATTGAAACGGGATCAGTGTTTCATAATCGCTTCAATAATACTTGAAACTGCTGATTTCCTTCTTCACGGTAGATCACGTCTTGCCAAGGGAAATCGGCCCAGATAGATACACTCGACGCCCACGCGCCAAGACATCGATGTGCGACATTGGTGCAACGCGGCTGAACGCGCTGCAAAGAACGGACGTTTCGCCTCGTGTACCAGTTTCTGAAAGAAACTTCGCCGCGTTGCTCGAGATAAGATAAGGGAGTCGTAGGAGTGGTAATTAAAATTGCGGCCAAACTTGGCGTCGGTGGAGCCAGGTTAACGATCCGTTTACTGGCAATAGTAGCAACGGCAATATAAGGAAAAGTAATATTGCGGAGAGAAAGTTATAGACTCGGCAAGCTAACGCTGAAGTTTCATCGATAGAATCGGTGCAATAAGATTTTCTAAAATTAGAGAAACGTCTACGGTAAGGTGCTATTCGCAACGGAAATTTCAAGTGAATTTATACGTACGCACAGGACTTGGATTTATCATGATATGTCATGGAAACTGCAATTAGTAATTGTCACGGGTGACTAATAATATCATTCGTATGTTATACAAAGTGTTAAGTGTCTACAAGTGAAATATAATGGGTAATAAGTGTTGAGTGTCAGCTGGTATAAATTTAATGAGCAATAAATACGTAATTTCAAATGTATTGTTTAAGATTTGATGGTTTCACGGGAATGTACAAACGCGATACGATGGACCGAATACTTATAAGCTTACTAAAATAATAAGTAGAAATTGATTGAATTTCATTATTAATTGTACACATTTGGAATAAAGCATGGTGTCTATACAGTAGAATTTACGAGATGCTTTTTGCCAAGTTACTACTTCAAACAATAAAATATCGAAATTTTGGAAAATTTTATAATTTGTACAAACTGCTCTAAAATGATAGAACTACCCGATAGAAAACTCTTTTATCATTTTGAAATCTGAACACGATAAGCATTCAGTTGTAAGAATAAATTTGAGTTAAATGTGAAAAATTTGTCAGATTGGTACTTAAAATAACTCCTGTAAGCACACAGATTGTACTGTCAAAATGTTAAGAAAGTGACAAAATCAGTCTTTTCGCATATAAATTGTTTTTTCATGATAATAATGTATTGGCAATTGCTTTACACCATACCTAATTCCGATTTAAATAATATTTGTAAAAAATTTGATCTCTAATGTAAGTTGAATTATAACTATAACCATTTTTTTCATTTCGCTACTATGGATACACTTCCTTGTTACCTTTTTTTATCGTTCAACACATTTCATCGATCTTTTGGCATCGTGACTAACCAATCGGTGTCCCAATCCCGCAGCTCGAGCAAAGCGTAATAAAGCAAGTAATTAATGGTGTAATGTCGTTATACGGACTCGTGAGTACACGTGGCACGCCTACCACACGAGGAACATGCCTGTCGCAACGAACAGTTATTAATAATTACACTTCGAAGCCCGTTGAATACTTCTGGACGTATTAATTAGCGCTGGACGACATGCGAAATCGCGTAGCCCGATTTTGATAATCGCATGATCGCAACGCAAAACCCGTAATATTCCGTTAAGAGATGAAATAATCTAACGGAAATACGAGCCGACAATTATCAGTGTCGAATTGAAACGCAGAAAAGCAGTGGCGAAAAAAAAAGCATCGCATTAAAATTAGAATGCGGTCGCGTTGCTTTGGTAGTCCGTAATACTGGTCGGAGATACTTGTTTTGCGCTTGTCATATGATTTTCGCATAACTAGCACCACGCCTGTTGTAATCTGATTAGCATATTCTAGCCTTTGCCCTCATTTCCATCTCTCTGTGTTACTGGATTAACTAAACCCGCAACAAATGTTACGGAAACGTAAATTCGAAGCGAACCCAATGTATTCGCGTAATAAGACATAGAATAATCGATGCATTGCAGAGTGTCAGACAAGACAGCAAAACGCTTGTTTGTCAGTGAGTCATCGAACGCTTTACGGAACGATGATTTCTTAATCGACAAATGCCACACGCGTGTTGCCTGGAATTTAATAGGCTTCGTTATTTGCCATTACAATAGACGTTATCCGTAGAGTAGCTGTATGGAAATCATTTTTGTTAACAATCTTCCTACCGTTGCTGGGTTTGGAAATTAGTTTCTCTCAATTCTTACAAGTTTTTAATTACTAGTATGGTACACCAAAATATTTGTTAAATAACCAGGTGAAATTACACAACATACTTCACGAAGTCTATTCAGATAACAAATACATATACTTGTATACAAGTGAAAATAACTTTAACCCTTCATTTTGGTATTCAAAAATAGTCCCTTGATTATCTATGAGTAGAGGAATTAATAATTATTCAAATTAGATATACAGGGTGAATTGCTAAAAGTGTTTCATTTCTGCAGCTTAACTAAATAGGAAATTCTTGCTTTCCAGCAGCCGTTTGATGTAAAGAAGTACTTTTCTCTAGGCGAATTTTTTAAATCGTTTCAAAGATATTTTGATATTTAAACCGACAACATGTATCGTTTGTTATGTACAATTGTAGATTTTGGCGAATAAAACGGCAATCGCTAACGCGACAAAAGTTTTATCTCGTTTTACACGTAATGCATCATTGTAAACATTTGGTGAAGCCTAGCCCTCTCTTTCGGCTCGTGCAGTCAATTTTCACTCTCGTCCGAAATCATCTTGCTTCATCCCTAGTTACACAATGTACTATTATACTATATAGGATCATTTGAAAAAGTGGACCCATACAACAAAAAATTTTTTAAAGAATCGAAAATTAGAAATACAATAAGCTTTAATTGTGAAATAAAAAATATTCACGGAAATGTACCTTTACTCCTTAGATACAAAAAAATGTGTCCTCTTTTTGTACAAACTAAGCTAAATAAAAAAAATTATATTTAAATAACTAGAATCAAGTTAACAACCTCTAAAGCGTGATCTGCTCGTGCACTTTGAACGTTCGAATTATACGCTTATATGCGAATAAACGCGTTAAATATTCTGAAAATGGCGGATGTAAGCGGTCCAGATGACCGTGACGATAATCTCACCGGTAGCTTAAGATATGCTAAAGGTATAACTGTACCGTCTGGTCTCGTGATAACGGCTATCGAAAAAGGACATTACCTGTGCGCGTTATTGTGGCATAAATATTGAACACGGCGGCTTGTGACTACCGTGTTCGCGTGAAAACCTTATTTCACCCTGTCTTAGTGACATTTTCAGGCAGAGTGGTCTTATCTGCCTATCGTATCGGTCGTGACCGCATAAATTATTAATAAGCCATCGATACTCGAGCATGAACGTTCCGCCACGTGGTAACAGACACTTTACGATCGTGTTGTTTTATTCACAGACAGAATCGCGTAAACGAACCATGGTGTTGCGAACGACGATCCACTATATTTTTCGTGGAGTTATTTACTGCAGGGTCAATCATATTCCTCGGGGAACGTAGCTCTTGCTGAACACTTTACGCCCCGTTTATTCGAAGGAAGATACTCGTTGCTGGGGATAGAATCAAGCTTGATATCATATACGTACACTCTCGAATTCACGTTAGTGTTAATGCGCAAGAATCACGACACTGGTTCGAATATTACTCAATCATAATAACGGTAGAGTAATCAGCAGTCTCTGCGTTCGCCAGGTAAAATGTACGGTCTGGATTACAGAGGTGACCTTTGCAAAGGGAAGTTAATTGTTTTCCTTTAATCTTGTCTAATACTTGAAAAGAATGAAATGGTATATAGAATGAAAGATATATGGTATTCTTGACGAGACAGTTAAAATATAGTTTAAAAAATTACATGAATACATGAAATTCTTTATATGTGTAATATAAATATTCATTCGATAAAATAAAAAGATTTCTGAAAGGTATTTTTCATTGATATAAATATAAAATTTTAGTTTTAGTGTATATTAATAATTCGAACTTCTAAAAAACACTTGTCCCTTTTCGATTCTCTTCGTTTGTTTTCTGTTATTCAACCGTCACTTTTACGTCGCTTTGTAACGGAAAACGTATCTATGTAAACTATGTTACCGCGTCACAAGTGTCTGCACGAGTACGATGGCACACTGAATGTACTTGATATGCGATTTTATAGTCAGTAGAGTGGTGACACGTTCAATGTAATTGACACGCAATTTTATAGTCAATCTTGTGGCGCCAGAGTTCGGTATGGGCGTCGATGCCTGTGTTTAGACGGGTGCACGTGGGATAATTGTAGAGTAATTACGTAGAAGCTGAATAACTATGAAGCATAGAAACTTGGAGACACTCACTCGCTGCGAAGTGTACGTTGACACTTATTTACATTTATTGGATTCGAAGGTACATACATATATATACCGGGTTCTCGAAGTTAAGTAAGTTAACGAATATTTTCTATTTTATTTTATTGCAATGTACTCAAAGAAACGTTTTTAAGTAACGATTCTATGTTTATATACGTCCATAGTTACGAATCAATCATCTTTTAAAATGCTACATCACATGTGATATTAGACTATTAAAAACCGGTGACATAAATAAGATTTCTTATTTTTAATTTATTATCACACCTGAACAAATATTGAAAAAGGACGAGTAACTCTAATTCTAATGTATTGAACTTTCTTCTATTATTCATTTGTTATTTTTTCATCTATAATTTAAATAAAAGAGCTTGTATGTAGTATTAAAATATATACAAAGATGTGCCTTTTAAGCACAGAACTATGTTTGAAAATAAAAAAAGAATTTGAAACTGTATGAATGATGAAAAAATTTTCGTGTAAATTACAGTCTTATTAAATGGTAAAGATATGGCAGAAATGTATCACATAAGTGACATAAAAAGTATTAATTTTATTTGTATCATTTTTCCGCTTGAAAAACACTGTAAAAGGTATTGTTGGAAAAATGAAAGTGAAAACATTGTAGTTCGAGAGCCCGCGACAGAAATGGGTGACTTATTTCATTACACAAATGAACCTGTTTTCCGAAGATGATATGTCTCCCTAGTTCAGAAATACTTGGTTTGGCATGAATTCAGTGGTGCAATGCTTCACTATGGCGTATTATAATAATTTGATTTTTGGCCAAAATCATTACTACTGAAATTTTTAGTGTGTATTATTAACATATCAAATTGCATAAAAAAGTTGGTCTGGCAGATTGTAAGCAATGCTATTGGGTTGTCTAGAAAGTTCGTGCCAATTTTTAAGAAAAATTCAAAGGCACATTTGAATTTTGATATATATTTATTGAATTATATAAATACCATTTTGTTCCACGACCTTTCCATCTTTTAAGGGATGCACCCATGTTAATTGTTTTCAACCATTCCAATATAAACAGACGTGTATCACCTTCCAAAAATTGGCACGGACTTTCCAGACAAACTAATAAATGGGTCTGGCAGTCGGAAAACCTTGTCGGAAAAACGAAGTAGTTTGACTGAAATCATTATTTCTGAAACTTTTTGTATAAACAATATGTAACACATAGGGTTAGAGTTAGGGTTAGGTGATTTCAGTCAAACTAATTCGTTTTTCCGACAAGGTTTTCCGACTGTCAGACCCATTTAGCATCGATTACAATCTGCCACACCAACTTTTTTATGCAATTTGGTATGTCAACAATATATTCTAAAAATTTCAGTAATAATGATTTCAGTCAAAGATACTGTTATTTCTTACATGTTTCCGACTTCCGGAGCGATGTACCGTTTGTGCTGTGCCAGTCTTGGATTATTTTTATTCTTTAGTAGAAAACAGTCAAATAGCAAAAGCATATTTGTAATAAAATTGGCCGAAATTTTATGTCGCGGGCTGTCGGATTATTGGATTGTCAAATTTCAAGTATTTCTTTCTCGATTGTAATTCAGAAACAGTTGATTAGGGCGAACATGCGTAACTTTTAACGCATTCGTGATGCAACTGTTGCGAGACAGTCACGTTTCCGCGAGAAATTGTGGATCGGCGAGGAAACGTGCATTCTGTAATTTACCGTTTCGCAGCGGCAGCTATCGGACGTTACCCGGCCCCGTTATTAATAATAACGGTCATTAACGATTATACGGCCGACAGTTATTAATTCTTGGAGGCGCGATTCGACGGGGCACGTCGACGGATTTGCCTCGTTTGTCACTGGACGACGATTAATGCATCGCCCGTTGCGTGAGCCGATCACGCCGGAACTTTGATATTCGAGGCATCGCGAGAGACGCGAGCACCGCAATGTTCTTAAGCGATTACCAGACGTACCTGTCGCTCCGACAACGAGCAGAAGCGGTAGTCACGGCTGTTTAACGAGCCATTGCTCGTTCTATGCGACCATCGATCTGGAATGACATAATTGATTCCAGATGTTCTTTGCTACTCGAAATTAATAAACGCCATTTTAACCATCGGAATTGTGATAGTTACCATTAAACAATTATTGTTTTAATTCCATTTCATGTTCTGTATATATTTTTAATCGCGTTTGTCATATTTGATTTTATATTTAATTCCATCGAATAATATAATTTGATCCATATAACCTTCGCTCAAAATTAATCAGTGCAATTTTACTTATCTTCCATTTCATATTTGTATATGTATTTAACTATGTTTCTTATATTTTGTTTAAAATTGTATTTTATTAACGACATAATTGATTCTACATTTTCTTTGTTACTCATAATTAATCAGCACAGCTTTTACAGGTGAAAATAGTTACAACTATATAATAATTGTCTTATTCCTATTTCGTATTCTTGTATATTTGTGTATATTTTCACTTGCGTTTTTTTTTTTATATTTTATTTGAACTATGTATAACATGTTTTTGCACTGTAGCTCTTGTACAATGTACATGAATTAGGTTAAAAATTAAAAATATATTATGCATTATAATACATAATGTATGTATACATCACATATCCTATATTTAGTTTCTTTTTTTTTTTAAAGAAATTACTTGCGTTTGTTTCTACCTCAGTTTGACTAATCTTACATGTGATCTGATCTTTTATAAAAGAAATTGTATTTTACCATTTACTATACTTAATCAGTGCTTAATTACACGTTTAGTTTATGGTTTCATTATTTAACTATTACGAGAATGACCCTAGATTAGGAGTGAAAACTTCAATATAAGCTTGTAATTCACATCGAAGCTTGTCATTATAGTTTACACTCACAAGTTCTTTATTGAGTTGAAATTTATAATTTATAGTTAGAAATTAATGTTTCAACGTGCAGTCCATTCGAAACTGCTGCCAAGCTTCTGCTATTAAAAGTTTTCTCTAATATATATCCGTTAATAATAAAACAGGACAAATCTATTTATATATACGTCCCAGCATCTTTTTCAACTATACTCAGAAAGTGTGACGCCAATACAATAGCGAGCAATTTAATTTTAATACCACGCGATAATTTCAATTAAATGGATTCTATTATAATCTTTCAACTGAGCAGCGCAGTACGAAAATGGCTGTACGTAATTACTAGACTGCGGAAGTTTATGTAAATGCATATTTTTATAGGAAATAATTAAAAGAATTGGACCTAGACAGAAATTTGTTTTGAAATTAGAGTACTATAAAAATACATTTTTTATTTTACATATTTTGCATATTTATTTTTAATAACATATCCAATAATATATAATTAATGTAGAAAGAATGTAGGATTTTATACGGTATCGAAAACTTTCTAATATTTTAAATAACGAAAATTTAAATACGCACCGATTACTTCGTGTGACGTAGAGCGATCGTTCTCCCCGTATAAATTAATTTTGACAGATAAACGTCACCAACTAACACCATTAAATTTGGAAAAAATGCTCGGAATTTATTGTCACACGAATTATAATACACCAGAATAATTGTAAAAAGTATTTTATATATGTGTACATAGCGAATATTCTGTAACATACTAATATATTACTTATTATACTACATTTTATTCAAGTTCTTCGTGCATATTTTGGATATATTTCATGTATATTTTGCATATGCATGTTACATATTTATCGTGCATAAACTTCCGCAGTCTAGTAATTACTTTTGACATAATTTGATCATCGATACAAAGATACCATCCTCGGGTGACGTAAAATTCTCTAAAGCCGACTTTATCCGACGTTCATTCCTTTTAACAAAAAGGAGAAAGACGTCTGTATCAAGATCCAGTAGATCGTTTTACCTAGAGATTATAAGGGATCGTCGCGTTTAGAAACCCGCTACCGATTGTAACTTCGCACCAGCCCTTCGTCAAATACGCATAAACACCTACGTGGACGGTCGATTATCGATTTCACAAAGGCAAACCTATGTTTATCGACATTCTCGCGATTCAAACGTATCCGTTAAATTTTATTTAACCACGATACCAGTAATGACATCTGCGAGTAGAGTGAAATCGTGTCTTTTGTCAGTCTGGTAAACCCAACAATTGCCTCTTTCGTCTGGAATTATATAATAATATGGCTGTCCGCCGTGAGACACAGGTATGTTCGCGTGTGTTTCCACGAAGAACTATTTTTTTTACTATTCCATCGTAATGGAGTGCTTCCAAACGATACAAAAGATTAGTTTAGGACTGTGGTAGTTGGTTAACCGATAATTACGTGTCTGCTTCTGGTGATGCGGATTGATTCAACCTACAGTGTTCTTCTTCAATTTCACTCCACTTTTACAAGATAAATTAGAATTTGTGTAGGTATGAATTTTGTCAACATTTTGTCAATAGCGGAAAACGTATATTATCAAATAGGAAAACACGACTGCTCGGTTAATGACATTTTCAGATAGTAGAGAAAATTTGTTATATTTAAGGTTAAAACAATATCAACGGAAGACATTGAACTTTAATCAATACAGTAGAACTTCCATTACACTATTTGACTCGTAGCAAGATACGATTGTACGGTTAAGGGCAATTTCCGAATGACAGAATAACAGATGCAGATTCAGACATACTCTTAAGTATGAGTATTACTTAATCCATAAATTTATAAAAGAACCAAGAAATAAGTTGTCTTTTGAATGATAAAAAATAAAATTCACTTTTATTTCGTTTGAAAGGTTTTTTAACGTACTTAACGACCGTAAGATTGCATTTTTGTAATACTCCAAATGATCTAAAAATTTTTTTTTAATCAACAAGAATGATAATGAATGCTTGAAAGATTTTTAATCCTATGCAATTGTACTTTGCAAGTATACGGAATCCGTAATAGGGATACACTTAAGGGTAATGTGGTATAGTAGAATAATGGAGGGCATTAAACCTTATGAAATTTGTTTGCATTATGATGCTCTGACCAGAGTTATAGCCTACTGCAGTTACAAATTTACACACTAACTGCGCTACAAAGAATATTAATGAAACGAAAGGAATATAGGAATATGTAGTTCCATAAATTGCTGAAATCCATAACATAAAATTCAACAAAGAAAAAAAGAAAACTCTTTTTTAATAATAGAAAGAAAAGTGACTAAAGTATGTGTTAATATGTAAAAGATAAGCGAAGAAAAGATATTAGATCATCTGCCGAGGATCTTTAAGAAGTTGAAAAGAATGATAATGATTTAATCTCCGATTAGTAAATCGCTGATGGAAAACGTTGCTAAGTTTTATTCGTATCATGACTTCATCATGAAGATTAGGGTGCTAACAAGTTACACAAAATCAGTGAACATTTCTTAACAAATCTTTGAAAAAAATGGTTACTTTCATGCGCAACCAGCGGTTCCGTCGGCCCTCGTTCTTAATTTATTCCAAACAAGATACCCGGTACTTTGAAAACCGCTGACAAGCATGGTTTGAACAAGAACCAATAATTAACATACAGTATAACCAGCTGGTTAATTTGAATTTAAACGAGTCGGTGGTACAACCGATTTCCACGAGTCGTAGCAAGGGAACAGCTAGCGCGACGAAAATGTAGCGGCTCAAAGTTGCGAATGATTGTACAAGAGCTGCATTCCATCCCAAAGGTTCAGTAGAAATAGACGGTCGAAAATAGTGGTGGCTGACCGAATACGATCATTCGGTTCAATACGGTCAAACGCACCTCCCTTAATCCAATTCCGGTTCTACTCGATTCAGAGGCCTTTAATTCGAACACATGCGCGACCAGCTTAACGCTCGCAGCAAGTACAGGTTACCAGGACTGAAAAAGGAACGACCTCCAACCAGCTCTCGTAGGAGAGAAATGTCTGTCGGTGGAAAAGTCGACAGAGGATTGGAAGGCACTCAGTTTTTTCGAGGACAAACACAAGCAATGATAGAACATTTTGTATCTGTTGACTCATTGCATAAGTCTGGATACGTTTCTAACAGGTGTCGCTTTTTATGTTATAACATGGCTTCGATTAATATAATAATATTGTTATTTCATATTGCATAAGTGCACATAACTATTGGTTACGTTTAGCACTTGTATTTATTATATTAGTTTATATGTTAAATGCGTAAACTATCAGATATATGTAGATATACAAATAACATTCATCGCTGAGCATGTGACATTCGCGATTGTTATTTTACTATGAAATTGGTTAGTTTCGACTGTACTCGAAGCACTGCTTGAAAATGAGCGGAAAGTATTTACATTATCGGCACGTTATGTTGTACGAGTTTCGAGAAGATTCAAATGTTCCGATTACAATAAAAGATATACGTTTTATGTGCTTAAAGAATTTCGACTTTCCCAGCAATGTAATAAAAAAAAAAACACTAACCGAGTTTAAAATGTATTCCAATTAAATATCGTTACGCCTAACGTAACATTTAAATAGACAATTAATATAGTACATGACTATTTACTTATTAAAGAATAGGAATTACATCAAACGTTAAAAACGTAAGATTCCTATGAGATTTACATTGAGTATAAATAAAATTTCGTAATAAACAAATTTATTCAGTAATCAATTCCAATGCATCGGTTTAATGCATTATCCATTATCCGAGTACAACGTTCCTCATTTCGGGACACGGGGAAACCCACGTGGCCCTCTTCCCACGTGAGCGTAGCATTGTCGGTGGTATCGTTTCGAGTGCACGAGGTATCCACTCTTTTCTCGTTCGACGATCGTGTGGCACGTATGCAATTAGAAATTTCCTTTCACCGGCTCGTTGACACTAATCACACGTGGGTCTCTCTCTCCCACACCTCGCCGATTGTGACCTCGGCCGTCCATTCCGCCTCTATGCGCGAGCCGCTGCCAATTGGCTTAACGATCGCCCGCTAAATACCAATTACGAAACGCTTAATTACGTTTTCCGCGTAAAAGGATATACATATTCGCAATCGCGCTGTCGTCGATGCCCCATTACGTTGCGGAACGCCTTTTTCCCTTCGAAACGAAAGATCTCTACTCCGTGGAGTCCTTGTTTTACAGATCATTACCCGTATTGGACGCTTCTGCGGCGTCCGTTTCGGTTGAATGCATGTATGACACGTGGATTCAGGTTACTTTCAGCCATGTGGGAAAGAGAATTTGCCAGTGGCGCGCCCAAGAATCTAGCAAAGGGACCGCAACCATAAATTAACGGAGTTAACCTTTCGATACCTTACCGAACTCTAGCAGGGAAACTAAAGGAAAAATTTATTTCACTCTTTTATGTAGAATTTAATTTTCTTTAAGGTTTATGTAAGAGTGATTCTAAAATATCATGTATGCATACGTTACTGTCAGGTCTGACAGGGTTAACAAAAGTCGCACCCCCTGTGGGACGCAGTGCTTGTTGAAATTAACAGGTCAAAATTATTCTCATCGGGGTATCGTTTCATACCTATAGTTAATTCATTTTACGCTTAACACAACGTTTAATTGGTTTGAAAATAGCTGCTTGTAGCAGTGGTACTTATTTCTACAAATAATTAAGTATGAATGTGGGATTAGCGATGATGTCATACAAGCATCTTTTACAGAAACGTGATAGGAAATTGTAATTATACAGTGGGTGTAGAATGTATTCGTACACCCATCAATTTCCCAAAAAACTCTTGTGTGAAATTGTAGTTTCTTAACTTCTTTCTTAATAATCCATGATATTTTACATATTCTCGAAGATCTCTAAGATAGATATAGTCCAAACAACATTTACTAATTAATATAATTTGTGAAATTAACAAAAAATGTGCGAAAAGTGGGTAAAAGTATAGAAGCAATAAGTATTTGTACGATTCTTATGACGAACTATTTACAGTAGAGTTTGTAATGTAAACACATTGGTTTATTGTTCCGTACGAATTAAAAAACATCAAATTTCCAGTAAAGTACTTTTAAAAAAAGTTCTAATAGAGAAATCGAAGAAGATCTTACTTTGAATAACTAATAATTTCGTTAATTTAATGCTTAGAAAAGTTGCAATAATTATAAAATCAATAGGAAATCCCTCGAAGGAAGTATTATATACTTATAAATTGATGTAAATTTCTTTTTTTTTAATCAAGTATTAAAAATTAAACAGTTGTACGAATACTTATTGCTTTAACATTTCTATCGATTAATTGTTTTTTTCTTATTAATTTCGCAACTTACGTAAATAGTTATTTTTTTTTGTAATCAATCTATTCTAGAGATTTCCTAGAACATGTAAGATGTCATTGTTTATAAAAAATAAGTTAATAAATTAGAATTTTACACAGTTTTTTTGGAAATTGATCGGTGTACGAATACGTTCTACACCCACTGCATATGAGATTACGAATGTCACAAATACGATAAAACCTGTCCGCATGTATATCAGAAAATTGACAAGTGTTAAGTAAATGAATGAATGTTTTTATAAGGATTGGTGCCTTGACTTTGTGTTTGAAAAGCGATAATGTGTAATTTCTTTCATTACGTGATCACTCAATTTCAAAGTAAACTCGATTAAAGGTCAAAATTTCTAGTTGTTTCAATTATGACTCGTATCGCTTCTTTCTAAAATGCCCATATATAAACACGAAAGCAAAATTATGGCAAACACTGTTAAACCAAAAGCATCGTTATCGACATTGGTTCGTGCTATTAACAAATTGAGAATCCTTTTTTCGCGTTGTCTAGGCAGTGCTGACACCGAAAGATGAAACAATTATCAGGAAAGACATGGAACCAGAAACTATTCTTCGAGGAGCAGCTCTTACAAGTAGTTTGCGTTTTAACAGTTGAATGTTTTCCTATTGCTCGTCCTTCTGTTTTCTCATAAATAAATAAATCACAGCCTTTGGGTTTAATGGTAGCCATTGTATGTTTACGTCTAGTGTCCTTTGTAAAATGTACTACGTCTAAGACCACTCGTGGCATACCATAGCAGTTAAAACCGAGATCTCGTGGACTTTCTGATGTATCCTAATCTCCTGAAAAGTTTTTTATATAATACTTTACTACTATGAACGAATCCCGGTCGACGAATGTTCTCTAACGGAATTCCAACATAGGTAGTACCTGAATTCAGTGGATTTCGTACAGATTCAGTCGATTAAATATAAAAAGATCCTAATGGAGAATTATTATCGTTATTATTAAATGTCTCTATCGAGCGCACAGGTATACGGTAGAAATATTGCATAGAAGAATAACCTGTCCAACGTGAGACACAGCCAGAGGCTGCATTTCAAACAATTCCTAAACGCATGCATCGAGAGCAGAGGTATCCCTGACCACCCTAGCATTCGACCAAGAAAAACTCTCCATATAATTAGGATTTCAGGAGATATTACTCGCGTCTAACGATCGCTTCCAGACTTGTTCGAGTCCTGGCAGAGTCCAGAGAGCAGAAGGGGAGTAGCTCGAAAATCGCGTGGACTCGGCGGATTCTCACGGCGCGGTTCAGTGACTCTGGGGCTTGGGACCGTAATAGACATTCGTACCAGACGGAGAATCTCCGTTTCACGTGGTTCCAGGACGAACGAAAACGAAACGGACACGCAGAGCGAAACGCAGCGCTCGTGGCACGCTTTAATCTTCGGTAATGGCTAATCGTGGCAGGCCTAGGGGGCACGCAACAGCAGCAGCCACAACGAGAACTAGGCAACAGGTATTAGCAACAGGCTAAAATCAGTCCGTGAGTAGAGACAATCGTTGGAAACGGGACAAACGTATATTTTGACGACTGAAAATCGGTGGGTATCGGGGCACAAGCCCTCGGGCATCCAGAAGAATCGTTCAGCGATACGACTGCCGGGGCCGCGATGTTCGTCTACGATATTTTTTTCACCGGTGGAATTCATCGCAAACGATTCGTCGGCCCCCGTGTTCCGTTTAAATATCGGGATTCACGGCACTCAGACGAACTGTTCTCTATTATTTCCTGAGAGATCAGACCTGAAAGTATAACTGCACGTTGGTCCGACCGTTTCTCGGTTACGTTTCGTTTCCTCCTCTTTCCCGTTCGTTTCTGCCAATTCCAGATGCATAAAATCGACCGAATTCAGCCCGAATATATCGCATACTTAAATCCGATTCGAAATTATACACGAACCCCAAACCGCGAATTTTTTCTGTCTGTTCACTCCGCGTTAATCTTACCTGCCTCGTGAAAATGATAATGAAATGGAATTAGCTGCCATAAATCCTTCCTGCGCCTCGTCTTATCTTTATCTTTTCGAAGCTCCGTGTCGCTAACCCCCTCCTTTGTTGTGTTTTTTCCATGTTCGATTGTGAGGTAAAATAGCGGCAGCGCTTGTGGAGGCACGCAAAAATTTATAACAAAGAGAAATCACGGAAAGAGAGATAATAGAAATCGTCAAAATAGAATTATCGATGGATATCGATGAGTATTTTCTAGACAAGCGGCAATTAAAAATGTCCACAGCTTGAACCAAAAGTCAACCACTTCTGTTCTCTGTATTTTTATCATTTGTATCGGAAACTATTGGTGTTTACGTGTGTGTCCAAATACACCGCTGAACTCTTACAAAACTCGTACATATTTTCGAATAAAATGTCTCGAGCGATTGGAACTTCAGAGTGGAAATCAGAGTGCGTTATCGGCGAAAGATTCACAGATCCATATCTTCCTGCATCGCGGAACCAACCAGCAAAATTACGTCGGCCATTCTTTCAAATGGCACGAACACCCAAGCGATGAATTAACGGACGTAAAAGGAATTTCGAGACGTGTACGTACCTCGGTTGCCTTCTATGACCGTGGAAAAAAGTCTCTAACATCGTTACGACATTTTCTTGCAAGTACCTATCCATACGGTACGATACAAGTCGATTCTTGTCCCCGATGTCGTGGCAATCGTACTTTCATCGAGCTCCGAGCCTCTCTTTCCTCAACCTTCTCTCTGCCTCCCCCGTTCGTTCCAGGGCTTCCTCTTCCTCTTTATCGCCACCGTTAAAGTTTTATTGCGACGAGATCTGACAGCAAATTAAATCTATCGATGGACGATCAACGTCCCCACCCCGTGGGTTGCACGAGGACTCGTGAGCATAAGCCGTTAAAGTGACCGTAAATCGTTTGTAATTCACAACGGCAATATCGTTTATTACGATTTTATCGTTAAATCAAGGGAAAAATTAATACTTTCTACAAAAACTTTTTCCTGTCGACTAATTTCGAGCTAATCTCTCGACGTGTCTTGGAGGGTAAAGTCATTTATCGATGCTACACCTTTTTGCTACAAAGAGTATCTATGGAATGGCGATGTTCTTCAACTATTGGGATCATCCCACGTCGAGTTCATCACTTTTTCGGACGATAGATTTTGTCAAAATTAAAATATACAAACAATGTAAAAAAAAAAGGAATGATCTAAATCATCATTAGCACGAAAACTGCCAACTTCGAAGGTCTGCACATTTTAAACAGTATCGAAAACAACAAGATGATGGCTTAAACTCGTACTACTTTCACATACATACTTGGCTGCAACACATTTCAATTTGAACGAAACTAGTTTGTTCGGCGCGGAATACATCGTTGACAGTATATTTTCATAAATATGTGAAATTTTTCAACGTGATAGCGTATGTTGAGATGTTCGCATTTCGTAGTTGTTATTATATTATAAATTTCTATTGACTTACACATTATTAACGTCTCTTTAACAGAACAACTTGAAGTTGTCTGTTATATCTGAATAACTAGTACCTAATAGCTAATGAAGCTTGGATATCGTGTAGATCAAGCAATATCTTTCTTACCAAATAATACACTATATTAAAGAATGAATTTAGTAAAAACACTTCGATAGTATCTGTGTACAGACAGTGTAATAAGTATTCGTACAGGAACCATTTATTTCAAATTGGTTGCTTTATTTCGAAAATACAAGTCGAATACAGTTCGAAAATTCGGTGCATCGACCAAATAGCTGGAAGTTACAACAACATTTGCCAGCAACTTATGTCTATCGATGGACGATGAATGTTCACCCAGAGGGTTGCACGAGAATGCGTAAGGATACGTCGTTAAAAAGACCGTAAATCGTCTGCGACTCGTAACGCCAATGCCATTTATTATAATTTTATTATGAAATCAATATATTAAGGACACCACAAGGGAGTAAGCGGATTATGATAATTCAGGGAGGCGCAAACTTGTCGCTTGAAGCGTCTGCTAAATTGACAAGACACGAGGCCCAAGTCTTTACGTATTGCCATAATTCTTAGCGAATATTGCCGCGAATATACTAAGTGAGCCCCACTTAAGTTAATGTTATGTTTTAAATGGTGTCGCGTGGATAGTGATTAATTAAGAATCAATTTCCTTTATTGACGTAAAAATAACTTCATCTTTAATTATGGTACGTGACACTATAACACTTTATATTTAAAGTAGAAAATAAAATAATATAGAATATGAACACATTCGTCATAATTTGCTATATATATTATAATACACAAGTTATAAGACACGCCTTTTGAGAATTGAACAAATTTAAAACTTTGCTCTATAATGATATAGCTGACTGCATTAGTCACGCTTAATATTACAGCGTAAACGTTTGACAAATTCATACTAATATTATAAATGCGAGAGTAACTTTGTCTTAACAGATTTCGATAAAATTACGCAAGTAGATATTGGGTTGTCTGTAAAGTCCATGCCGATTTTTAGTAGGCGATACAGGTCTGAATATATCGGAATGGTTGAAAACAAATAACATGTGGACATCCCTTGAAAGGTGGAAAAATTGTGGAACAAAATGGTACATATATAATTCAATAAATATATATCGAAATTCGAACGTGTCTTTGAATGTTTCTTAAAAATTGGCACGAACTTTCTGGACAACCCAATAGATTGGATTTTGAGAAAGAACATAGGCTATATTTTATTTTGATAAAAATAAGGTTTCAGTTCGAAATCTCAATATTTGTAAATAAAGAATCAGAAATATCGATTGAGACATCTGTGTTACGGAAAATTTTATTCCTTGATTATTTATACGAATTAATTAATTTAAATTACGCAGTAAGTGATTGAATCTGTAGATTCATTAGATGTTCCTAGAAGGAAACACCGAATGTTAATTCTGCAAAATTACATGAATTAACTTCAGTGGGATTGCCTTCATCAGTTTCTCGATTAATCACATTCAGCAGCATACGATTAAACATAAACAAATTTTACACGTTTCGATTTTGTATCGTTTGAGTCCTTTATCGGCAAAACACGTTAAAAAACAAATGTCAATCTAAACAACTTGTTTCGCGTTCTTTAGGTTGATTTTTGCACATTACTGTTTCATTCAAAAGAGCCTAACAATATAAGTTTTAAACGTTTAAAATCAAGGCTTGATTTCCGACGAGAAATTAGAAAATGTTACAGCTTCTTTCTAGCCAAATTGTGCAACGAATTCAAATCTTTTAGACTCATCTGTTAAACTGTACGATAACTTTAAATAAATTAACATCGTTGATATACAAAAGAGGTATATTAGAGCATATACACCTCGCAGTATCTCGATGCAAACATTGATTCTCCGTTATAAACATGAAGCATCTTCGTGCTCACTTTGACTAAAGCGGGTACATCCTGTATCGAGAGTTTCATCTGTAATTCATTTCTTTAGTCCAGCTTTGTAGTTGCTCGCGATAGTTCGCTCCAAAGACCCCGTTTTTCGAGTGGAATTTCAATCAAGAGACTAATACAATTCCTGGGCGAGTTATCCGCTCAGGGCGTGAATAATGTTATGCAAGGTGTATTAGAAGCGGAGCCTCAGTGTGTCTCTAAATTTTCCGTCGAAAACGGGTGCCTCGAATGTCTATGAAAAGTTTCGTCTCTTGCCTCATCGAATCTGCAATTTAGAAATTCGAAGCGCTCGCCGCGCTTAAAAGGGCGATTGGACTTTCTCTCCTTTACGGTGTACCGATTTCGTCAGGTTTCCTAGCCGGGGAATTTATGCGAGCGACCATCCTGGACAAAGAAAAGCGCGCCGCGTCGTCGTGTAACGCGCACCGCGGCTGTTTTTCAAAATTAATACACACCCGTGTCTCTCCGGTAACATTTGCGCGCCACGTATTATTCGCTCCGTTCAGACCTGTGTAAACTGTCACTTCCAATAAACTCGGCGTGGAAATGCGAGGCCTTATGGCTGCCGACGCAGCAGCCGCTTACGTGCCGTGAATTGGTCGGAGGATTTAGAGACTGACCGAGAACAGAGGCACCTTCGACGCCGGTGGTACCTTGAGGTATCTAATTACGACCGCTCCGAATACACGAGTTTCTACTTGCGTGATGCTTTAACGGCTCAACTCTCCTTCGATAGCCGTTGTAGCCGAGAATTCGACCGTGTTTCCACTGGACGCCTCCGACGTGTTGATAAATTCAGGGTCCTTCGAGGGATGCTCAACGCTTCACCGATCGAGAATCGATCCAATACTGGCTGTCACTCATTCAAAATTTATCTATCTTATTACGTACAAAGAATTTCCTACAAAAAACTTGAAGATTTCGTTTCTAATCACTCTGGCTTCGAATGATACCGATATGCATCATTGAGTTTTTCATATATTTATATATGCTTAAAGATATATTTATAATATGTTATAAATCGTGCATAAATCCCATAATTAATGTTTCTGGAATTAGATAAATTATGTACGTTATCAATTTATGGTTTTATTTCGTCGTTATCAATACTAGAACTATTCACACAATTTCAATGCTTGAATATTGTTTTAGAGTCCGAGGATAGTGTGACGTTACCCTACACATGAAAGAAAAAAATGCTAACTTTGATAATATATACTATTACTGTGAAATACTGTGTATTTGCTGTCAACGAAAACAGTTTGAATATATTCATAATGTCTTGTGGAAATAAGATTACATTTGTCACTTCTCTGCTGGGACTTAGACAAGAAAGAATATTAGACAGCCTGAAACGAATTCTTGCATTCTTCAGTTTCGATTCATCTTTGAAAAATCTGAATACATTACAATTAAACTTACAAAATTAAATTATATAACGTCGTGTAACGGTTTTCGAGTCGAAGCGTTCAAATAAACTCGCTCATTTGAGAGCTGCCGTTTTCCTGAGTTTTATACATACATTGTATATACCTACTTCTCTGTCGATAGGTCCATAGATGACTATGGTATTCCTTGGATGTTGCATTTTTACTTTCTTGCAATAAGCTCTCATGCTTTGAAGTAGCGCTTTCAAGAGAGTGAAATCCGATCTGGAATAGAATCCATCGCTTCCAAGAATTCATATTCCGATTGGAAACCGAATATTCAAAGGCAACGGTATATTCCTCGTCCACTCGTGCCACGAAACCGACTCATATACCGATTTATTAACGAGTCCCAAGTTTTCTAGCTCGTACGATAAATTACGAACCGCTTGTGTAACCGACGACAGACTAGACCTCTCGAAACGAAAGAAAGAGGCAGAGAACGAACGAATTTTTCATCCGCCGTAACTCCAGCGACCACGACGGTCATTAAAACCGACGAATCGAACCGTTCCTATTGCTTTTAATTATATGTCGTCATCGCGCGAACGTTCAATTCCGAGGAATCCACATTCGACGGCCACTTTTGACCCAGCGTCGCGCAACTAGCGACCCAGATAGACGTAATTTGTAAACGCTGAAACCGATTCGAAGAATGAAAACGTTTCCAGTCATTACTCTTCAATGGCGAAGCGTCTTACTATTTCGTATGACTTTCACTCACCGTATATATAAGAAGCACATTTTTCATTCTTGAGATGCTTGCCATATTTTAAAGGGGAAAGACCTGGTACAATTCATACTCATGAATAACTTATTTTCGTTGAATTTTGCTCTTACCACATGATGCAATATTTACTCATTTATTTCAATAATTAACAGGTACAAAAATAGGAAACTCAGTTTGTACACAAATTGACAATTACTTAAAAATAAAAATTAGACATAGTAAAAGAAATTCTACAGGAAACTATGCTGTAAGTAGTCATATTGTTTAAGAGCATTGATACATTAGGTGTAGCGGAAAATAATGTCGTTTTTACAATTTTAAATACTTGTTTATCGTTCATCAGCTCATTGATTTTTATCGATCTGGCATTGACAATTTGCACACTAGATGGCAAAAGGCTATTGATAACGGGAGCGATTATACAATTAATAATTAAAAATAGAAATTTATAAAAAATTTGTTTGGATTTAACGTAAAAGAAACAACATTACTTTCCAGTCCACCTAATATTACCTCAAGATTGTAATGGGGGTGAGATTCTTATAGGAAACATTTTTTTAGGAATGGCTTCACTGTGATAAAGATGATAATCGTTCGGGGCTTAGTTGCCGTGACGAAGCGTGCAGTGTCGTCGACGTGAACGGCATTTTGCATATTTCATGCCATCCTGGATCATCGGCGTTAACTGCCACGAATCGATTACAAATGAAAAACGACCATAATTAAATGACCCGTTAATTAATTCCGAATATGAATTTATTTGTCGCCGAGGAGACGGAAGGATGGTCGGCCCCCCTCGTTAGAACCGTTTAATTCCTCGACGTTGGGCCCTGGTGACCTCGGATTTCAAGTAAAAAATATACGACTGCCACGGAAGATGAATTCCTTTCATTCGTCGTAAGCCTTGGTTCCCATCTATATTTTTTAAATCAATACTATACTTGATATGTTTTGTTCTTGAGAACCTCTATACGCGAACCTTAGCCCGCTTTGAAGCATATTGCTGAATCAAGACAATTCTATTTTTATTTTATTCTTAACTTTTTGATCCCTAGAAAATAGATTTCTTAATTATCCACCCATCAAAGAAAGTATATTAATAAAATATCTATCGAGAGACGAACGCCGAACTACATAAATTTCAAATGATAATAGTTCTCATTTTCTAGTCATATAAAGTTAAAAAAAGTGCCAACTCACACAATTCTGAGTTTAATTATACGAAAATGTTAACTATCCCTTAACATTCAAGCCGATGATCGCATTCGGTAGCGTTCTGTCTTCACGTTAAGAAATAGCTCAGCGAGATCTCGGGTCGTCACCTATATTTTTCCCCCGGTTAGCGTTCAAAAACACACGGCTGCCGGATTGAGAGAATTCCACGGTCGAGCTTCCCCTTTCTCCCTTGCTAATTTCTCGGTTTCCAGCGAATGCTAGGTAAGCCGTGGGTGGTGGTGAGCCCCTGAGCAGCGGGAATGAGAAGGGTAGAAGCAGAGAGGGCTCGAGGCGCGGAGCGAGGTAACACGAAAGGCGGTAGAAACGAAAGGGCCTGCTAAAGCAGCCCGGTGAGAGAGGGACGAGCGGATTCCTTCGATTCAGTTCGGTTCGAGTTAGCTGGATTTGGCGAATACGGCTCGTTTGTAGTGCGCCGAGGAGCCCCGCGGCGACTGCGAGCCGTGCCGAGCGGAATGAAACCGACCGTGGCTACATACTTGGTGGTGATGGGACCAACCACCTTACAAATAGCTTCAAAAATCCTCATCGTCTAGAATTCGGTTCTTTCACAGAGAATCATGTCCGTTACGCGGGCCGGGATCCGAGTTGCACCAGGAACAGAAACAAGTTGCGTTTGAGGAATTTCTATCGGATCGCTAACGATAGAATCTTAATTATTGCTAAGAAGTTTCTATGTCTATTGAGGTACCTACAATGATCTAGGTCAGAGGTTCCCAACGGGATCGGTACCGCCCACCGATGGGCGTTGAAGAGATCTAAGTGGGCGCTTATGGCCGAAAACAAATTTTGGGGTCGCTGAGGACCAACTACCGCCCCCTGGACAATACTCGCAAGAACGCGCCAAAAGTTTGATTAATGTGTACTAAAAATATTCGAATGCATGTTTTAACAAATATCTTCAATGTTCAACAAATAGTGTAAATGTCACTGTAATCAACAATTTAGCAACAAGAAAAAGAAACAGATTGTCAATAGTGGAACGTGGCGATTTAAGATTGCTGATGACAAATCTGACACCAAATATCGAAAAATTATTGTCGTTACACCAAGCTCAGCCTTCTCAATAATAATATTATATTAATTTTTTTAATAATATATATTTTGTTATCAAATTTTAAACAATACATCAATATGTTAATATCTTTCAATAAAGTAATTTTAATAAAAACCGGTCCTTGTTTTTAAATATATGTATAATGTAGTAATATAGTATATTTCACCTAAAAAAGGTGCCGTCGAATGACTGTCTGAAAAAAAAAATATACATGTCGAATCGAGTAAAGGTTGGGAACCTATGATCTAGGTAGTTATCCAATGAGTAATAGTTGAAAGGCTAACACAGTAAATCCTTACTACTCTATGTGTAATGTCAATTACTGAACTACCGCTACTCGACTTTTTTTTCAAATGACCACGTTAAAATTAGGAATTAAAAGTCTGGAAATTAAACTGGAAATTACAGAAATTTGTGCAGTAAATTTGCTCAAGTCGCAGAACGATTGAGATCTGCAGCCTGCGACTGAAAGATCAGCGAGATGAAATTGAATACATTCTATTTCCTCTCGCGAAGCAAGTATCGCTCAGTTATGCTTATATTGGGAAAGAGAGTGCGAAACAGTAAAATCAACTAAGAAATGACCATAGTGATAGCGTGTGGGAAATGGATAGAGCCGTAACTCATTTGTAACCTGACGGCGTCGGTGTCGGTCGCGTGTCAGAGATAACGTCGAGGCTCGGTTTTAGCTAGCAGTTCAGGGAATCGATGGGGAGAATCTTCCCGCAATAGAACGGCCGGGTATTATTGGTACTATCATTTATTATAAAATGAATGACTCTTCTAAATACATCATAATGCAGCACAGTGTGCTGACAGAAGATTACAAAAAAAACTAAAACGATAAAAATAAACAAAAGAAAAAGAAACAAAGAATGAAAATAACTGTAACTTGAAGAGATTAACTGCATTGTAAATAAACATGTGACACGAAGATAAAAATATATGTTTCGTCAAGTATGTAGTATCGGGAAGTGGCGGAGTAGTATGAAAACAAAATAGAGCCAATTTACGAGAAGATATTGTAGTGCATACTTGTAACGACATTTTCAAGGCTTCTATTCATTCTTGGGTGAAAAAGTAGATTATATGGACTAAGTGTATAGCAAGTGTAACGAGTGACACGTAATCTCTAAGTACCATTGGTAGACGAGAAGAATGAATCCATTTCTGCAAGTGGGCCATATATGTGGACCATTCTAAATAATCGAGTGCCTAGCTGAGTTTCTGTTAGTGCATGCTTATAACTAACTTTATAGCTGTATATTATCGAGGCAAGTGTTTACGGGATAGATTTTGTAAATCATATGAATTCTTCTCGGTGGGTATTGCAGCAATACAAAAATGACGAATCATTTTTTAAAACAGTATTTATTTACTGATAAAGCGTCTTTCATGGACAGCTAAATTTAAGACACATGGATTATTGATGAATGAACAATCCACAATAACTTAAGAAAACGTGAGTGTTGTTTCAGCAGTTAACACGTATACACATCTGTTGATTGATATTTGTAGTGTGATAAAAAATATTTTCTTCGGACAACTTATAATTTGGGAAAACTATAAACTTCGCGATGTACCCGTGCGTTTCCTTCGAAAGGACCGAGCAAGTGTCATAAAATGTAGGAAAAGAAGGCCGAAACATTTTCTAGTTTCCTTGCATACTTTTTGAACCCGTGTAACACGTTGGCCTACGTTGCGTACATGCCAACAGATACAATCGAGGGTGCATTCTTCTTACGTGGCAACGGTATCACGAGAGTCTAGAATCTCGAGTACTGGAATTGACTTGGATTCGTGAGTACATATTGAGCTGGATCCCTTCTCTACTACCTGGTTCGGTGTACCGAGCGTCGAAACGAGACGACAGCATCCCCGCGCGACCACGAACGGACAGAGACGGCGGAAAGGGCCGAAGAGGCGGAGGAATTACGGAGGAACCTGTTGTTCGCAACACGTGTTTGCGTGAACCCCGTCCAACCGTGTCTCCGCCGTCTGTCCGTACGTCCGTCTATAAGAGGGCAGGCGGAAGGCGACGATGTATTACCATCGGTGACAGTCCATCTCGTCCACCTCCTCCTTTATCTCCTTCGTCTCCCTTCGGTGGTGTGTGTCGCGGCTCCCTCGTTTCGCACTCTTCGCCAAACTGCTCGAGGGAAATGAGCAAAATAAAGGCGGCACCGGCGGGCGCCTCGATCCAGGCCGCCCCTATTCCCGATTTCGGAATGCGGCCCCTAAGGAAACGTGTGGACCGGGCAACGTGTGCACCTTCCAGAAGGACGAGCGCGCGGACGGGCAGCTGGAGGGACGTGGCCGCGATCGTTTCGCGTTTGGGAATTATTCTGTCGTCCCTGCTGCACAGGATAATGGAGGCGGCGATCGAAAACCCTGGCTACGTCTCTGTTCTCACGCGCGATCGGATCCTTTGGTTGAGGACGCGCTTCGAATCGTTTCTCCTCGCCGTGACAGGGTGGACTTTGGTTTAAACCTACGTACCGTCGACTTTGCGTCGAACGACTGTTTAGTCCGTGGATGGAGAATGCTTCGACGGTAGAGGGCTGATGGTATTGGATTATGGGATTTGTAAAAAAACAAATTCACATTAAATACGTTATATCAAATATTCTTTATTTTAAAGAACACGGAAGGATGTCTATTCTCTTCTAGATTCGAACTGAGACTGAGAGCTCTTTCAAAAGCGCATAGGAAAATCGGCGCTCACGTCGTAGAAGAAAAATACGGCTTGGGTCTGCCACATGTTTTTTACACTGCCCTCTTGAACATAAATACTGTCAGAGGCCCAACTACGAAGGACAGCAGAAAAGAAACTTTCACTTTTGAAAAACACAGTGTCCCTTAACTCTAGATTTATTTTTGTTACGTTTATTATTAAATAAACCAACAGATGGTTACTACGCGGATACCTGATGAGGTTTCAGATAGGTGTACACTTTTTTTCTCCACATTTTGATCATGGTACAAATAAGAAAATGATCGATAGATCAACCACGGAACATTAAGTGTAGCGTCGTGCGCTGTAATGCTCAGGAGTTCCCAGATCTGCGTCTATACTTTCTTGATTAAAAGATTACGAACAAAAAACGATTTACACAAAGTATAACTATCTAAGAAGGGGAATATTCGATTTCGAACAACTAGCTCCATCGTATTTATGGAAATTATAAATGATGATAACGGAAGACCGGCAAATTCTAGTCTCTAACAGTTGACAGAATGTATTTTTTTTTTTTTTTTTTTGGTCATTTTCATAGCTACAAGTTAATACAATTGCATCAGACATATAACCCTTTCGAGCATAAAGTAATAGATAGATCGGTAAGAGCATGTAATTTTTTAACTCTGTAAATTTCATTTAAATAAAATATTCGCTGTTTGGAAATATATATTTATAAACAAAAATAAAATACAAAACACACAAAATATTTCTAAGAGAGATCTCGAGAAGCTACTAGTTCTTTATTGCTGAAACGAACAAATGAAATGAAATAAAAAAAGAAAGAAGTAACTCGTAACGTAATTGTTTATAAATTTATAGACTATTTCGATGGTACAAAAACTGACAGCAAGACGACAAGTCGTAGAAGAGCAGAAAATTATATGTTATGAGTTATCGGAAGTTGTTGTTCATTCTGACTTTAAAAAACATATTGCAGAAAGCTGGACACGTATAAGATAACCTACGATGTCTTCGTTAACAATGCGCAATTATGATAAATACTTACCACGAGAAATTTCTTTGAAAGTCAGTTATATGATCGTCGAAGATAACTTGTTGTGACTTACCTGAAACAAAAAGAAAAATTGAGTTAGCGACGAAGAACAACTTTGGTTTCAAAGCAATTTCGGATAATAAAGTGCGTATTATTATACACTCTTCCAAAGCAGGTCCATATTTGAAAATGTTTATCATGAAAACTATGCGCTATGGAATATGATACATCTAGTAAAGTTTGTACCGACACATGTTGGAAAATAGTGTCTCATCTGATTTTTCTCAGAACAGAAACGGAATTCTTTTATATTACATACATTTTCTGTTAAAAATCCTAAATAAGGATTTGTTTGAAGGTGTCGGAATAGTTATACGTCTTAATATTGGCTCTTATGTTCGCTAAAACTGCCAAGGTTATTTTGAAAAGTAACTACAAAACTACTGTATTGAGTCTATCGACGATCAAATTTTCACTATGTATTGTATCAACTCGTTTAGTATTAGCATAAAGTGTACATATTTTTGTATAATGGTAGAAAATGATTTGTCCACACTCAACCAGGATTAATTTTTGAAAAGGCAAGCAGAATCGCTCGAACAAAATGGCGTGTTCTCTGGGACGCCTGGAAGGGAGATTAATTTTTTAAAATAGCGCAGCTGAGTCATCCGAGTAGCTTCGAATCAAAACAAATTCCCCCTTGCATCTCGGTGCTCAAAGTGATTCCTTGCTCCTTGTTCGATCCTCGAGGAGAAGCCTCTAGTAGGTGTGCGCAAAGAAGCGCTCTCTCGTGTAAAAAAAAGCTCCCTCGGAAAGGGCTAGGCACGGGTGCACGGTGTACGCAGTGCAGTCGGTCTGGTCCTCGACAATGAGCGTGTTCTATCGTTGCAGGGGTTGCAAGGGGGGGCCGCAGTGGCGGAAGGGAAGGCCTCGGCCAATGAGAACGCGTCGATACGGCGGCCATTTTAATGATCGGCCCTAAGGTAAACAAAAGGGAAAAAGGGGGACAGAATGACTTCCAGCCCCTTCTCTCGTCGGGGTTCCTTGCATGCACGCCCGAGTATAGTAACCCTTTTCTCGCGCTGGCGTCCACACAGGGTCGACACGCTTCGGTATCACGTATGCACGCCCACGTGCACGTCAAGGGGTGAGCCATCGACCAATCGTTGGCCCGGATCTTCTTACAGAGGCCCATGTTCGAGAACACCATGGTTTCTCGTATGATATTCTCGCGTTCTCCTCCCCCCTTCCCACCCCATGAGTTACGTGTACCGGTGTCGACGACCCCGCGCCACCCTTCCTGCTATACTCTTTTTCAACGTCTACTCTTTTTCCTGTCACTCGTTATACATTTTATACCTATGGGAGTGAGAAAGTTTGATTGGAAAGCCCAAGGATCGCGCGCGGGCGGTTCGCGTCGATAAGCCCCGCGGACTCGACGACACAGGGAGACGTGAAAAACGAAGGGGGGTTATCCAGCTACGATTAATTAATGCACGCGTGTCGATGCTAACGAGAATCAGACAAAAATCATTAGATAACGCCCAACTCTGGTTTTCAGTGGCTCGTGATTGAACGGGGGGGAACCGAGTTGCCCCGCTTTGACAGCATGGGATGAAAACAATGATTTCTTGCTACCGGGCTTCTGTATGGTGCTTGATGCGGCTGAGTAATGACTCCTGGTTGTTACGACGCAGAAATAAATAAACGAGGAGAAACGTCCGACGTTCAGTCGAAACGGTTCTCTCCTTGGTCAAGGGCCTGCTTCCATGGGGAACATGGCGTCCTTTCTAATTGCGTACGAGTGCTTTTGTACGGTTGTAAATATACATTTCTGATTGCGACGATTCTTATACAGATGGGCGTTTCCATGATGTCTTCAGGAAATTCTCGTTAAGAACAATAACTCACAGTTGATGATCTGCAAAAAGAGTAACGTAAATGTCCCATTTATTGACATCCTTTTTGATAATCGTCATTTTCAATAAGAAGAAATTTTTAGTATATATTATTCTTTGCTTATATTATGGTATGAAAAAATAGAACATTTTATAGTACACAAATAGTGTCTTCTTTTTTTTTCATATGTACAATCATTTATTTTATTTTTCTATTTTTAAGAAACAAGCTCCAACTTCGTTCTTAGTCTTAATGTCGATTATCTACAATACTAGAACAAAGTTATTTATCATTTTTCAAAAGCGCAAGCACTATGTTCATTTTCACAGTAATTGACAATCATATTATAATTTTACTCTATTCTGTGAGACAAACCGCTTGTATAACTCTTTGTTATTATTTTGTTGTCCAGGAATAGATAAGAAAAATTATTATATAACCTTACATGACAATATACATTAGATACAAAATAACACCATCTGCAGCATCATTTTGTATTAAACTCCAAATTATTATATGAACACACCGAATTAAGGTGTGTTTATCACGATTTGTGAAGATTTACAAATTTTAATTTAAAGTTTGTAACGTATATAACCTTTCTATTAGGTTGTCCCGAAAGTTTCTTTCGCAAGTTGCACTCAATTATTTTATGTGGTCGTGTTTATATAAATAGACAATCTAATTTCATATCTATTCATGTCGTAACAGTAACAGTAATGGAGCAAAATGAATCGTGTACAATTCAGTAATGTAACATAAAACATAAAATATTGTGCATGTATTACTTATTAATAAAGCGAAAGAAACTTTTGGGACAACCTAATATATTCACCGTGTACTTTTATTAATAATAATTTTTATAACTTTGCTTATAGTGCGATTAACTTGACGAGGGCAATTAACGAATTTTTCCGTAAAAGAGTCGAATTATTCTTTAAATCGTTATCATACTGTTAACTTTGAAAATGTGTTAATTATCGTAAATTCTGTCGAAACGGTCTATCTAGCTTTAATTTTTTGAGCCAGCCTAATTTTAAGTGGGGACATCCTTTCCATCATGGATATACTATCTTCTTGCTGGACACTAATATCATTGTCATGAAACAATATTGTGTCATAAGAACATGGAGACTGAATGGTAAAGCTCTCGGATGAAGCGATTGTACCCTTTACTTGGAATAAATTTCGCAGAAATGCTTACTGCAAATTTCAAACAATGAAAAACATCTACAACCATAAGAGAAAAGATAAAGTAGGAAGTAAGAGGAGTCGAGCAGGTAAGAGATTGAAATAGCTCGGCGCAGCATCCGAGAAGGAACTAGAGCACGAGAAGAAGCAAACCCACCGGTACACGAACATCTACGCAATCCTAACTGGAGATTCGAAAGTGCCGCCGTCGAGTCTTCCGCTTTGGATGTCGGCTAGGTAAGAAGACGACTATGGAACAAAGCCGATCCGCGAGCGAGAGGAGAGGCGATATATTTTACGCGTCTACCGGAAGTGCGGTGGTATGCACCAGAAGGGGCGCATAAGGAAGGAAAGCAGAGTAGGGGACGGTACACACGCAGGGTTTCCAGAGAATACGGTGCGTAGAATACGGTCGTGCCTCGTGAGAATGGCAGATACGGTGATGGAGCGGGGACACCGAGAAGAGACCAGAAAGGGGTGAGTTTCTTCGCCTCCTTCCATCCTTTTTCTCCCTTTTCATCTTCCTGTTCGAGTGTCAGCCCCGAAGTGAGGCTGATGTGATTTGACTACATTCACACCTACGACGACGTCCTGGTCCCACTCGTCCTTTGATGCCAGCTCCAGACCATATACCCGTGCACCATCAGCACCGGTCTAAGAAGGTGCAGCGGTCCTCCAGCGTCAGAAGAGAAAAAAACCGTCGGCTGCAGCGGCTCTCGTAACCATGGGGTCCCCGTACAGCGCTGGTACCAGGCCCCAAGCCCGGTATTATGGTGGTGCTGTCGTGCGCTATGGGCCGCACCATCCAGGGACCACTGCCACGGTTTCGCGTTGTCCCGCGAAGAATACGCGCAAACAGGACCCCGGGAGAATACAGGGGAAAGAGACGGAGGATCCTGGAGATCCAGTTACTTCCAGTTTCGCCCGACTCTTTTGCAGATATGTCCAAACTTGTCCCTTTTTTTCTCCACGCCGCTGTCTCGCACGGAGCAGGTTGACGTCGTGACAGAGGACGAACCCCGGAGGTCACGGTCTTTAGTGTCATTTTTTACCTCTCCTTCCTTAGGACCAACATTTTCATCGAGATGAAGAAAATCGACGTCAAAGGTAGAATTTTTAAAGACGCTATTAAGGTGTCATTCCAGTGATAAGTTTTTCTTTTAATTTTAGGGCTGTTACCATACTCAAACGGATAAAGAATTTCTTTTGTTTTACTTTATTTACGGAGAATAAAATCAATAAAAAGTAAAACAAAATTAAATTAAATTAAATTGTTTTATATAAACAAATAAATAAACATTATGTATTTATAACTCTCAAGTGCAAACATCTTCTCTGTTTGTCAGAGAAGCATCTATATACAAGTATGGAAATCACTGATTCCCATCCTTAAGAAATAAATAATAGTTTTTGTCGCCGCATTACTCACTTGAGTAAATATTTACCAGCATATAAGTATTGTCTATTTTTCTGTGAACAAATTTATACTACTTAGGAAGATATTATACATATAAATGACTATGCAGAGTTTCAAATTGATATCGTAAGCAGTTTTCACTTAATAAAATTCCATAAGTATTCTGGTTTCCTAAAATCAAGACTAGACTCCCTTAAATCCCAGTTTCGCGGTTGAAACGATCCGGCGACGTCGAGAACGGGGCTAATGAGCCGCCGCGCCGCCAGAAGCGTTTCTCGACGTCTGCTCGAAAGCTCTCCGGCTAAGATTTTATTAATCTTATTCATAAAGTAGTTCGAGTTTCATCTGTAGGCGTGGGAGAAGGGGGAGAGCGCACCCGTCCCGTATAATCTCCTTGCGGCTGGTACATCAAGTTTCATGGAAACGCGTCTTCATTAAGCCCGTGCCTGACGCGTACGCACTCAGAGCTTCTTGGAAAAGGCGATTCGGTCTTTTGCTTCAACGAGCTCGTAGCCATCGATGCATCCAACTCATCGTCTCGTCAGGGAACGATCATAAGAAAGTAATAAATAAACAGGAGAAGCATTAATAAGTATGAGTGCCAGTTTTATTTAACCCATACGTGACTGCATTTGGATCCAGTGAATATTACTTCTGGTTTTTAATATGCATCGGCAACCTTTCATTTAATTTGTTCCAACTTTGATGCTTTAGGCTCGATTTAAATGCAAGTTTTTATTAACAAGAATAAATTATATGAAGAAAATGATGAGACTCACGAGGCATGTGCTAGTTCATTGTAGAGTGAATACAAGCTGGTAATACCACGTACTGTGTGTACCTATGCATGTAAATTAAGTACATATATATTAGTTTGTCTGGAAAGTCCGTGCCGACTTTTGGAAGGTGGTACACGTCTGTTTATATTGGAATGGTTGAAAACAATTAACATGGGTGCATCCCTTAAAAGGTGGAAAGGTCGTGGAACAAAATGGTATTTATATAATTCAATAAATGTATATCAAAATTCAAACGTGCCTTTGAATTTTTCTTAAAAATTGGCACGACCTTTCTGGACAACCCAATACTATCTACAATGATATTTCATTTGCCTTGTAAGTCTCCAATTGATACATACTTCATTTATTTTTACTTCCTAGTAAAGAATTAATTTGTTTACTTTTACATACTGCAATTCATTTTCACATATTGTTCATAACAATTGTTATTGCATGAAGCCTATTAGTTATAGATTGCCATTAAAAAGTGTGAAATAAATTAATTTTTGGAAAAAATATAACCGACTTTAAAAAACATTAAAACTACACTAAAAAGTATAAAATAATTTCTTGTTAAATGTATGTGAATATTCTCTAGCTCTAGATGTAATTGCTTAAAAGTATTCTATTCAAACGGCATGATTACTCACTAGCTCTTAATGAATTTGATTAAATTATTACATAGTGCATATTAAATACAATGCAACCTTTTCGAAGGCGGCGCCAAATCAAAAATTGTTAATTTCAGCTTGAGTTAGTATTTGGTGGGGGCGGCGATATTGAATAGTGTTAATGTATATGATGTCTACAGCGGATATATTAATAACAATAATTAAAGGGTCAATTTTTGGTTCCTCCGACAGAAAGTTAAATCAAGTATGGTAATTTTGAATGTGGATAATTTTTAATTTTGCGCCACCTTCAAAAAGGTTGTATTGTATTTAATATGCTGGATTTAATATTTGAATCAAATTCATCAAGAGTTGGCGAGTAATAATGCAGTTTAATTAGAAATTATTTTATATTTTTTAGTGCAGTTTTAATGTTTTTCGAAGTTGGTTATATTTTATTTCCAGAAATCAATTTATTCTACACGATCAAACCCCACACTCTATGATTCGTGTTCATATTTAACTCCTTATTCTTGGGTTTGGAGGCCGCATACTACATACACATAAATATGAATGCACATATACGTACGTAGAAAGATTAGGACGTTGATTAAATCTCCTCTTCGTCATTACTACTAACATTGGTCGATAATAATTTTCCATCGTTTAAAAAAATATCATCGCCATCGAAAAAGTATCTCCAGAGTGCAAAGGGCTAACTTCGATTTTCCATCGCGACAGAAATCACGAATATTTCATCGAGAAGATAACATCAGTGACATTACGCAGAGGCGTTCAATTAAGACGCAACGCGTCGCGGAGGATCGATTTTCATAAAGCAACGGCCACTCGGCGTTTCTATCATGGGGGATTCGTTTACGACGTTTTTCGGGTTTTTCGTCGGGCTAATAAACTCGTTTGCAGTCCCTGTCACGAACACACTCGCGCGAAATTGCACACCGATTACACTCCGCTTTCCTTGATTTACGTCCCAAAACCGGTAGTGGTTGCGCGCTCGCGCGAGTCTCCATACGATTACTCCTATACGAATACATAAACGCACATATATATATAAAAACATACATGTACATAACATCATGTTGGCCAAGTACATTTTACAACGCTATTCTTAGGTTTCGATTGCGAAATCAATCTCGCTCTCGCTCGTAACCCAGAGCGTGTGCTCGCGAGAACAGAGAACCTGAGAGGGATAGGGAGAGAGCAAGAGCCAGCCCACTCTCTCTCGTAGTATCAGCCGCGTCCTCGTTGGTTGTTATATAGCCGGTACACGCCGATATAACTACTGTACGTCCCATAATTCATTAGAGCGGTATTCTTGCCTTCAGACTTCGACGTGGAGAAGCTGTTATCCCACCCGAGCTCTTCTCCGCTTCGCGTGAAAAGAGTATGGGCTCGCTGGAACGAGCGGGAACGATGAAGAGGGGAACGTTTCGTATTAATTAACGGTAATATCCCCGACCAGGGAACGTTTCAGCTGAAAACATCGCGTAATGGCTCCTCTTAATCCGTTGCCCTCGCGGTATCCATTACGATGTTAAACTATTCTAACCAACACGCGAGTTATTTACGAGTTTTGGTGCTCTTTGTTGCGCGACACCGGTTAACGTTGTTCCGGAAATTTATTCAATCGCATGAAACATAACAGATCTACTCGACTTAAGATCCTCCGTTTCAGGCGGTGTTCAAATAGGGTTATAGTGTGTCTGAGGGGAGACTTCTATTCTAGTGGTTCAAAATAATTTCTTCTTTTTTCTTAGCACGTTTTGGGGTTTTCAAACGAAGACTATGTCACAAATAAATTAACGATTTTTAAATACTTTGGAAAGACCATCTCTAGATATATAGCATGTATGTTTCAACAGTTATGATTAAATTTTACGTTCCTTTGAGATATGTACAGTGGGTGTAGAATGTATTCGTACACCGATCAATTTCCCAAAAAAATTTTGTGTGAAATTGTAGTTTATTAACTTCTTTTTTTATAATCAATGACATTTTACAAACAACATTTACTAATTAATATAATTTGTGAAATTAACAAAAAAATGCGAAAAGTGGGTAAAAGTATAGAAGCAATAAGTGTTTCTACGATTCTTATGACGAACCATTTAGAGTAGAGTTTGTAATGTAAACACATTCGTTTATTGTTCCGTGCGAATTAGAAAACATCAAATTTCCAGTATAGTACTTTTAAAAAAGGCTCTAATAGAGGAATAGAAGAAGATTCCACTTCGAGTAACTAATAATTTCGTTGATTTAATGCTTAGAAAAGTTGCAATAATTATAAAATCAATAGGAAATCCCTCGAAGGAAGTATTATATACTTATAAATTGATGTAAATTTCTTTCTTTTTAATCAAGTTTAAAAAATTAAACAGTTGTGCGAATACTTATTGCTTTAACATTTCTATCGATTAATTGTTTTTTCTTGTTAATTTCACAACTTAGTTAAATAGCTATTTTTCTTTTAATCTATATATTCCAGAGATTCCTGAGAATATATTGAATGTCATTGTTTAATCAAAAATAAGTTGATAAGTTACAATTTTACATAGTTTTTTTGGAAATCGATCGGTGTACGAATATTTTCTACGCCCACTGTATATAAACGCTCAAAGCTTGAAAAAGAATAGTGTTCCAGTAAAAATTCATTGACAAATGTCATTTTTCTGGATTTTAGATTACCAAATTTCCTGAGAAAGTAGGTGTGTGAACCCTACTGTGTTGGATTTTTTCAAGTATGAAAATTCTCCTCGCAACACTGAAGTCGAAAGAAATAAAACCTCTATACTTCGTTGCTAATTCAATATTGCTATGAAATAATTATGCGTTCGTAGCTATTACCATCACCTCTATTACATAATTTAAACGAATTCGCGATCGTTGAAGTCATTCGTGTTGAACTCTATTATTTCGGGCAGTACTTTGAAAGTTTACGCACACTTCAAAAGCAGAGAACTCGTGGTACAAAGCAAATACTAGTTTCTCCGAAAACAATAACAGACAATTTGAATGTGCTCCGACGAGTCTTTCCCCAAAAAGAATTCCGCGCACGAGGCAGGCTACGTCAGACCTCCCATACGGCTCCCATTGATTTACCGTCCAATAACAATGGCTTATGTAACTACCGCACACCGCGTGATTCACCACAGAGACATTCACGATCACCCACAAGCCTCTCCCACCACCCTGTGCTCGATAAGGAGCGGGGATTAAAACAAGCACCGGAACAATGCATGTATTAATTATCGGTATCATCGTTTCTGAGAGGAGTTTCTCCTTTACAATTCTATTCGACGCAGATACGGGAATGTAGCAGCTCGACACCCCTGTGCGATCGCGTGTGGCAAATTGAATCGATACCGCTTTCGAACTGAGATACGCTCTTCCCGGCTCGAGTAAATCGAGGGTGACGTCACCCACGCGAAATCGCGACGACGTCCACGGGCCCCGATACCGGTCTTTCTGGATCGCCACGTAGGCGTTATCCGCCGATGTAACTACTGTGCCGCCTATAATTCATTAAACCGAGATCCTCGCCTTTGGACCGCGACCTAATGGAGCTGCTATCTCACTGTTTCTTCGGGAGACGCGTCTCGCAGAAACATTCAGGGACCTGGTAACGGAGAAAGAGAGAAGGTATGCGTTTGGTGTGGCAGGAGACAGAGAAGGAGGTGTGTAGAGGGGAGGGGGGCAGAGAACGTGTATATTAATTATCAGTATTATCGTCTCGAGAGCGAAGGCTGGATCGAGTCGGAGCATTTTCGAGACGCCGCGTATCTCGATGCTCGACCACGGCGACGATAATTCTGACGCGGCTTTTTAATTTGCTCAGGTCACGTTAAAGGATTCCAGATAATCCCATAGGGCGTCAAATGACGCAACGGAACGTGTGTAATAGAGGTAATCCAAGATTCAAATGCAAAGGATACCTAGTAGCCTTCAGTAAAGATTTAAAATACCCCTCTTTGATGGATGCAAATTTATACTTGAGTGGGCTCTTCTCCGTAGGCAATGCAAACGTTTCGAGTAAAACATTCGCAAGTAGCAGAGTTTTTGAATGTAGCTGATGGGTGAAAAAGAGCTCTATATTCTCCTCTCTATTTTCCTTCTAACCTTTAATCTTATTAACCATTTTAAAAAAACGATTCTATACCACCAGGTATTCGTTCTATTCAACGAGGCAAAAAACATGTTACCTTAAATATAGATAGGAGGCTAACATGGAGATATCACACTTATCAGAAGAGATAGCAGGACGAAGCGCTCAACGGTGACGATAATTCCAACGGCGCATTTTAATTTGGTCAGATCACGTTAAAGGATTTCAGATAGCCCGATGGAGCACGATGAAATTGCTCGATGTCAATGATGCAATCGATCGCACGTAATAAGGGTGATTGAAAACTCAAGTACAGAGGATACCAGAGCCGCGGTGACCGTTTTCCCATCGTTTCACGTGGGCAGCGCTTTATCTACTGTTGCCGATTGACGAAATGTCAGTACTTGGATGCAAATTACCGTAGATTATTGGTTACCGGGAACTCGGGGCTGCGCAGATTCTTCTTTTTTCTTTTGTTTTTTTTTTCTACGAACCACTTCTCTACGGGTAATCCGTCTGGAGAGACCTGGGCGCCGCTGAGGACACCGGACGCTCTCGTGCTCTCTCCTCCCGGTCGAATCCGCTGGGAAAGAAGCACGCAAAGGTACCCAAAGATGGCTGATGGCCTGTAACCAACACCATCCAGGGCAGCCATTTGCGAGACATAAGGAATCTGATACGGGGTTTTGATCTCCATAAGCCCACCCTCGATCGTGTTACCCGCGGACACCTCTCTCGCCTCCACGGCGCAACAAAGATGGCCGTGGTGTCCTGCGATATTCGCCATTACGCCAACGACGACGGCCCGCTGGCGGAGTGCATCGACGATGCCCTTTTTTGACCTCCGGTTTGAGGTTAATCATCCTCTTTGTCGTTCGGAGCCTTCTCTCGGTTACGGGATCCCCGGAAAGAGGCTGCGGAGAAGGAAGTTGGTCAAATTGTTCGTTACGGGGAAACGAACGCCGCAGGAAGATATACGATAACTATGCTCGAGACTTGCCTCGAATTCTGTCCTTTTAATTAGCTCCGTGAAAGATTTGCACTCGTATTTACTTCTTGACGAGGCAAGTTTTTGTACAAAAATCGATCAAATTTTTAAACGTTTAGTTCGAATAAAATTTGAATTTTAATAATGCGATACATCTGTAGGTCAAAATTCTTAACCCTCAGGGTGATAAGTTTTGAATTGTAGATTTGGGTTGGAACATTTTCTATAATTGTACAATTGAGTCCGTGTGGTCCATTATGTGTATCAGGAACCGTCGTTATTGAGAGGGCATTTGAACATGCTTAAATATATTTTGTGTTTTTTCAAACTCCATACGTTCATTGGAAACTCTATTTATGAATATCGTAATTTTAGAAGACCTAAAAATTATGATAAAATATTAAAATTTGTTAAAATATAGTAAATTCTTGTTAACTTTGTATAAGTGCTGACTACCTAGCAAAAATCGAAAATGTGCTATGTAAAATAGAGTTGTGTTACTGAGATAGTTGTCAGAAATTAGATACGTGTAAGTTGAGATAGATGTAACAGTGGAAATATAAAATGAAAAAAGAAAGAATTTAGAGAGGAGAGAGAAGTTAAGCAACTCCATTTCAGAACCAAAATATTGAAAATATGTTGATAGATACATGTTACGTTGCTAAAAGCACAGTCTAAATCAACATCAACTCAATTCGCACTCGCAACACTTTCACCCTGTGAACAACGTTACATGATAGGCATTTTATTATGCAGCATAACGCCTGTACGGCAAGGCATGCGATCAAAAGAAAGCGACTGAAAGAAACCAGAAACCGATGGCCGTGACTAACTAACGTGTTCATCCCTCGATAGAATGCGCGCGATGAACTTGAGATAAAGGGAACACAGCACCTCCCGCACCTCTGGAGAGTCCCGCGACGTGCTCGTTCGCTTCCAGCACGAGGACTCTATTAATCGAGGCGAGGGCCGTTCGTTTCGAAAATACAAACGGGTTCGGTGGATTTTTGCTTGGACGCGAAACCGGCTCAGCGAGCAACCAGGTCTTAGCGAGACGACTGATAAGAAGTTTTCTGTTTTTGTCGGCGTTACACCGAGTCCCGGGCATTAGTAACGGGAATACCAACGACGCGGGCGTTCTCGCGGGGCAAATCGAGCGGCGTATCGACGGACAAATTACTGGCTGGTTTTAATGGCGCGCCCGTGTGAAAACGATGACCGTGAGATTAAAGTATTATTTTCCGCGGGCATTCCGACCACCGGTGTCTTGTACGAAATAAAACGAGACCAGTCGCGGTGACCTTTTGAGAGTTGCTCGCCATAGCGAATTACGCTCGATCGTTAGATAACGGTCGTCTTAGACACGACGCTCCTGGATCAGCGACGCGACTACGCGTGTGCGATCTACCGTTCGAACGTATCCCTATTCGAAGCTTTTCTTTTAACTTTCGTTGCGATGAATGCTGCTTCTACTAAAATCATTCTTTGTCATTTTTTGATTTGTGAACAATTTTTGAGTGAAAACAATATTATAGGACAAAATTGTGAGAATTTATATCAGGGCCCCTTAATTGCTTCTGTTCCGACAGATAAAGATTTCGTCAGTGATGAAAGACGCAGTTTATTGCATTTCATGAAATTCGAACTCTTACCCACCCGAGTAGTACATACGCTCACAAGCAACCCAAGGTCAATTAGACTATTCCAAAGTCCATTGTAAGAAAATTATAATACCTCAAGTACCGTTACCACTTTCACTCTCCGCGTTTCAGTATCCACACCCCAAAACTAAGAACCATTAATGAGCGACAAAAACGTAACCACCGCCACTATTTCTATTGACTATTTCTATAGAAAGTACATGGTATTTCAATAGGTTTTAGTTTTACATCGAAAACAATTCAATGACACGTCTCGACGAAAGGAACTACAGTGGGTGTAGAATGTATTCGTACACCGATCAATTTCCCAAAAAACTGTTGTGTGAAATTGTGGTTTCTTAACTTTTTTTTATAACCAATGATATTTTACACATTCTTGGAAATCTCTAACAACATTTACTAAATAATATAATTTGTGAAATTAACAAAAAAATGCGCAAAGTGGGTAAAAGTATGGAAGCAATAAGTATTTGTACGATTCTTATGACGAACCATTTACAGTAGAGTTTGTAATGTAAACACATTAGTTTATTGTTCCGTACGAATTAAAAAACATCAAATTTCCAGTAAAGTACTTTTAAAAAAGGTTCTAATAGAGAAATCGAAGAAGATCCCACTTTGAATAACTAATAATTTAGTTAATTTAATGCTTAGAAAAATTATAACAATGATAAAATGAAAAGGAAATCCCACGAAGGAAGTATTATATACTTGTAAATTAAAGTAAGTTTCTTTTTTTTTTAATGAAGTTTTAAACATTAAACAGTTGTGCGAATACTTATTGCTTCAACATTTCTATCGATTAATTGTTTTTTCTTGTTAATTTCACAACTTAGTTAAATAGCTATTTTTCTTTTAATCTATATATTCCAGAGATTTCCGAAAATATGTAGAATGTCATTGTTTATCAAAAATAAGTTAAGAAATTACAATTTTACAGTTTTTTTGGAAATCGATCGGTCTACGAATACTTTCTACACTCACTGTATATAGTATCTGGCAAATTCAATATCACAATTTGCACAGGTATAAATATACATACGTTATTAGTCAAGTTGGTTCAAAAATTTTCCCCACATATATCAATTTTGAATTAATAACCTCCGCGGCATTAGTTTATTGTGAGAATGCGGCTATATTCGGGAATCAAATAAATACTATATTTATTCTTGGGTCGGTCGCAAGAATGATTAATGATGAAGGAGTAGTGCTTGCTGATATTTGCACTGTCATATCTAAATATGTATTATGTGTTTCGAACATAAGGCCCACACGAGTGATATGTGTACCGGTGTACATGTTCCACCGAAAACTAAAGATAGAAGACTGGATGTTGGGGAAAGTAGCCCTCTTTGTTTTTCGATTTAAGAAGGTCTTATAGTTGAAGAAGGTTGACATATTAGATTGATTTACCTTAGTTATTTCTCATGCCTTGATCGAAAAGAGACGATACTTTTCATTTCCCATTTTTAACATGAAGTGACCATTTTTTAAGAATGTTACGGTCAATAATTCTTAGTGTTACTTAAATCTAGAGTGACAGTATGTCATGTTGTAATCGCCCTTAACGATCAACGTTAACGTGGTCAAGATTTACTGATTCTACTGGCGAGTATGTGAACGAACCTCTATCGATTGTTGGCAATTTTATGATCTTTTGCTTTTAATATTCTAAATGCATCACAGTCGTGACTCCCTTCTTTGGTTCTAGGTGAAAATGCTAGCGTGAGAAATCAGACAGAAAACTACTGAATGAAGCGTAATTAAGAGCCGTGGATATTAAACTTTCCGGATATGGATCTCGAATGGTACGAAGTGCTTCGATTTGCAAGTGCACGCGAGTAAATGATAGGCGAATTTACTAGTGTTCACGCGCGGGATGAAACGATGAAAAGCGTGGACGTTGATATTAACGTCTTTGATAGCTTCAGAAATATTTCTGACGCTCTCGAAGCCGTCGGAGATCTCGTTCATAATGGCAAGAAATGGTTCATAATGACATTTTGTATCATTTATTTTTGTCTTATGTTTCTATTGAGAGTAAACCGGTAATTTTAGTGGTTCGTCATAATTTATTCGCGGTTTCAATATATTTTACCGAAGAGGTGCTCGAAGTCGTGACCATTTATGCAAATCCAGCATTGAAATCTCGACGTCAGCAATTCTTCTTTTACACTCCCGATTTATAATTGCGGTTTCTGACTCTTAATATGTAATTTTGTTCTGAAAACCGGAAACATTATAATGTTATGCAGAGACTACTATCGTATAGCTAGATCATATTTCACATTTTTCCTCCATCACTCATTTCTCATTATGAGAATTTATTCTCTTACGATAACTCGACTGCGTATTTGATTATCGTTATATTGAAGTGAACGAGATTCATTATAAAATTAAATATTTAACATAATTCCTTAAGATATTAGTTTTCGATTCTGCTTTATGTTTCCTTGAGATAAAAGAGTTTGTTAGATATGGTGTTGTAGACACCTTTTAATATAAAAATGGAGTATTCCAAGGAAAATTTCAGACAAGTTACATAACATATGAAATTTGTTACAATAAATAATGGAAACACAACTGTAAAAACGTAAACTGTGTATGTAATTGATTCATTATTGAAATAGAATCGTAAAAGTGTAGAACGTACATAGAACGAGTAACATGATATCGAGTTTTATTTGCTTGCATGGTGGTTTTAGCTTGAACGGCTATGTCAACAATATTCTCGCGGCAGTGCAACAAATAAACGCTCTAAGAGAGGCGCGACGCGATGGAGTCTACCATGAACGCAGCGAATTCTCGCGCGATCTCTCCCTTGGTCGATATTCCGACATGAATATCGCTTCATCGATCAACCTCCCTTGCCGATTTATTCGACCGATATTGGATCGGCGACGAGTATCTCCGTCGGCCCCTAAAGGCGCCCGTTAGGTGAGTTTTGCGAAATGAAAAGCCGCCGTTAAGCGATAAGGCTGACTGGCCGTTAAGAGATCGCTCGCGCGAGCGTTTTTCACGCTTCGCTGGACCAGTCGTACGCCACTCGTGTCGAGATAAAGGGTTGCCTCTCCGTTAAGCCTGGTTTCGTGTACTCTGCCACACACCTACGTATCCCGGCGTATATAAAGTCGGAATATCGCCGCGGCTGACTCGCATTATGCGACGTCGAACATCGCCACGGATTTGTAATGAGGTGGCTTGGCAAAACCCCGAACCACCATTCCGACAGCGATCTTGCTGCAAGAGTGGTACCATCAAATTTTAACTCGACGTGGACCAGCCTCGTTTATGTCTTCAGTCTTGTGTCACTTTCGAGGTAATAAACGCTTACGATTCTGTCGTTGATAGGCATGATAGGCGGCAGCAACTTTCAAATAGATTTAAGAAAGTGGAATTTGTTCGGTGGCTGAATCGTATGATAGATAGATTACTGTTTCTTATAGTAAGAATATGACTGTAACGACAGCGATCTGGATCTTCGAGCGAGTGGCGTGAGTCGATAGTTTGTACCGTTGATTGATCGATAGAATCATTCCTTTGTTTAATGAATAGTAGCAATGCTAGGTGGCAGACATTTTCGTATGGGCTAAAGAAAGAGTTGTGTATTTGATCGTTGAATAATACAGTGAGTACATGAATGGTAAGTGATTTCTGTGTATACTTCAAAGTATGGCTGCGAAGTAGATACCTCCGATCATCTAGTTATTATCGCTACACGTCAAAACTTATATGTATGTTTTATTCCTTTGCTGAACGATTATTCCTATCGATTAACTTATCCACACGCTCAAGCATGATATTTAAAATATGAAGTTATTTTATATGCATACAAATAAAGTTTTAACCGTCGTTTTTCCGGAAGCTTTTGCGTTTGAACCGAAAAGTATTTATCGCGATATTGTTTTTAGACACCTGCCGAGATCAGCTGATGACCTAATTCAGTCCAACTCCACATTTTAGGAAGACCTAACCTCTCGACTATTCGAAGACGAATTCCTTTTAACCTTCTTCACGATCGAACCCATATGTCAAGGGCTATTTTTATCGCGGTCGAGGCTATCAGTGCGAGCCTTTCCCAGGGAAAACTTTTCCTTTTGCGACGATCGTAAAACCGGAGCAGGCCTAACCACCAAGTGTTCAGTCAATTTTCGAGAAGATCGTGCCGTTCAAACTTCCTCGAACCATGCTTCCGTGTTCGCATTTTATGATTCCCAATTGCGGTAGAACGTGAAAACGCGACGCCTCGTTTTTGCAAGAGTGAGAGAAATCGTTCGCGCGATTTGAAAGCAAACAATATACATATATTCGTGGAATTCTTGTTTCTCACACGTTGAGAATTTGTTGGAACCATAGTAATTTTGATCAAAAAGATTTTTCTGTTTTAAGCAAGCAATGCCTATGTTAAATAAAATGTATGTTTCTATAATATCTTAAATTACGACACACTACGTATAATACTGATTACCTATTCAATCATGTGTGTTACTTGGGTATCTTTTGTTGTTAAGTAAGCCCCAAAAAATCTGTATTACCTGACTACCTTTAGTAATTTTATGAATTAATATAGATAGAAAATTTTCTGCGTAAAATTTGTCTTCAATCGATACTGAACGTGAATGAGCTGCAGATTTGTATTCTATTATTCTATAGATTTCATATTGTTGATCACAAGTTATTTATTGAAATTTTGTTCATCTCTGACCAATACAATGATTTCAAACTGTTACTCTCGGTCATCGCGCCGTGTAAAGAGCGTCGATAAACTGAATGCTTTATTCGGTGTATTACGAAGGCACTAAAGCCTTATTCGAGATGGCTCTGTGCCACCGTTGCTCGTATTACACCATAAAACCAGGTTTGAGTACATCCACGCTCGCGAAACTGCGTAATGCACCTGTCAATGACCCATGATTCCACTTGCGCGAGCTGTTTTGTCCATTTTGCAATAACCGGAAATGGAAAATCGTCTTCTATGATTCACAGTAGGTATATACCAGTCGTGGCCATGATTAAGTGGACACGAAGATTTTTTTTCATATTTTTTTCGCGATCTAAAATATTGGACCGAGTAGAAAGTTTGTGCCGCTATTTTCGGTCAAATTGAAACACGATTATTCTTTTTCAATGTAATTTCATTCATTCAATTATTGTCTGTGACGTCACACGCCTATCTCTTCACCCAAATTTCGCTTACCATTCGTGGATCAACCCCTCATATATATATATATATATATATATATATATATATATATATATATATAATAATTTGTAAGTCCCTAAAAGCGCGGGACAGTACGAGCATGATTCTTCGCGCTTTTGGGGAACACGCGTGAAAGAATAAGCGTGAAACGTGAAGCGTGAAACGAAAAGAGTGAAACAAGCGTTTCACAAGTGTGAAAGACTGCTGATAAATTACTCTGCGAACAAAGAGTTATACATACGTAAAGGTGGTATCAGTATTGTGGCTACCACCTCTCGTCGAAGACAAAACAAATTAAGTCACCTCGCTGAGAATAACGAGATGACTCAGATACTGCCCTCTCCAGATCAACCCTTATCTTTAAGGACGTTGATATAAAAGGGGCCTCCACGCCCAACAGTGACCTTTTTTTTGTTTTTCCAAGCACATGAACGAATTAATTAATGCTCGACAACCAGCGAATTTTATTGTAAAGGACTTCTCTGCGAACAGAGAGTTCAAAACTCAAACTTGTACCACCTTATTGTCGCGTAAGGACAGCCCAATAAATCAAATTAAAATTTAACAGGTGTCAAATCGATATCCTGTCCTTCCTGCGTAAATTCGGTTATTGATCGCGTTTAAATCATTTTACTTTCATTGAACGAAGCAAAATGAACTATTTAAGGATTTGCAAAAGAACTTGCTGAATCCTTAAGGCTTACACCTGCGGAGGTTTCTCGTACATTTCTGAAACAACCTTTATTAGATTTCACGGGTAGAAAGATTCACGTAATTCTTTTATTGATGAAATCGGGGACCTTAAGGCTTACACCTGCCGAGGGAACCGATTTTCTGGAATAAATAATTGAAGGACGAATCTCAACAAACAATCAATCACGTTTAAGGCAGCCAAGTTGCCGCGCCGAATTGAGGGTTTGTCGAGAGTGTAATTTTATTAATTCCGTGTAAGTATACTTTCCTTATTGGAGAAATGACCAAATTTACATATCGAAAGGGACGCCGCGTATTCGAGCAGTTAAACACACCGGGCTATTATCAAACCGACTAGGTGTCGAATCCGTGTCTCCGCGTGTGGTTTCCGTTGAACCGGCAAAACACCTAAACATTGAAATCGTGAAGCCTCCGGAAGTCATCCCGTTGGCGGAAGCATATGAACAACTCGTCGCCGCCCTGTTCCAAAAGACGCCTATTCACCACTCTGACGACGACGACGTGTTGTTCATCGAGGAAATCATCCGACCTCGTTGGAAATTGATTCGGTTTGAAAGCGATTTCAAATCTCCACGCAGCCATCCAGTAGTCATCGTGGCCAAAGATCCACGAGGGTAATTTCCCGAAACAGCCAAATCATAAGGTAAGTAAAATAAAGCAACATAAAAGGGGAGAACGGCCGAGAATAATTGATACGAAGGACCTCACACATGCCCTAAATGTGCAAAATCGGACATGTTTGCCGTGCTGCTCAATTTAGTTTCACTAATGCGAGTTTGGACGTGACAGTCCATTGTTTTGTACGATCTTTGACCATCTTTCACGTAGTTCCACTATTTCATCCTTGTACAACTTCTTAAATTGTTTAGTAAAAAAATGTTTCGATTGATTTTCGCAATCTTCTTGTATTGTGAAGTTTTTGCTAAGCAGTTTTGTAAGAACACGAATAAATGATAATTAAAGGGCACAGTGTTCAGCAAATACGGAGGATAGGGCGGAACATCCTATCTAAAATGTATCATTTATTGTTTTCTGTTTTTGTTTTGATCCGTACAATTTTTCACCGATAACGAAAGCGATATGCCTAAACATGGGACGTTTAGAATACCTAAGTTTGTGTAAACGTTCCACGACGGTTATTCTGCAATCACTTGTGTCTTATAACGTGAGCTATTATTAATGAATGTTTTAATATCGTCGTCAGCAACCTTGCATGGACGTCCTGAACATGGTGCATTGTTAACATGAAAATCTTTGTTAGGAATCCTGCCAAACCACTTTCAATAGTTCATTTGTTTACCGAATCCTCTTCGTATACGGGACAAATCCATGTTCAAACTGCCATTGTAATTTTGTTTTTTTAACAATAAATTAATCTCGAAACATGAAGTTTCAGACGTTGATCGGCTATTATTTGTATTTTCTGCTCAACCCAATAGATTTGAAATTTTATTTTGGGGGTATTGTAGTATATAGATAACGGACATCTAGTAATTGGTACAAAATAATAGTCTGTAGTGTTGATGAATGAACAGAATCATTCCTTTATCGAACGATTATGAGCAATGGCAGATGATACTCATTTTTAACTGGTTTAAGAAAGAAGTTTCTGTGTGCTAGGTGGATAGTACGATAGGTGTACAACTGCTAAGAGATTTCTTCCTTCCTACAACTAAAAGTATGACACTCGACTAGGTAGTTTTGAATGATTAGCTATTGGTGCGTGCCAATCACTCGCTTACAAATAGGTTCAAAATAGAGAGGCATACGCAAGAATGTGTATCAAACGAGTACAAAGTTCGCATTAAACTATTATATTAAGAAGGTATGTATCTCTATGCTTTATTTTAAATGAAATAAAAATACGTACTATTTATAACACAATTCTATTAGTCGAATATATCGTCGAATCATCTTAGTAAATGGCCAAGTATTTCAATATCGACATCCGTTCCGGAAAAGGATACGTGAGTAGTCACGTTCCCGCAGTAACTCGTTTTTTCCAGCTCTGCATCATTCCGAAACAATTCTAAGAGGAGTATTTGTCACCCACATTATCGGAAGCATAGCATCGAAATATTTATAAAGAGAAACACATCCTCTTTCGTCATTCTGTTCATTGGAGCATGATTCAATGTTATTCCGTTCCGCGAAATCATGAACGCGACTTTCCTCGGAAATTTAAAGTCATCCACAAAGCGTTCTTCAGCATTAAAGACACGGTCAAGTGAAAGGAACGCGAAGACGTCTCTTGTGGCGTCCTCCGGCGCGGCGTCTTCGAGTAAGTATCCGTCTTGCGTTCCAATCGAAAGGGAATGTTTCCTCTTCCTGCTCGCGCGGTACACACGCGTGATTTACATTCTCATAATTTTTTACCCGACCAGGCGCCTAGCAATCACGCGAGACGCTCATACAGACGAACCTTGGAGTTACAATAGACAGAGGGAATTCTCTTTCATAAATTTAGTAAGTTGATGTATTAATATCTTTTTTTTTGTCAGAAGTGTACAGTGGGTGTAGAAAGTATTCCTACACCGATCAATTTCCAAAAAAACTATGTAAATTGTAATTTGTTATTTTTTTTTTTATAAACAATGATATTTTATATATTCTGGGAAATGTCTAGAATAGATACAGTACAAAAAGATTAGGTATTTTGTACAAGTGAGAAATTAACAAGAAAAAACAATAAATCGATAGAAATACAGAAGCAATAAGAATTCGTACAAGTGTTAAATATTTAAAACTTCATTAAAAAAAAATACGAAATTTACATTAATTTATAAATAATTAATACTTCGTGGGATTTCCTTTTGATTTTATAATTACTGCAATTCTTCTAAGCATTAAATTAACTATCATAAATGTCGATGTTATTCGGAGTGATATCTTCTTTCATTCCTTTATTGCAGTATTTTTTAAGTCCTTTTTATTGGAAATTTAATGTTTTTCAATTTCCAAGAAGCAATAAATTGATGAGCTTATGTTACAAATTCTACTGTAAATTGTTCGTCATAAGAATCGTGCGAATACTTATTGCTTCTATATTTCTACCAATTTTTCGTATTTTCTTGTTAATTTCGCAAATTATATAAACTAGTAATTGTTGTTTGAACTATATTCTAGAGATTTCCGAGAATATGTAGAATATCATTGATTATAAAAAAAAACAGTTAATAAACTACAATTTCACACAAAAGTTTTTTGGGAAATTGATGGATGTACGAATACATTGTATACCCACTGTATGTACATGGTGTCGCGTAATACATGAGAAACATTTCAAGGTTGTAGAAGTTTTATTTTCTAACTTTGCTTATGAAATATACCTATCTATTATTAGGTTTCATCTGTTTGTATTCGATTAAGAATATTTGCAGATGCTTAGAAATTAAACAGAATTTTAACATCTGTAAAGGTATTATTATTGAACTGGCTATTATTTTAACACTTTGGTCGCACTCATATTTATTCACAGTTTTGCTAAATTCTGTAACGTTGTGCTTGAGTACCTTATAGAAATATAGTTCAGAGAATGAAGAGGCTGATAGGATTTAAATGTCCAATCCATTCCTTTGGGAACGTTATATTAGGTTGTCCTAAAAGTTTCTTTTGTTAGTTGGATTCAATTATTTTGTGTGGCAGTGTTTATATAAATAGACAATCTAATTTCTTAGACATTGATGCTGTAACAGTAATGGAACGAAATAAATTGTACACAATTTTGTAATGTAACATAAAACATAAAATATTGTGTATGTATTAATTATTAATAAAAGGAAAGAAACTTTTGGGACAACCTAATATTTAACAATTGGCTAGCCATCCGGCTTCAATGCAGATCACAGTCGTTCATAATATTTTTATCATTGTTGTGTAATCAGATAAGTGGAAAGAGTAGTATATCTATCAATTGCACCTCTTGGAAGAATGATTAAAACGCAAAGTTCGCCATATCTTGTAGACAGATTCGAAAGCAGGATGTGTGCTTATATGAACATTTCTCATTAGTTTCAGGTGATGAATATTTTTCACTTATTTTGGGAAACTTTATTACATATTTCAGAGCTGAAAGTCAAAGATACAAGAGCTTCTCGTTGCCAACATGTTGCAAAAGCAAATCACATGTGGTAACAACATAGGGTATTTCCAAACCACAGTAGAATCATGATTATTGCATAGGAGTCCCATTCATCTTACAGTGTTGACAAGTGGAGGGAGCTAAGCAACAAGTATGGCTGGAAACGATGATACACTACGTAGAGCTACTATCCATTGGATTGGTTGACTTGACTATCGCAGAAATTTTCAGGACTTCCGGCAATAAGCGAGGTTCTAATACAAGTGAAAAGTGCCACAAGTGGAGATCATTATAAAATTAATCTGCGTAAACCGGAGTTCGGACGGACTGACGAACATAGAAGACCATCGGCCAGCCTTGCTGCTGTTACGTGCTGACAATGAAATTTTTTTATTTATCTTGATTTCATAATTCATAATTTTTCACGCGCGTGTGTGTGTGTGCTTTTCCCCCGTCCAAGACATCCGACGACCAACATCCATGCGTTTCAATACACCGATAAATCCGTACCGAAAACTTAGTGGTGAGTTGTTTCTTTCCAAGCGCAATCTTTTCCGGGGGAACCCTAATTAATTATCCCCGATGAATAGTATGTATCCCGACAATATGTAACATATATATATTTACAACCACAAAGGAATGAAAGAAAGAGCAGAACTTAACGCAGAAATAAGAATCTTGTACCTCGACATATTTGTTACAATCTAAATCATAATAAATTAAATTCAGCAGTGTTATTTCAATAGTAAAAACGTTTACAAAATTTAATGTACCTCTTGAATCCTAATTGGCTATCCTAATATCACGAAAGATTCACATACGAGTCAGGGCCCGTGCGGGACTGTTGCGACAAAGACCTGACCTTGTCGATAGGCAAGTAAAATATCATATATATATTAGTAATTAACCCATTAACTTTCAATAATAATTATAATACAAAAATAAAATTAAAAACTGTGACACGGGAATCTCGTCCCACGTCACACTGGGTATCTCGAATACGCGGTGCCATGGAATGCGCAAAAGGGGAAAGGTTGAAAGATAGATGGAAGGGGGAGGGGGCAGTGGTGGCACAGCTAACACATTATTGGATTACGCACAACTAGGTAGGTAGTTAATTTAGCGGTGGTATGCCTCCATTGCTGGCCGATTGCTTCTTGTATTACCTTCCACCAGTCATATGCATAATGTAATTGACTTCATCCCGCGCTACCACGCTTTTCGTCTCGTCGCTCGGCTTTATTCTCGTCTTCCCCACGCGGTCTGACCATCCTTCCTTTTTTCCCTTTCTTTCTTTCCTTTTCACCCGTTGCCCATCGAGATCTTGCCTATTCTCGATACGTGGTGGATGGAGGGGCCTCCCGATACGAGTTGCGCGAGATTCATTGCCAATAGATTTTAGCCTTTTAGTACTTCAATAGTAATGTTTATTCAATGTTCCAGAAGATGATAGAGTAGCTGTATCGCTTCTCGTACAGGTATAGCAAAGGAAAGCGCTGGTAAGTGAGCACAAGACAAAAACGAAAAGAAGGGTAATCGAATTTGTAAGGGATATTCTTTCCTTTTCTTTTGTTAAGTGATAGCGACTACTGTGTTGTACCAAATTTCGTTCGGCTGAAGTATATTATTATAGATGGTTATGTAACAAGCATATAGACTTACTTTTGCTTAATTTTAAGTTTCTAGACCAGATTCTTCCAAGATAAGAATACGATATTACAATCCAAGGCGTGCACTACTTAATAATATGTTTATGTAAATCTTAATAGATTGTACAAGTTAATTGTAGCTAGCAGTTATTGTAATTTATGAATTAAAGATTCATATTGTTTTAAATAAAATTCTTCACTCCCAAGAGTGTGAATCGTAAAATGCAGGTTTGCCGTTTGATTAAAATTTCTAATTTCAAGATCCATCGAGCATCAAAAATATTTAAAAAATCGACAATATTCGTCTTTCTTAAATGGTATATGTGAAGATCCCTCAAAATAATATTTTTAGCCAATTTGAGTTGCTCATGAGGGACTGCTCATGGGAACGAACGTTGGAATAATTTATTATTCTAAAATTTGTCTCTTTTTTAAACGAATTTCAGCGTGAGGATCTTGAAAGTTACTTTGGTACATGCTGTTAGGCTGCTCCATCCCTCGCGTTACACGCGTGCCATCAAGCACTAGTGTGAGACTAATGTCTTAGCTATTATATTTTAGTTCATGTAGCAAACACCTATAATTGCCATTTAGCTATATCAGTCTATAAATAAATGATACCCATATGCATTTAGAATTATCCTTTAATAATCGTTTTATGGCCTCATTAAATTCTTCAACTGCCTTTCATTTATCCTGTTCAATAACGTGCGCATTGATTGGAAAATTGTAAATCGATGGTTAGGTAGTTTTTAACTCCAAAAGAGAAAGAATACCGCATTCCAACGAGTATAATAAAATGTACTGGAATTAAGTCTATCAAACGATACAATAAAATTTTATCGAAAGAGGTACAGAAAATGATGCATGAGAAAATTTCATTGGAACTGAAAGATTTACTTGTTAAGAGATGATCCTACAGGCAACCAAAAAAAAAATGCTATTTTTGGTATTTATTGGAAAAGAGAAATTTTGGTATTCTAAAAAATTCGGAAATAATCGTCATTTAATCAACACGTAATAGTTTGATAATGTATTTGACCTTCATCTTTCTCGGATGACGGTCTATAAATGAAATAAGTATCCAGGAAAACGTTCAAAAAGTCAGTGGAAGGTTTAGCAAAATGAAAAGATGATTGAACTATTTCTGTAAGAGAGTAATAAATGGTAATCCGTTCAACATGTATTTAAAGTAGCGATTGTTCAGCATTGACTTGTTACTTCTTTACATCAACAGTTTCAATCATTCCTCCATCCTATACTTACCTGCCGTAGACTTTTTAAAAGATTTCCTACAAGCATATTTATAAATCAAATTATCATCCAAAGATGAGGAAGATGAAACATATCGATAATTCTAATGGCGTACAGGTGTATTTATTATACAAAATTGTTCTTGATTCACGAATACAAAAAATGACTATTTGCGAACATTATTCACATGAAAAATTGACTGGAGATGAACAACATGAAGTACATATAACTGGAAAACATAGCTTTTCAGAGGTATTCTGGGGAATTAGATCCGAATTTCACAAGATCGTCCTGATTAAACTTGCAGTAGGTTGGTTATTAATTTTTGAGAATTGAGCAGGTTCGAATTGGATTTAATTTGCATTTAATTTAACTGGATTGCATATAATTGGGCTGTTCGTTAAAGACGAATGAAATGAAGAATTAGAAGTAATAGTAACTACATATTTGCGAATATCGTCATTTCTAATCGTCAGCGTAGGTCTTTGTTAGTTTAGTCTAGTTCACTGTTCAATGACGAAATCACTATTGCTTGCGTCAATACTCAGATGTATTTAGTCTTCCAGAAGCATCTCAAGAATGTTGAATAAGACGACCATCGAATCTCTGGTTCTCGTCGAACAATACGTACCCAGTTAGCCGGTTAATTGCACGACCTCTGCGCGGAATAACGAATGAGTGATAGAAGACACAAGGTGTCCGTTTAGATCGATTCCAGGCTCGTTTTCTCGTCGGGGATAGGTGTACGGTCATTCTCTTTTTCTGTCGTCCAATCAGCAATATATTACGAGCCGCCGTATCCTCGAGACATTTATAACGGCGTGCTAGAACGATGATCTACGTCTCGCGATTTTTACCGAATTCCTTCGGTTCGTTGCGAACCCTGAATTTACGAGCGGCGTGTAATAGGGTAATCAGAACTTCCTCATAAAATTGCTACTGTTCATTGATAAAGTAACATTTTTCCAAACATGATCCTCCTAGATTTTAACGCTTGCTCCACTTACTACTGAATAGGTATTCCTTTGATCCATTGCTTTGCAACTCATCTAAACTTTTTGTTACATGTTTCTTAATATTCTTGGAATTTTTAACATACCATAAATTACAGCACTTCTTATTTAAAGATGACGCTAAATTATATTAATTAAGAAATTTATTATATTTCTTTTTCCTAATTTAAATTTTTAGTTAGTACAATATTTATTCTAGTAATACTCTACAAATGCAATGCTCTGCATATTAAGAAGGGGTTGTTAAATTTATGAATTATTAAACACGAGAATGCGATAGATTAAATCAGAAATTAAATTAAGCGTATTAAGTTTATATAGAGTATCAACAAAAATGTGGAACCTTTTGTTACGATGAATTCCTTCTATTAATATGAATTAAAAAGTCCATTACTATTTTGTAATCTGGGGTTTCGTTACTGAGATACAAGCAGTTAGAGTTTTTACGCATGTGAATGTCGTGTACATGCGCAGTCGTGGAATCAGCTGACTAGCATAGAAATGACGCGTGCCAGGATTAAACTATTGTATCTCCGTAATAAAGCTTCGTATTTGAAATTGATAAAAGATATCTCTACTCCTTTTTATATGAAAAATTGATCCAGAGAAGGTTCAAAATGTTTGTAAGCATACTGGAATTTCGTGGTCTAACACTAACAACGTTTCCATATTAACATTTTTTAAAACGCTCGAAAAGATAGATCGAGAGCATTTATGGCGAATAATAAACGACTTGTCACGTCTATGTCTAATGTAGTATGAGATTAATCCCACAAGTTTTTTTCCAATAGTGAAATGTATGCTACTACATTGATTATATTTTAAATTTATATTACATAATGATTACCATTACATTTAATGTTATGTCGTTTAACTGTTCCATAAGATTCCCTCTACTATACAAAACTACATTGTACACGAACAGCATCAAAATTCCCATCACTTATCGAACGTCCCACGTGTTCAACGCAGAAAGTCGAAAGTCGAAAGTTGAAAGTCGAGTCGCAAATTTATATCTAGACGGTGCGTTCATTGTTTCCAAGAAATTCATCGCCCCACAAAGCGGTTATTTTTGATACTCCTGTTTAAATTGCCGCCAGACGGCGAGGGAGAGCGCAGAGGGAGGGATGAAAAGGCAGACAGAAAATTTCATCGAATCACGGTTATGCTCACGTTCCGTGACGGAATTCTGATGGATCGTGGTCGCGGATCGTTACAGCGTAATTGTCTCACGGGTACATACCCGTCCCGATATATATGTCCAATGATCCGGAAAGGTCAGTTTAATGTTTCAATGACTCTTTATGCCGATAGGATATATCAGAAGAGGTTACGGACGATGTCAACGATTCTCGTGATCTCTTCGATTGCGGCAATCCGAGTCGTTCCACGACCGAATCGATTACGTTCGACCGTTTATCTACCATTCGTACGACCACTTATGGAAACCGAATAGCCCCCTTTGTACTTCGTTGAAACTACCGTGTGTCTACGCTACCTACAAAATCGAGAATTCCGATTTTTTAATATTTTGAATTCAAGACTATAGGTAGACGATAGGTATGGTTAAAATCTTTGTCTAAATACTTCGAATAACGAATAGATTATAGTTTTGATTCTTGATTTGTTTAGTAAAAATTATGATCTGAATTAACAGTTAAATATCACGTTAAACGAATGAACGCTTATTCGGATTTACAACATTCAAAAATCGCTGTACGAAGAAATTATTTGCAATCTAGTATTCAAATCAATTTTTGTTTAACTCCTACGAGTTGGAGAGAAAGGTGCATCATCGAATAATACAAATTCACAGAGTCATAACACTCTTTGACATATGTTACATATTACTTGGAAGTACATGCGTAGACATGTATATATAGACATTATAAGGGCGCCCTTAAAATATGTATTATTGTAAAAAGATTCTATTCAAATATTTCTTCTTTACAACGTTTTTCTTCCTTATAGATCAGAAAGTAAACATGGACATTTCTAACAAATTTGTATAACAATCAGTTAATCAGTTTTGGCTCTGAGTTGGCAGACATTTGTAATATGATTGTTTCCGCATTTGGTATTAGTTAGTAATACCAGATAGATTGCAGATTTTGTGCATTTATAGTGTATGCTAGTATGTAAAACGTATGCGTAATGTGTCTCATAAATAATGATATTAATATTGTTATTTGCATAAGTGTACCTGCCGTGTGTACGTTTACCATATGTTTTTCATATTTCCATATGTCACAAATGCGTATAATTTGTAGTCTGTTGATACTAATTACTCATAATCCAACATTTTTGATCCTGATTTTGAGTCCTTTTTAAGGTATTACAATTTCATACAAATCCTCACTAGAAAAAATATAAAGTTTGTAATTAAATAAATTAGAGTATACGAAGATAACATTCAATGTTACTAAATTTAAAAGTAGCAATCAATGGAAAAATCGGTACATGAAAGTAACATATATATTATCAAATATTAGGTTGTCCCAAAAGTTTCTTTCGTGAGTTGCACTCAATTATTTTGTGCAGTATTATTTATATAAATAGACAATCCAATTCCTTAGATGTTGATGTTGTAACAGTAATGGAGCAAAATGAATCGTACACAATTCAATAATGTAACATTAGACATAAAATATTGTGTATGTGTAACTTATTAATAAAACGAAAGAAACTTTTGGGACAACCTAATAAATAATAAAAAGAAATTTAGTCGACCAATTTCAATTCCAGATCCATTGTTATGCAAAAATATATTATAATACCAACGAACTCGGTATTAATTCTGTACAGTAAAGAAGGTGAATCTAAGTTATTGTTTTTAACAAATCGAATGTGTGAGATTAATTATTTTTTCTTCAAAGATACATATTCACATCAGTGCCATGTAAGTAGGTAAGTATTAAATTGATGACGCTATTGTCGTATTCTCAGATAATGTTCTGCGTAAATTTAAAAGTAATGAAAATGTTTTAGTACTCTCCAGCATACTTGCCAATTTCTGCTAACAAATTATTCTTTCGTTATCAAGTACATGTTTCTCTTTCAGCGTTTAACTCGAATGAATTTGAAATCTTTACAGACAATTAACGCATAAACTGTCGTTATTGTAGTAGCCAATATCTATATTCTTTGGTATTTCGAATATCTTGTATATACATATATTGACAATTATTTTAGTAAAGATACAGCCTGTTACAATTCTAAATCTTTATTTTTGTTTAATGTTTTCCAAGAGTCTTAATACAAACTTATTCTTTGAATATTAAAAGAATAGCAACAATAAGTTTCAGAAACATTGATTTCGGGGCTCTTTTGATCAGAACTCTGGACAGATACCTTCTGTGTCTGTAGTATAATGCACCACTAGAATCAAGCATTTCTAATAAGAATTTTCTTGAAAGTAATCAAATGCCAGATGCGGTATAAATGTAACTAATTAGAAATCAAGTCTAGATACAATAAACGTTCCTCCAACATTTCTTGTCTCCTTTTTTTTGTTAAATTATACTCACGTTTCGTGGCAGACTTCCGTACAATATGTTGCAACGATAAAGATTTTCAGTATCATCTCCTTGTGGGTCGCCCACATGCGAACGTATCGGTAATTATACCAGTTATCGAGACGTAAACGAGAGAACTCTCTTTCTCCCCGTGGTTCCTTTTCTTCGCGTTGGGTTCTCATCGATGGTCGATCCCCGATAAATGTCTTTATGCGATCCGCCAGGAACCCAAGCGACCGGTGCCCTCGTATCTCGTTGGCAGCCATTTCTCAAAACGTTCTCGAAGTAAACTGTTGCAAATTAAGGTTGCACAAGGAGCCAGCGGTCATTTCTCAAACTGTCTTCCCGCATAAATTATTGCAAACGAAACGCCGCGACGAAAGAAACGCATAAAGTGACCTCCTCCCTCTGGTGCCGCTCTCCTTTCGCCCTGGCAGCCAGCCACACTCGACCAGAGACTTTCAGTCCCTTCGTTACCTTTTTCCTTCCTATCTACCACCTTCGTTTCTTCGTCTGTCGTTCGAGGTTAAACACCAGTCGAAGACGATATCACCGCTAATCCAACCAGGTAAAAAAGTAAGCAAGGTCTCGACAAAGCCGTACGAGAACTGCCGATTATCGAGAACTCACTCTTACTCTTTCTCTCTCTGTTCGAGGCGAGCGTCATAAATTAGGGGAAAAAACGTTCGTCGAGCCCTCTCATTGTTTACCCTGAACTTAATTGAGCGTCGACGGGAAATAGGATACCGAGGGAATTAATGGGTCGTTTTTTAACCTACGGATTTTGTGCATTCGGTTCCCGTCGGGTTAATGACTGATTGGATTACGTACCAGGAACAGAAGGGGGTCAGTAATTAGAAAATGTCGAGCATCGAAGATTTCGGGTATTATGTTTACGGCGGAGTCGCTTGATCCCGGCAACTTATTACCATAAATTTTGTGGGTGGTAATTTATGCAACGTCAGATGCCCGGACACGAGAAATTCGTATAAACGCGGGTTACTCCTAACGAATGTGTGCTTTAACTCTTTCCTGGTGTAGTAACATTCAGAGCGAACCATGTAACTTGTTCGCTTCTTTTATTTTTCTTGGCGGAAAGTCCTTCTAACAGATCGTAGAAGAGGTAGAAATATGAGATACTCATTCTTTACAGAATAGTTGTTGATAAGAAAACAAGAAGATTCAATCCGATTGGTCAGTTCGTTTCGGAATAAGAAGCAATAAAAAATTTTTCGGTTTTTTGCACAAAAAAAAACGGGTAAAACATGAGAAATCCCAAAATTTTTTGGTAATGGGACCACCCCGGATACATGATCTACAAGATGCAACAGGTTTCATCCCGATTGGTCAAGCCGTCAGGGCGTAATCGAGTAATATACATATAAAAAAAAAAGAAATATACGTGTCGAATTGGGTAACCTCTTCCTGTTCGAAGTCGGTTAATTAGATGAAAAGCTAGGAAATTTCATGTGTTATCACCTTGAAATATTTACCGAACCTTGCCATTCATGATAAATATATCGTGATCAATGACAATAAAAATATTAATTTGGTCGCAAGTGTTACGTAGATTGCACTGAAAATGATCATAATCTACGTTTTCCATTTCGTTTTGCATAGAATCAGTTGTTTCTGAGTTATAATATTAATTGCGACACGATTATTTATATTTGAAACAGTTTATTTTACGCATGCTTTTATTTTGTCCAATACCGAGTGTCGATACTTAATATAAACGAATAATTTGCAGAGGCTCGAACGAGATATAAATATAGCCATCGAGATAAATCAACGAAACGTAACAGAAGCCCGGATAGAGGCAATCATCTCCCTTTCTTTGAATTAAAAAGTTGTTGGTCAGTAAGGAGGGATGTTCGCTGTCGTCGCCGTCGATAAACGGGAACTTCCTCGAGGCTGTCCCTTGTTTCGAGACGTTCCTCCTGCCTTAAAACAAGGGAGACCTTAAGTGGGTTATAATTATTCGCGCTCCAACTCCTCGGTTATTACGAACTAAATCCCAGGAAGTTTTGAAAACGAAGGAGACCCGTGGGAGATCGCTCGGAATCGGATGCTTTACAAACGTTTCGGCACTCTCTGTTAGCGAAAGCTTAACGAGAAAAACTCCCGGTTCGTTCGTTCAACGCTTCTCAGCCTCTGGAGCATTTGTTGGAGTATAAATACATCACTTTTCTACAAGTTGAACGACCCCGAGGGTAAAGGAAATTTAAACAATCTTTTATACTTTCAGTAAGGCAACGAGAACACCGTTAACAGGAGGTAATACTTTCTACCAAGTATAACCCTCGTTAGCGTATTCCTATATGAAACTTTACCCATTTGCCTGATTCAATTTATAGAAACGCGGCAACTGCGTTGGAAGATTTCTACTTAAAAATAATTTTTTTGAGACGATTTAAGTTTGGTACCTTGTTAAAAATGTTGAGAGTACTCGTTTATAAGGATGTAAAGTTTTGATGTAGAAATATTTGGATCATCTTTCTATATTTACAATAACAATCTTCTCTCTTGAATGCGACGACAGCCTTGAATGGTCTGCACTGGCTACAGTTTTAAGAGATATTTTAGTTTTTATTTTTTATTATGCGATAGAAAGGAAATTTATTGGCACACAAAAGTTTTGTAGTTTTAGTATAAAAGTATCTCTCTACCTAATTTATTTTTAGCATCATCGATAGTATTAGGTTGTCCCAAAAGTTCCTTTCGCTTTATTAATAAGTAATACATGCACAATAGTTTATGTTTTATCTTACATTACTGAATTGTGCACGATTCATTTTGCTCCATTACTGTTACAACATCTATGAAATTAGATTGCATATTTACATATATAAATACGACCACATAAAATAATTGAGTGCAACTCGCGAACGAAACTTTCGGGACAACCTAATAATACAGTCAGATATCTTATTAGTTTCTGTAGATATACCACAAAATTATAAACGTTATCTACTCTTCATTTCGATAATTAAGTTTGATTACACTGTAGTCATTTATTATTTTAACATTACACATCAAAGTAATGTCCTCCTCGTACGAAATAACTCCCATTGTATATGCCTATAACGTGCAACATGTATTAGGGTTCAATTGCTAGGATGTGACCTAAGTGATCCACATTGAGCTTTTATTATTGAAACTCAATTTTCATTTGCTCTTTTTATTATCAGGAGCTTTACTCTAAATTAAATTACCCTTAATTGTATTGTTGTTTGTTTCAAGCAAAATAATTACTCCCTGGAGAGATTAAGTTTCTAAAAAACATGCTTGATTTCCTATTACCAGATAACAACCCAAAAGTGTATGAAACAAAGGCAACAAAGGAAACAATTACAAAAATCAAACATGAAAAGTTTGAGAAAATAATGAAACGATATTTTAAATAATTCCATTTTGTTTTTTAACCCTTTGCACTCGAGGCCTTTTTCGCTTGCGCGCACCAGCAACTCCAGACGATTTCGGCCAAATTCGGCAAACACTTTACAAGTACTTTAAAAACATTTACAAACAAACAAACGTATACAAATAATAAAATTCCATCAGTTTATTCATTTATATGTCGAAAACAACAAACTTCGATAAATATTACACTCTGTAATTAGTTTTGGTGTGATATTTTAGGAAACAATATCCAAGATGCATCCTAGGTTTGTCAGAACACATATCACAGTAATACGAAATTTCCCGCCTACCTCCAGGCGTGTTACAGTCAGAACAAACCTTGCGGTCCCTTTATGGCCCTTTTAGTATTACGTGAAGCTTCCCGGTTAGTCGGATTTCATCGGAATGCGACGAAGACGCTTGCTCTCGTTGTTGGCGATATAATCTTCTCAATTGTTCGACAAGTGTTTTCAGAAATCGCAGATGGCTCAGTGGCGTTTCATCTTTTTTGGTCTTTTCTAGTTTATACAAAATGTATGAATTAATCCGGGAAATTTCCATGTCCCCAAAAAAAGCTTTCGCCACCATTTAAGACTTCAAATCACTCGGGCGCCGCAGCAGCGCCGCTCGAGTTGACAGTTCAAATCGGCCGGGCACAGTATCGGCGCCGCTCGAGTGCAAAGGGTTAATTCATGTCAATTTTATCCCCACTACCATAAATATGTGATCAAGCCTTTACCGTGCTGCAAATGTATTCTCACATTTTTCCCCAAAAGGTTAACCGTGCAACTTAATTCCTCCCACAGGAAAACAAATGGTACATCGAAGAACGGCCTGGAGTCGCGTTCCATAAATTAATTACGGTGAGAATCGGCGGTGACACGAAATCCAGTAGTATATTACAGGCATTCCTTTCAGGAAAAAAAGCTCGGGACGAGGGAGGGACGAGTCCGATCAAAGACAAATCGGGCTGCGGGGCGCGAAGGACCATCAGGAGTCGCGGGTTAACGGTGCCATGCACGGTGGGTTAATTCGATGAAAATTGCGAGGCTGTCTGGCCTCTATCCATCAATTTTAATTCAGCTCCAGGCCCACCCAATGAGGGTGCGCCGCCCCTGGCAACTTCCGTTCGCGATCTTCCCGTGAAAAAAGCCGTCTCCTTCTCCTCCACCCCCTCCCCTCTTTCGCGTTCTCCTTCCGCACTTTCATTCTCGCGTCCATTCAGCGCGTTGTGCACGGATGCGAGCAGAACGGACGAGGTGGGGCGACGACGGTGGCACGAAAAATCGTTATTAATCGTCGGGTCGCCGACCCGAAACAGGTCTGTCGGCGACTTCGACACGCCAGAGTCTAGCGTTAAAAGCCGCGAATTATATTTACGGCTTATCTGACTGACGCTCATCGAGTTGCGCGGCCATTAGGCGAACATCACCGGTGGAGAAATCGTCGAAGAGAGGCGGATCGTCTCGCGGGGACCGCTTCAACTATTTCGTATCGCGTACACCGAGCGTTTGAAGTTGCGGAACTGCGATGCTTTTACTCGTTCCCCAGCGCCGTTTGAGACGCGCGATGGCTTCTCTGCTTTGGAAGAGACGTTAACTCGCCATCCAACGGGGGCGAGAGTGCAATATTGTCTCTGCGTTGTAACCTATTTTTCACGTCCTCCCCCGTGGACCACTCGTCGCGATTCTTTTCAATGAGCACTGATGCACTCTCCCAGAGATTCGAGCGATCGCATACACTGGGACAGATTTAGGAAATGAGCGGCGAAAATGGTAAAACTTTTTAATTGAGGTGGTAATGTGCAGGAATGGGAGAAGACTAAATCATCAAAGGAAACGAGTTACAGCAGTGGTGTGTCGCAATGCATCGTATAATCTAAGGAGTTGTATGTTCAAAATTCACAAGCAAACTTTTGTCGCTGACTCGGTGCACGTACTACCGTGAAAGTCGGCCCAGGTCAGGCCATAAACCGTAATTTGACTCAACCCTTGCCGAAGCTCGTCTCCGGGTCTTAGTATCCGCCAGGTTCAAGGTTTTCGGCAACCAATAACGCACTCCCAACAAATCTTCCAACCCACCAGTTACGCTTCACTACTAGGTTGCACACACCTCGTCACATTCAACCAGAATGAATAGTAAAACGTATTCAATGTATTTATTTTCTATCATCAACCATAATTCGATAACCATGAGGCTCTACCACATTAATTTGTCCGTGCAGATAGCGTATCCGTGAATCATCAACTTGGATTCATTACAAAGTACTGGACGGCCTTACAGCTTGTTACTCGAAATGATACTCAACAGGAGGACGAAAGAAAAATGAATGAAAAGACTGTGAACCTTTTGCTAATGAATTTGTAACAGCTATATATTAAAATATGTAAATAACACAAGTGATATAATTGAAATGAGCTTTTCGAAAGATAAGGTAATTAATTTCATAAAATAAATATTAAGGAGAACTTGGTACCTAAACATTATTTCAACATTGTTTCTTAAGATTCGATCGACATTTAAACATTTTTCAGAAAGCAAAGTAGTTCAATTTGATTTTTAGGAGGCTCAAACATGTTTCAGGAAAACACCATTAAATATGAATTTAATTAGAAAAGTTTTTCCGAGAATGTCGTCGATAATTTCTTCCCTAGTTAACAAAGATACGAAACCTATTTGAAATCCATCGAGTAAGTCGAATGTTTTCCTTTTATTAAGCACCAATCCTGACCACTCCGTACTTCCATAGTTTTTCTAGACATGTCGATTTTATATATTAATTCATATCTTGAATATTAATTTACAATAATTAGACTTTGAAAAATCTATTTAGTTCTTGTACACTCTTCTAAATTTTTTAACCATTTATCTAGCTTGCACAAGTGAGAGTGAAGTTTCTGGCCAATTCAACCTCACCTTCGATTGGTCAAGTTATATGTACATCCATCAAAGATTTTTTAAGCATTTCACCTAAGAAGACACGACAATACTCTTTTAAGCATTTACAACGTTCGTGTACAACGAAATGAAAAAGTAAGGTATTTGTCATTCGAATAGCTTTTAAAGCACAGTTTACCCATTCATGTGGAGGGCTGCCTCGGTAAAATTATTGCCAGTGGTAATAATCCCGGAGAATTACGGTATATTGCAACCGTTAAGGGAAGGGATTCTCGGAGGGGCGGAGGTGTTGGACGATCGGTAGTGCTGACGCTGAAGTTTCCGTGAAAAAAAGTGCCAAGTAAGGGCGATGCCTCTTCCTTTGACTCCTTCCGGGAACAGAGTTACCTCGATATTTACAACCGCGACGACTGTTGGTCCCGTTGCCTGAAACTTTTTCCTAACGGACCTCTATTCGAAGGGCTCGTAATTCTCCGTTCTAGAAACAGTTTTTTTGGCGAACGAGTTGGAACTAATTGTTTCTTTAGAGTAAAAGTTGCTCAAACTTTTGCTTTACGTAGGCCGTCTTAAGAAAGAATAATTTTTTACAGAACCCTTGAAGTAAAATTAAGTTACTATTTGCTTAATATATCCTGAATCTGTTTAAGAAAATGTTTCTCTGTTTGAAAAGTTATGCCAAGTTTAGATATCTAGTCTCTATTTTGATCGAAATTTTGTATACGTTGTTTTTTAAAGCGTTTACAACAAGCGAAACAAGTTGGTCCATTTTAGTATTATGGGTGTATGAAACTAGAAGTTTTAGTTGCAAGCAAGTTTGAACGTACGCGTTGGCAGCGACATCGCATTGATGCGTCGCAACGTTGGCGTCGAGAGGATCACGGTCCTTCCTGCCAGGTAGGGCGTAATTGACCGACCATCATTAGCATTCGGTAATCAGTAGTCGCGTGATTACTCTGCGAAACACATTGGTTATAGATACAAATATAATTATATGCTCAGATTATTCATTAGTAAGTTCAGTTGTTCATTTCTATTCCTTTTAATTACTCTCTCTGTATTTGTTCGCTCACAAAAATATCCCTTACACAGTCGTTTAGGTTTCGAGCAAAATGGGCTTAGACAACAGATCTTTTTCGAACATTCACAATTTTGTCAGTTCTCAAAATTTCGACCGAAAATTAGACTCATTGTCAAATGTTTTCAAGATTATAAACTATAAATAGATGAAAGATTGTTTGAACGTTTATCGTTAGGCATCCTTGAAGTTTACGGCTGCATTTCGGGAAAAGGGAAATTTCGAATTATCAAAAGCCAGGTCGCACACGCCTAAGCGATTTTCCTCATCGCCCAATTTCACGGTTTATGCTAATTCCGATGAACTGTAGGGTTCGTTATTTATTCTAATTTATGCTGATCGAGGGGATGTGCAGGACATTGTCTCGTGAATTGGAACTGAGAGAAAAAAGTAGCGGCACTCGGGTCAGGTAGACGCCTCATAACTGGGAGCTGAGTCGAAGACGACAAGTCCTAATCCGCTTGACGAGCAGGACCTCGTCGATATTCCTGTCGTAACGGGCGCAACAAACTCCCTTCCGGTCTGTAAATCTTGCAAAGTGCGGACGTCATCGCCGGACATCGATGAACATTACTTCGTCCCGTTCTCGTAAATCCAATGGTTACGCTCGAAATCGGGAAAACAAACAGACCTTCGGGATGTAAGTAGTCTCGGAGGCAGGACGATAAATCACCGATCACGGATAGAAGATTGCCTCAAAGATAGTTGGTTCTTTCAGAGGCGACAGAGGTGACGGCTTATCAAACGATAGGTTAATACAATTAAATTCAACAATAGTTATGTCGACTTGACATACGTACTAGATATAATATACGAACAATAGCAGAAATTAGTTTTGTATTCTCAAAAACTAAAGTTTAAAATTATATTGTATGACAGACGAGTTTTTATCAGAAATTTAAAATAAAAAATCGTTGTTTGTCTCAATATTTTGTCCAAAGTACATCATTGTTTATCACTTCTGCACATCTTTTAAGCATTGAATCTATGCAGTGTTTACATTTATCTACAGCAATATTGCTTTAAGTCATTTCTACTATGAAGTACAGATCGTCTAAATTATTTGCTCAATTTTTTTATCATAATTACAACTATTTCAGATATACAGTGGGTGTAGGAAGTATTCGTACACCGATCAATTTACAAAAAAAAAACTGTGTAAAATTGTAATTTATTAACTTATTATTTATAAACAATGACATTCTACATATTCTCGGAAATGTCTAAAATAAATAGATTAAAAAACAAGTAGTGTAAGGGATGTAGGTTCGCAGGATGGAATTTGGAATCAGGTTCTAAGGGAAAAAGGAAATGGTTTATTTATTAACCAATTGTACATATTGGTTTCCTGGGAGAGGAATAGGAATTATAGGTTTGTTCGGAAAACAAAGCTTTCGGCTCAATTTTACAATAACAGAAATTTACAATAACAGAAAAGTATATCGCGTCGAGGCGTCCGGGTGACACTACCGTCCATTCCCTGGAATGCGACCGGCGGTAAATCCAGCCGTTCTCTCCGTTCCAGGGTGGCCAGGCAAGAGCTCTCGTACTCTCCTCTTTTCCAGGCGACCGGCGGTAATTCCAGCCGTTCTCACCTGATTCTCGAATAATCAGAAAACGATCCCTACCCTCCTTCCTCCGAGAGGTGACCGGTGGTAAGTCCGACCGTTCTCTTCATCTCAGAGGGGAAGGGCAGAAACGCTCCCTGAGCACTCTCGGGCGTCCGGGTGACTCCACTGTTCTCTCTCTGGATGGCGACCGGCGGTAAATCCTGCCGTTCTCTCCTGAGCTGCTAAAGGCATCCGAAAGCTAGGCTTCGTACTCTCCTTACTCATTAGGCGACCGTGGTAATTACTTCGTTCTCTCCTAAGAGTGCAGCAAAGAATGCCGCGTCCGCTACCGCGAGAGCGGTTCTTATAACCGATCGTTGTTAACAGACCGCGGTCAATCAACAAGATGGTCTACCGATGGTCGAGAAATTTCGATCGCGATTTTCTGGTATTGTTACAGTAGCTATTTATGTAAGTTGCGAAATTAACAAGAAAAAAACAATTAATCGATAGAAATGTTGAAGCAATAAGTATTCGCACAACTGTTTAAAAGTACTTTACTGGAAATTCGATGTTCTCTAATTCGCACGGAGCAATAAACTAATGTGTTTACGTTACAAACTCTGCTGAATATGGTTCGTCATAAGAATCGTACAAATACTTATTGCTTCTATACTTTCACCCACTTTTCGCATCTTTTTGTTAATTTCACAAATTATATTAACTAGTAAATGTTGTTTGGACTATATCTATCTTAGAGACTTCCGAGAATATGTAAAATATCATTGATTACAAAAAAAGAAGCGAATAAACTACAATTTCACACAAAAATTTGTTGGTGAATTGATCGGTGTACGAATACATTCTACACCCACTGTATTTCAGTTACAAAATTGTTGGTGCTGATCCCTGACCCTCGACAATGCTTCGCTGTTCTGTGTCGCCGTGTCCATCGTCGGAAGGATAAGGGGACGACTCTTAAGGGAATGGTGCACTTTGTCCTACGAGAGCAAGTCAAGTCTGCGCAATCTCCTTTGCACAACCCCGCGAATACGATGTCGCGAACGGAAAGGGATTATTAGGCACGATGGACTCGTCCTGAATCGGTTGCATCCATCTCCTCGTCGCTGTCGTTTCCTGGACTAGCGACATTCACGTGTTCGTACGATCACAACGAACACCCCTTTCCCTCGGCGACTCTATCGCGCCTCTTCTCTCATCCCCCAGGGTGGTTTTTTAAAGGGACGTCGAGTAGGAACGAGACGTTCGATTACGACAGTGCAGGATATCTCTTGTTCGCACCATCACCCCCTCGTCCTTTCCGGCAGCCGAAGAGCGCAGAAGTAGCGTGGGTGGGAGCGAGAAGGAAGGAAGTATCGATAGAACTGGCAAACAGGCAAGATAGAGAGAGAAGGAAAGAAGCTCTTTGATGCCTGCAATGTAGACAGTGGTAGGTGCGAAGTGCGTATGAATTTCATACGAGGGTTGTAAATCTTTTTCCTTTTATGATCTCTTTCTCTCTTTTTACATCCATTCCCATCTCTTTCGCTTTAGCTCAGTGGTTCTTAACCCTTTATAAATCATGTCATAGTTTGATAGAAGATTCTTGGACTTGTTGGTCCAGTGTGGAATTTAGGAAGGAAAAGATTTGGTACAGTTCCTGATACTGTTAATTATAGAGATACAAATTCAATAATCAATTTTCCGTGAAGTAAAAATCCCACAAAGACAAAAGTTTAGTACGAAGGAAGCAGAAGCTTAAATATAAATATATTTAATCGTTTCGTACCTATGTCACTTAACGCATTAAAGTGCAAACATTAGTCAAGATATGTATATATTTCTTTAGACTAATCTTTAGTTACCTCACGGGGGTCAATATGAATCCACGTATTTTTCAAATTTACAACATCTTCATATAAGTAGAAGAAAAAAATTTGGAACTGGAAGGAAAAAGTATGAGGCTCAGGATCTGAGCCTCAGGTATGTAGTCTACCATGGGACAATCAGCATGAGTTGGTTCGATTTTGTATTTTTGGGGTAACTGAAGGTTAAATAAAATTAAATATTTTAACCCTTGCGACTGAATCCTCGTCAATTCTCAAGAATTATCTACAAAACGTACAAAATATTTAATAATATGTACATGTCTGATTAATTAAATTATAATCCTCAAAAATTCGTGGTCGCGAGAAACCAAGTATAAGGATTAATAAAATTCTGTTTTGTTTCCTTGTTTAAAATCATTATCATATTCAAACTTTCTAACTAACAAACATGACACCGCATTATATTTATATTTAAACTAACACTTGCATTGGACAAACTTATTCTTGTATTGAATAACAGTAACAGTTTTAAAAACTATAAAAAATACAATTGACAATTTACACAAAGATGAATACGGGAAATATATTTCACAGAATGTACAGAAATAATACTCACGTGAAAAAGGTAGTCTAATTCTACACATTGGAGGAACATATGAAATGAAAAATGATTCCGAAATAATCCATTAGGTAACGCGTAGTTGAAGATTCCAATATTAAATGAAATAAAGGTAAAAGTACAAATTTCTGAGTTCTGTTGCTAAAGATTCACATAAAATAACGCAGTCATCGCGACGCGGTGGTGTCTACGACACAGTGATTAAGAATCACTGCTCCTGGTCCTGCTCCTGTGCGTATCTTCCTCTCCTAGGGGGACGAAGCGCGTGCCTATGGGGGTTGAGTCTCGTGGTGAATGCATTCGAGTTCACCGTAGGGTGCCGTCCGTAGAAATAAGAAGGGCTCGAAGCTAGCTCGAAAAGGAATCAGCAGAGCAAAGACAACCGGTAGGTAAGGCCAGGGGATGGTAAAGAAACGGGAAGAGTATGTGGATAACGGTGGTCGGAAGACCATCCCCCGTATACTCAACTTCCTTCCACGCCCGTTTCTAACCAGAGTCTTCTGCCCCACCTCAGCTACGTGTCTCAATTATTTTCCACCCTTTGAGCTACCTCGCTGAAAGTGGAATCCGTCCGCGTTAATGAGGCACCGTTACGTAGTTCCTTTTTTATCCTAGACCAGCACAGGCGACGAGTTACGTACCCTGGAGATAACCGTCCGCCGTGGCTCACCAGGTTTATGGGTCATAGAGTGAATGGGGACTTGGACCACGGGTTTTATCGCGCGCCTTTGCAGTTCGACCGAAGATATAGTCTCTAGCCAGACTATCCCTTTACCTTCATGGGGGTATTAAGCGGCTGGAGGTGGCAGAACGTGGAAATTGTTAATAATATGAGGTTGCCTGCGGCTGCAGAACCTTCTTTTCCTCTTTAACGCTTTCACCCCGTTGGCTAGGATGGCTCCTTTAAGGGGATATTCTACTTTGCACGGTCCAAAAAATTATTTTTCGTCACATTTTCTGAAAACGCCGGTTGCTAAAAATATGTTGCTAACTAATTCGAGTGGAATTCGAGAAACGTAATAGATTGCTGAATGATCATTAGTTGAATAACCACTGATTATTATTTAACGATATAAATCAAGAATTAAGTAAATCGTCTTTCCTTGCTATTGTGTATTATAAATTCATTATTCTTTAATATGTTCGAGCAATAGTTAGTTTATATCAGGCAGCAGTACGCAATGTACACAATGTATTCTAGTAAGGATCTACCGGACGTCATTTTAGTTATACTTTACGACAATCATTCAATTTTATTGTTGAAACATAATATTATTTATTAATTAAAAATTATTTTCTACAATTTTTTAACATATAATTTTTAAAGTATCCGCCAGACTTGAAAAATATGGACTAATAACTGAAGTAACTACTTTTCGCTTTCATTGGCATATTTTGGCATCTTATTACCATTCTATATATGTACTTATAATTGCAAAATTATCATAGTATTGTAATATTTCTGAAACTATGCTTCATCTCTGTGGTTTTCAGGTTCGAAACGTCTAACAACGTTTAACAGAATGTTCGAAACTACATTATAAAATCATTTAATGAATGCTATTACTTAATTCAAACGCTTAATTATAGTTAAAGCAACACTGACTTCACACGTTGTCGAGGGAAAATTAATTTCATTTACCATCAAAGAAACGACAGACCACGCAGGTCAGTGACGTTTGCGGTCTCTGATAAAGTTAGCGCGCGATTTGCGGTCGTAGATACTACTTGACCGCGCATTAAATCTCGAAGAAATGTTTTCCACGTGTTAGAAATTACAGTGAAAGAACTTTGATGCCTTTTACGACATATTAAACTTGATGAAAGGTTACAGACTCAAGTCACACTCGATGATTGTCACAACTTCACTGTAATCAATGCTTCTTTCGTTTGACACCTTAGGAATTAGGAAAACACTTACTTGATATGTTTATTTTAACGTTTTCGATTTCATTAGATACACATTTCTGTATACAAAAGTAAATTTTTGTGTTATATATTCTATTTAGTATAATTAATTTTACTTTTAAATATAGAAATATATGTAGATATACAGGGTGAAAAATTGTCAGTAAGAAAATTGCAAGTAAGAAGTCAGCATTCTTAGATTTTTTATTCCATGTATGATAATCGTAGAGTCATTAAAATATTCCTGAAATGAATTTAAATTTCACGACAGAATAGGTCAAGCTAAATGTCGCTCAAGAAGAAGCACACGTGCGGTTATTACCATATAATGAAACAGCAATAAATAATACCGTAACTGATTCGGAACCGTTTCCGGTTGTCGAGAAGGTGAAATATTAATCACATTATTTTAGAACATTATCTGTTTTATTTGTAATTAACGTACATGCGTCATGTTTGCACCCATTCCGTTCGTTCATTTTAGATTACCCGAAACAATATGTTATTTAATTCATTTTGAAAAATGTTTACAAATTACTGAGTCATTTCATTTGTATGCGAATGACATTTAAATTTTTTCTTTGGAGGTTAAAAATTCTAAAATATAATACTTTCTATCTGATAAAGAAGTTCGTGATCAGAATGGTATAAATTATGAAAATATCAGGAGAGGCTTCAGAGAATTTTTTACAAAACTGTCTTGGTAATCGTTTTGCTGAAAACATCTCACACTAAAAGATATATACAAGCTATTAAAAAATTGTATAAATTGCAATATTTTATAAAGTAATTTAAAAAAAAAAAAATAAGAAATATCTTGTAATGTATTACTATGTTTTCAATAAATCAGCATGCTTGATTACTATTCTATGCAGGATGACAAGAAAAATTGATTTATGTAAAAGAATGCGTAATTCAATTTAAAATAATAAGTGAGAGTACATATTGCACCGAAACAAAAAATAATACCATTAAAAGATAGTTTCATTGCGGGATTCAACTCTGTGTATTCTTATTTTATAAATTTACGTTTGGAAATGAGCTACATATTATGAGGTAGAAACTTGTGAGAAGCAAATGAAATTGGATATTGTGAATTTTATAAAACATTTTAATTTTAACTTGATAATGCGATCGTCTCTCTGGAAACAACATGCTTCTTAAAACATCAAAATTTTGTTATAACATGTTGTGTTTATATTGAATGTATCACTGAAACATTTTAGCATCTATTTTTTTTTTCATATATTCCTTTTGCTCAACATTCCTTTTTATTCCTATTATAGAATATGAAATATTATTGCAACTAAATTCCGATGATGTCATCAAACAGAAAATGTGTTGAGTATAGGATGTTTTTTGAGATCACGTAAACTTATGCTTCTGAAAACATGATTATATATTTTCTTTCAGTACATCAATTACTATTTATATTCCATAATTGTGGTAGCTAGTACTGCATTTACGTTTAATTTGATAAAAGACGATCTACTTATGTCTCGAATTATATTTAGTGTCCGGTTTGATTCATCAAAGCCGGTGTTTGCGATACGATCGTAGCATCTGTTGCACCGGCTCGCGTCTGGAAAATAAATATCGCGTGCACCTAAACGGAAAGTAAAAGCTGATTGGTTCGCGGTACAAGTGGCAGAAGAGGCGACCTTCAAGGAAGACGACTCGCGGTGCGCGCGAGAAATCAATTAAGTCGATGAATATATATTGGCTATTAGACAGTGGGCGTGTGTCCTGCGTGCGTTAATAATGTATGACATGTTCTTGCAGTATTGCTTCGGGCGTGCGGAAATCATTTCGAGCCTCTCCACCGGCAGCACTAATGGGATGCACCCCACGAGACTTTACCATTGTTGTCCCATAGGTACGTGTATCCTCCCTGACCTTCGGCATGGGTTTATACACGGGGCCAGATTTCCCCTCGTAAAAGTTTGATCCCGTGATTACGGCCGAAGCGAGAACGGAGGAAACTCGAAGGAGTCCATCGGGGGCCACTGCCTGTGGGTTGGGGCCTTGTCGTCTCTAAATGCTTTTCGAACCTATCGAACGCAATTTACAGAGTAATGCGATTCATTTCGTTACTTAACGTCAACGTTGTCCTTCTTGAACTTTCTTCGCCCATTACTCGAACTACAGGACTCCTACTGCGAACTAGATTGTACGTTCTCGAATAAATTCTGAACGTTGCGCAGTTGGATAGATATCGAAATAGTCGGTTCATTAATATTCTAAACACGAACATAATTTATTAAATAGTACGAAACTATCTACATAAAATAGTTTAAAACTAGCTAATACTTGTTGCTTGCTCGCGAGTAGTATACGACCCTTTACGAGCCACACGAGGAACTTCCCGATTTCCGATTCCAGCGCCATCTATCGCGAATCAAAGAAGTGTTTCAAATAAAACCTATATATTTTGTGGCGTAGAATCTGAATCTGCAGTAAAAAGTAGATGTTTATAATTTAAATTTAACGTGACACCTCTCCCCGACCCCGTAGGGGGTAGGGGTACATTTTTTTAACAGCATCAGATGTCCCCCTTCAAACCATCAAACTTTTATTCGTAATGTTTTTTGATCCGATGCACATTTCTTAAGTTATCCGTGGTGGTGGATTAAAATGAAACACCCTGTATATATATTCGCCCATCTAGATTGCGTTATTGAGTTAAGTTTTCTTAAAAAAACTAAAAAACTACTGGACCGAATTAGAACAAAATCTAATCAGCTCTAAGTTAGATTGATACACATCGATTGGATCATTGTTTTTGATCTTGTTATTAGTTTTTTTAGAAAACCTTAACGAAAAATTCGTTTACATACGTACATACATACGCGCGCACGCATGCATGCACACGCGCACGAACAATTTGTTAAAAATAGGTTAAAATTACTCCAATGACCTTGAAACATGAAGATCTGCTAAAAAATCGATTTTTTATTTTAGGAGCAAATACAATAACTTTCCCATAAATCGGGAAGTTAAATAATTTAAGATACTCGTACAACTTTTTAATTCTTAAGTTTCTCTCAAGTCAGTAAAGATCGGATAGCAATAAAAGATAATGTTACTTTAAATAAAGTAAGCTTTGACAGCTTTAACAAAAACTTGCAATATAAATAGAAAGTAGAAAGTAATTCATGAGATTAGGTTAAGTGATCTGATTTTATTTTGTTATTTTATCAAGAGTACAATTGAGTTCAATTGAGTAGAAATGTAAGAGTTCGTATACTCTCAAAGTAACTGTAACTATAACTGGTCGTCAGTACTGTTCGGTTTCTTCTGGGAAAAACATTATAAACATTTTAGTTACGTATTGTAGAATTTTGTTCCACTGTGCGTCGGCTTGTCTTTCCTGAATTTTTCCACGGTTCCCTGGGGAATGAAAAGACTGTTCGAGGGAAGAATTCGAGGCCGAGGGACGATAGAAATTTGTTCGATTAGATAATAGACGGTAGGAGACAACTCGTTCGAACTGGAGAAAAGTGGAATGCCCTGTAAGGCGTAGAGTAACTTATCTGCATTCGTTGTGCTCTTGACGTTCGAACATGCGTCCGCCATGGTTTCGTCGTAAAAGCACAGCGGAGTGCTATTTTATGGCAGGTTAAATATGCTTGTCATCTTGATGATAACTCAAACATTTGTCGAGTCGTCAAGCTGTCATCTCGCTAGGTATCTGTACCTTTCACTCGTCGCTATCTGTTCTTTTAGTTGCACGTAAAAAGGTGAAAAATGGAGAACCCTTTCCGTTCAGGAGACGTCATGGCAGGACTAAAAAATCTCCACTTTCTGCTAATCCAATCTTAATGGATTGAACAAGGACAGTGGGGTCAGAAGCTTGTCGCTACGTTTGTCCAAGTATTTCAAGACACGTCGTAACACACTGGTAATTTAGTTCAATTGAAGTGTAATATCTATTTGACAGGAAAAGCAAATGAAAATATTCGTACATGTTCCTTTAAAATAGCACGCTAGAGTTCTATAATAGAGTAGTTTTGCACGGAAGGAGATATATTTTAACGCTCGTGACTGATTGACTTCGTGACTCCATTAAGCGCATTTCTTGTTCCCATATTGGGAAATACTAATTGCTTCAGCTTCTGTGCCCTGTATTAAATATTCATGGAGCGAAAGCTATTCCTGCAATCTCTGTATTTGGAGGTAGATGAGGTCACCTTCTAGAACGCTGATCTAGTTAGCGAATGTAATCAGAATGTAGGTGATAGATATTCCTTTAAGGGATGGATTTTAGGATTTTATATGTAACATAAAGGACTAACTTCAAGGAGACAATAATAATTTTTGGCATTGAAACAGTTGTAAGAGTAACAAATGAGAATTCTATCATGGAATCCAAATATCTCTAAGAATATCGGATCAAGTGTGGCTATGGTTGTCTGAATATTCAAATTTTAAAACGACAATGAAAAATATAATTTGTTCGTAAGATTTTCTAGGTAATGAACTTATGCCAAGAACCGATAAAGTCAGATACCTTAGCTAAAATATAGATAAAAAGCTAACATGAAAACGTCTTCAACAAGAGATAACCCAGATAAAAATGGAGTCCAGCGAAATGTACTGGCTACTGGGTCGTCGGTCAAAACTTTCACTTACAAATAAATTCTATATTTCAGGAACAAACTATATATAAAATATAAATTTTTGAAATTTATACTAAACACAATGAATGAATTTACTATTTTAAATAGAAATCCAAGATTTAATAATACAATTTTCAAAGATTGGGTTTAACATAGTTTGTTTCTGAGGTATAATTGATCCTGTATAGAATTATTTTAAACTCGGTTTGATTCTAAGTTGGAATTAGAAATGTGGAATGTTAATTCCAATTAGATCGATAAACATCCAGTTTCCAAAAAATAAGTAAAATATTCACGCTATATAAATTTCACATCCCATGCGTACATTTATTTTTTAGAAATCGATTGCTTCATCTCCCAAAATTCCACACCTCTAATTATAACTTAAACACTACGATTAAAAATAAGGATCTTACTCAATTGAAAGCAAAGACTGCACTTTTATTCACAGCTTCGACTCATTTTTTCAAAGGTCTTGTCTCACAGCCATCGTAGTTTTACACTACGACAGGAATCATTCTCGAAGGAATTTTCGACGATCATTTCGATCTGGCCCGATCACAGACTACGAAGCACCCGCGTCGAATATAAACTCGTCATAAAACGAATCCTCCGTGTGATTCCAGCTTTCCAATAACAGGAATCTCAAGTATTTCATTTCCCTTATCGACACTCTTTTTATTATCGGCCATGCCGCTGGATACACAAGAAAAGTATCGTAAGACTGAAATCTGCCCGTGTTCACGGTATCTTAGCTGCCTTAAGCTTCGAACCAATCGCGACGGGCGTGTGAGCTAAGGTTTCCCAAGTTCCATTACAGGAACGAAGGATGGTCCAATAGACGAATGGATAGCTTAGCGGTTCCGTTATCTGTGGAAGGGTTTTAGAGCCTAATCTGGGTTCTACGAGGATACGGTGTGTGTCAGAGCTTCGCTCTCCTGGTTGGGCCGTTACGTACATATATGCGCGACGCAGGTACCAAGATAGCCAGGTATATCCTTAGCCCGCTACCTTGGAGGACGCATTTGTCACTCGGGAACTGACACTGCTGAGACAATGCAAGATTACCGGCCAATACAGCCGTTCCATTGGGGTTCAATGCCCAATGCGGAGAGATGTGTAATTCCGGGACGATTCCGCATATCGCGTCCAAGAAAACCCGTGAAATACGTTTGCAGTCGTATCGCTAGCACGATTCGATAGGTCTTAAGTGCCAAATTCTTATTTCCTCATCTTCTTTTTATGCTCACGATTGGTGAGTTCAGGACGATACGCGTCCCCACGAATGAAATATCGATTAATTTTTGTATAGAAATTCAGTGATTACGCTTGTACAAGGGCTTCATGAATGGAAGTTTATGCGTAACGTTCCAATTTTTTACAATTTCTCGTTACACGATACAGTATATATTTACAATGTAGAAAAGTTTAGGAAGACACAAGGATTAACGATATTTTCATTTTCTTCTCTTATACTTCATCTTCGCCGTTGTATGAAATCTAATCATTTAAATATTCGTAGTTGTCATAAAGAAATTTTTTTAATTTCCAAGTACAATTAGGAACATATATAAGCAATTATACATTTTTCTATACGCTACTCTTATTTATTCTTCATATAGAAAAGACAAATCAGTTGATGCAAATGATACTTTCTCTCCCATCAGGACTCAGTTAGCAGTTACATCAAACGGTTGAGTTTAATCTGTTTTATATATTTTTATTGTTACCGTCATTTACTCAGTGGTCCAAGCTAAAAACAAATGATTTAACACGAAAAACCAGTTCGATGGCATTGATCACATGTGTTACATTCACAATTTCTTCTAATGTTGTGTAACGTTTTTTTGAAAAATTTAACTACTATGCTTAAATACATATGTATGTAATGATTAGACTGCGGAAGTTTATGCACGATAAATATGTAACATGCATATGCAAAATATGCATGAAAAATATCCAAAATATGCACGAATAATTTGAATAAAACGTAGTATAATAAATAATATACTAGTATGTTACAGAATATTCGCTATGTACACATATATAAAACACTTTTCACAATTATTCTGGTATATCATAATTCGCGTGACAATAAATTACGAGCATTTCTTCCAAAATCAATAGTGTTAGTGCCGGTATTTATGTGTTATTTGCATTATGTGCAATTTCCTTTCACACTTCACATTTTTATTGCAAATTTTGCAATAAATCTTTATCATTATTGTCGTTGTCATTAATAACAAAATTGGAATTGTCTCTGATCCAACTTAACATTAATGTTTTTATACTTTTTCTAACTTTTTGCATTTTTAGAGAATTAAGAGATATTAAATATATTCACTTTTTCACAGAGATTAACACATTTCACATTAACTGCGATAATTGAACTGAAGTATTCGAATTCAAAATACAAACTGTCACACCTAACGGTGTCGAGTAGCAACACAAGGTTACAGAAATATGGTTTTATATGGCCTGTATTTGTGTAAACACTACACAATTATGATACGAAAGTATGGTGAAACTATACTTCTAATTTGTCGAGATAGATATTTCATATAAGCACCATGAATAACATATGCAATATATTATTGCATATGTTTTTAAACATAAATATGCAAAATATGCAAAACAAAAAATGTATTTTTATAGTACTCTAATTTCAAAACAAATTTCTGTCTTGGTCCTATTCTTTTAACTATTCCCTATAAAAATATGCATTTGCATAAACTTTCGCAGTCTAGTAATGATCAATTCATTTTCCTCTCTACAATTCCCAGGAAACATTTGATTTTCCACGTTCGATTGAAAGTCGTTCGTTTCTTCGTAGACAAGAAGCTCCTCCGCAACGTAAGCAAGAATCGCCATCCTAATCACGGGATGGCCCGTACGTACCGCGGAAAAGCTATCGACGAAATCGTTCACGATACAATCGACGATAGCCGACTCGAGTGGCTCAAAGGGGATAAAACATCTCATCGAATGGCCAGCCCCTTTTCCTGGCGACGTTGAAAGAAAACTCCTCTCGTAATCGAAAACAAAAGGTTTCCAAGGCTCCGATCCGCCCTGCTCGTCGACAACCAAAGAAGAAGAGAGAAAAGAGGCTGTCGGTGTGCCGGTTCCCTGATTAATTTCGCCTTTCCACGTCGATTGTACGTAATCCGCCTAGTCACGGAAGTCTATTCGACTCCCCCGATTTTCGACGGGTCGATGACGAGAGCATAATAACCTAAATCGCGAAGGGGACGCCACGCGAGCGTCCCTCCTGGCAACCAAAAGAGACTCTTGAAAAATAGGCCGCCCGAATTTACGCGAGTCCGTTAGATCAAGGACAAAAGGAGACTTTTCCTGGTTTCTTCTTGGAAAGACGGACAACAGGCCAGGCTCAGCGACAAGACCACGAGACAAGCGTTGCCGCAGTCCCAGTGGCGTAACTAAGAGGGTATGGCACGTATTGAACACATTAGAACTCGGATTTTAGGATTTGCAATTTTATTACAAACAGAAAACAAATATGAGTAATTACTTATGTAAATGGTTTTTTGAAAGAGGCTTTCAAATTTTGTTTTTTAATCAAACTTAAATGCCAGGAGATATAAATATCCGATTTTTTATTTTAAGTGAACCTACACATGATTACAATTAACACTACGACTACGTTGACAAGCGTTATTTTGTTATTGAAAAATAAAATACTAGAACTCCTAAGACAAGTCGACGAAGGTTGTTTGATATTATGAGCAATCCTTTTGATTATAGTTTATAGCGATAGTTCGAAAAAGAGAAAGAATTTATTTATTGAAGTTTATGATGAGGACTTCTTGTTATCCTCATCATATGGAGTATCATTCGCCTATTTTGTGGAGGAGGCCTGGAAGTATAACTAACAATCTTTTGCTTGCTGTGATTGATACTGGAAAGGTATGTAGTCAGTGGAAGGGTAAGTTATCCAAGTTTGTTTGATATTGAGAATAATCTTTTTGATTGTTGCTTATGATAATGGTCGAGACAAGAAAAAAGATTTTCTCTTTGAGGAACGGTAAAAAAGTATACAACTCTTTCACTCCAATTAATTTTTACTTGTAATTGCTTTTACTGATAAGTAAATTTAAATAACTCGTTCACCCGCTAACAATGTAATTACACATAATTATAGTACTTGGAGTAACCAAAACACAATTCTGTTCGTGTGGCTCACTCGTTCCAAATATTAGGTTGTCCCGAAAGTTTCTTTCGCGAGTTGCACTCAATTATTTTATGTGGTTGTTTATATAAATAGACAATCTAATTTCATTGATATTCATGTTGTAACAGTAACGGAGCAAAATGAATCGTGCACAATTCAGTAATGTAATATAAAACATCAAATATTGTGCATGTGTTACTTATTAATAAAGCGAAAGAAACTTTTGGGACAACCTAATATAATACCAGTTAATTTCTGACTAGATTTGTAACGCGTTTCTCAGATAAAAAGTTGGAACAAATAATGAATAGAACGAAGTTCTATAATGATTTTATCAGAAATGTACAAAAAATTGAATTTACTCTAACGAACATTGCTTGACAAGTTATATTGATTATTCTTATTTGACATTTGAAAATAACATTCCATTTTTTCCCAATAATAAGCAATACTTAGGGGAAGAAGAAATTAACTTTCCTTTTTAAGGGCCCCGACATAAATTTCCTCGCGCGGACTTTGGCGCTAAAATCTGCTTACACCACTGAAAGGTCCGTTTTCAGATAATTCCGTGGTATCCTCCCCAATGTCCCGGCCGGGATTGACGCGTTCTTTGCGAAAAAAGGGGGCTTCCCGTCCTTAAACAGCGTCTCTCGAACTTTTTCAATGCCTTTTTCAGTAGCCCCAACACTGAAAATCGGCGCTCCGTCTCGCCGCCTGTCCTGGCTAGGCACCAGTCATAACGATGCCTTGTTAATATCTTGGACGATACCTCGGTAAGCAGGAGGGTGGCTTGAGTGCATCCACGGCATTGTGAACGCGGTCGGACCCCCCCGCGAATCCTGAAATATTTAAGGAGTCGTCGTCATCGTCGTCGACGTTGTGCCTCCGGGGCTGGACTCTCTCTCCTTCCGTCTTTATACATATTTTTCATCCTTTTCTTCTCCTCTGGTCCTATCGTTCAGCTTAGCCGAAAGAGGGGTCGGTAAATCTGATAAGGACTCTCCGATCCTTACCACGAGATGATGCTGGCCGCCGGCTACAGGGATCAGACCGGTCCTCCATCGACCTGGGCCGCCAGAGATGTCCGTTCGTCGGCCTAGTCATCGTCTACCGCCATTAAAATTTTATTGAATTAGAGGTTCGAGCGTGCACGCGAACCACGGTCAGAGGGAGAGCCCGTGTAATCGTGATTAGGTGTTCCAAATTGTTTGACTAAACGAGGCGTAATATGCTCGCCCCGACTCGATTTTCGTTACGATCGCGATCGCGATTCCGATAACCTGATAACGTCTGTTCATAGCAATCATTGCCATTTTACAACGGAATATCGTTACCTCGAGGTATACGAGTTAGTTTTTGGCTACTCCTTCTTTTTCGGTATAAGTGCTTGATAAGTATACAGGGATTATTGTATAGTATCATTTTTATATTCGAAAGTGGTAATTTTTACTGGTTTGGAGAAATAGGGACTATGGAACTATCTGCTTGTGATAAAATCTGTTGCATTTCTTAGATTTGAGGAGAAACGCTTCGAAAAGTTGTTGTGCAACTAAAACTTTATCAGTTTCAAACCACTCTGAAACTAGATGCATGCGACCGTGGATCTAGGTAAAACAAAGATAGTGGAGTAGGTAAAACCGATAAAAAAACTTCAAAAAAGTAAAAAAATTACGCCAAGTACATGAAAAAGTGGAGGACTCAAGGAGTTATTATTGAAAAATAGAAGATCCCCATAAAAAACTACAAGAAAGTAGAAAAATATGTGAAATCGAAATGAGATGATTTGCCAGATGATTTGCCTAGATTTCCGCGGCCTGGAAGTCAAATGCTTGGCGTGGACAGGCAAGGCATTCTTAGATCATCAATACCCCTACTTTCTCACAGACTTTCAGGTAATTTGTCAATTTAAAACTCTGACAATATTATGAGTACACTTTCATTGTATTGCGTTTTAAAATATTTCTAAGGTCATTTATCGACGCCAATACCTTTACTCTCATAAGCTTTCAGATAATTTGTCAGTTTAAAACTTTGACAATATCAGTACACTTTCATTATTTTGCGTTTTAAAATAATTCTTATTCATCGACTCCTTGACCATGCCTGGCCACGCCAAGCATTTGACTTCCAGGCCGCGGAAATTTAGGCAAATCATCTGGCAGCTCATTTCGATTTCACATATTTTTCTACTTTTTTGAAGTTTTTTATCGGATCTCACTTCTTTTTACAAATCGTTTATTATATAGAATCTATCTTAAATTTATGAAAATAAAATTGATATTTCTGTAAACTCTACATATGAAGTCTAAATTATTATTTGTTTTTTTAATTGGATAGAGTAAAATAAAGAGAGAGGGGATAACAAAAGCGAATATATATATCATATAATTTATTAATTATAAACACTTATTCGTTCAATTTATAAATAATTATATATACCTGCAATTTTTTTTTTGCTCCAAGAAATTTTAATGTTAATAATGAAATGAGAAAATTACTCCATTTCTATAAGCTCTACATAAAAAGTCTAAATTAAAAACACTTTAGTGGTATGGATCTATTCTGTATGAATGAAGGTACCTGATAATTCAAATTTTGACAAGTTACCTTGTAGTCAAGATTGATCAACACTTTACAACACTGGCTGCAATTTGTTATTAAACCCTACATAAAAAGTTTAAATTGAAAACATTTTGCTGATATAAATATAATTAATAATGCAATAGTGTAAAAACTTTTGACACTTGGCAGATTATGAATGATGACATCTGTTTCGGCTCCCGACGCTCGATGACCGACGAGCCATGCCGAACCGAATGATTCCGAGAGTCGACGAACGACACTCGGCTTTTGCTTAGTTCCTATTGGCTAAGGGTTGGCGACGGGAAAATCATACGAAAAATACCGTTTCTGACAGATTCGTGACATGAAATGATATTATGATATCTCAGTTGTACGTGGACCGATTTTATTGATTTTGGTTTTATTCGAAAGCTTATATGCGGTTTACATCAGAAAAATGCCTTTAAATTTAGAAAATATTGCAGGCGTGTTGATATATTCATGAAAGAAGTTTCAGGTTAGGTTAGAATGGGCCATCTCTCCTGTAAAAGATACGCGGTAGCTCTAACACCAGGTATATATACGCGCTGACGGATACTTTTTCATGTACTTGGCGCCGAGTCGCTACCGCGTCTCTAGACAAAGAGCGCAAACGGTTTGCAACACTAATTTCAAATCGGTTGCACCCGTGTGCACCTTAACCACTTTATTTCTACAGTGTCGTGTTTTTATATACATCGGTGTTTGACCATTTCTACTATTATTAGTGTTATTGAAATATTAAGCATATTTTCTTTCATAGATTATTCTTTGAAATTACAGCCAACTTTTTTATTTAATTTTATCCATATAATTGAACGATAAATTTGAATTGAATTATTCAAAATTGATGTGTATCGAAAACGATACAGTAGGTACGTGAACATTAATAAATTGTGAAAACTAACAGTTCATAAAAATTTGTACTAATTTAAATTGCACGATACGTTTGTATCTATTCATAAAGTTGTATTTATTCGATAACTAAATGCATTTTCACTATTCTATAAATAATTCTGTGCTAATCTTCAGAATTGGTAGCGGTACGACATTAGGTTCTTCATCATTTACACATATAATGAAGCGTAATCTGTTCCTTAGCATCGAAATCTCTTGTATAGTACAGTACGAATTTAGTTTAATCGCTTGCAAACGTTAATCGAATGAAATCAAATGTGACTTGAACGAAGCCATATCGCACTTAAGCCGTTACTCCTGCTCAATTTCATTCGCTCCGAATTTAAACACTCCACCGAATCTAGACGCATTAATCACAGCGTTAATTAATTCAGGATAACCGGTACCTGGACACAGGTTCTTCCGCTTTCCGCATGGAAAGAAACAAACCGTCGAACAGTGACCAAAATTTACCCGCGGCTTCGCAAGAATAATTTACCGATTTCAGTAAAAACTACACGTAGAGAAAACATTCAACAAAATTCATTAAACGTGGAAATGGTGTGTTTCGCTTATTTGAATTTTACAAATAATTTCTGAAACATTTTTATCTGTTACGAATTACGTTTACATTTCTTTTTTTTCGACTATCTATAATGAAAAATTATCAAGTATAAATATAGTAAGTCTATATTGTGAATAAAATAATAATTTTATTATTTTCAAATATGAGATAAAAAGTAAGAAGTAGAAATTTATTATTGTAACAGTAAAATGTAGAGAATAAATATAAAAATTATTTATGGAATAGAAATACGTGTGATTCTTTATCATTTATTTTTGCTGTACTACGAATTAATTTTCGTCCATCACAGATGAATAGATTCGAACAGTATATAACAAATAGAACAGAGGTATAGTAATTTATTCGTAACGTTCATCATTATTTGACGGTTAAATTTTTATTTGTATATTATAAAATATTTCAGCTAATAGTCGCAATTCTCATTTTTATTCAACGTGTAATAGATAGACAGTTATTGGTTTTTCGATCGTTAGTCGAAAGTTTTATCCATGCGAGAATTTTTCTTATCTCTCCAGTATGCATCAGGATAAAAAACCACTTCGGAACTAAAAACAGTAGTCGACACGGATTAACAGGCCCATCCTGGTTCGAGAACAGAGTTTTCTTGTTAGCGGTGGCCGCGAATTCCGTAGCAGAGGAACGTGGCAGAATGCAGCGCGTTAACTCGCCGATGAAGTAGAAATTAATTACCCGTTATCTACGAAGCCTAGCCCAAGATCCGACCTGCTGAAATTATAATATCCAAACTCGCGAAAAGAGACTGCTTAATTGTAACCAAGATACCCAGCGTAAAACGAAAGCAATTAGCCCGACGGAGGACGAAAGGTTTCCCTGAAGACTTAACGGTGCCAACAGAGAAAATTAAATGTCTAATAAAACGCCAATTATCTGTCTTCAACGAGGTATTACGGAAAGCAATTCAAGATTGTCTGAAATCATTTCAAATCAAGAACAAAAAAGTGAGGAAAAGATGTTATAAAATGTAGGGAAATGAAGTATTATTATTGGAACTACGACGAGTTAAAGACGAGTGCGTACCATCTTCAAAATTACCGAGGATACAATTTTTCTGATATTTTTTAAGTATCATCAATTTGTAATATTTTTCTATATTATTTACACGGAACAATTAGAAGTTTGTGAAAGTATATTTATGTAATCCGAAGAATCCAGATCTGTACATCTTAATCTCTATTACTATGGATCACACAATTGGATCATATTTGACTCAATAGTGGAACATTTCTTTACTCAGATGTAGACGTTATAGTTCACGCACCCTAGTCTAGGTACTCTTTTATCTAAAGTTTTGATAGGGATCATAAATTTAGTGAATAAATTGTGATTTACTTCCAGAATCTCCAAAACATTTTGACATTTTTATGTATATATAAAAATACATTTTATTTTCACTGTTATGATAAACGTAAAATAATATTAACAATATGAACTGTTTTGAATTATAAAATAGTCATAGTTATAGAAAACAATTGCTACACACCAAATGCTCTCGATATCTATTTTCATATCATTGTAAAGAATAAACACGAGTAAAAATATATCGAGAGTGTCTATCGTTTTACATAATCTTGTTTATACGTTCCGGTTATTTCCATCTAATAATTCCAAGTAGAAATGTCTAGGCAGCTTAATGTGACCGCTTTCTACAAATGATTCTCTGATTCAGTTGTATCGCATTCAATAAAGTCATACATTAAATATATATTTGTTATTTCTACATGAATAAGCTTATGCTACCACTGCTGTCCCAAGAATGGCATTTTGACATTCGCTGTCTTATTCGAAGCACATGTCGAGACATACCATCGTAACATATTGAAGTAATATTTCGTAGAAATACGCAGAATACTCAGTAAACTTGAACATGAAATACTTGAGCAGTGTTTATCAACATTGTCACAGCAATTAATTAGATACTCTGTTTTCCACAGGATTTCCTGGAACGTGGAAACTGCTACAACTTTGGAACAAGGTAAAATAAGATGGAATTTCTATACACTGAAATAACAGTGGTCGATTTACTTCAAATTTTCAAGAAACACTGATTGTGAGTGTTATGTTCTATTAACATACGTTAGAATTTGTGCGTCATCTGTCAAGAACCTGTTGAAATTTCAAATAAAAGAAAAAATCACATATACTAAATTTTATTGAAAAATAACTTTGTTAAAAACTTAATTAAAGAAGTATTTGTCTACAATATTTCGTGAACACTATTTATATAGAAAACCAAATACATATTGATAAATTGATTTGGCCATCATTCCTGTAACTTCAATGATATACAGTGGGTGTAGAAAGTATTCGTACACCGATCAATCTCCAAAAAAACTGTGTAAAATTGTAATTTATTAATTTATTTTCTATAAACAATGACATTCTACATATTTTCGGAAATCTCTAGAATAGATAGATTACAAAAAAAATAGCTATTTATGTAAGTTGCGAAATTAACAAGAAAAAAAGGATTAATCGATAGAAATGTTGAAGCAATACATATTCGCACAACTGTTTAAAAGTACTTTACTGGAAATTTGATGTCTTCTAATTCGTACCGAGCAATAAACTAATGTGTTTAGGTTACAAACTCTACTGTAAATGGTTTGTCATAAGAATCGTATAAATACTTATTGCTTCTATACTTTTTTTTTGGTTAATTTCACAAATTATATTAACTAGTAAATGATGTTTGGACTACATCTACTTTATAGAGACTTCTGAGAATATGTAAAATATCATTGATTATAAAAAAAGCAGTTAAGAAACTACAATTTGACACAAAAATTTTTTGGGAAATTGATCGGTGTACGAATACATTCTACACCCACTGTAGTAGCTTGTATAATTGGTTTCCCTTGACCGTCGATAGTTCTACTGATAGTAATATTGTAGTTTCTGAAATTCTCTCCTGAACAGGGGCCATCACGTTGATCAACACGCCCCAAGCGACAATACATAAACTGTTATGTTGACTTGGGATATAATTCCAGCTCGGCTCTCATGTTTAAAAATGATGACAAACATACAAAAGAGAGACATAAAAAGAACGAGAGGAAACATATCTCGCGGTGAAAATATTTTTCGCATAACAGCTAGTGGACACACGCGTCAAGTAAGTCGTCGTCTGGTGGACTGGTTTGAAACGTTGACAATTACGAGCGTGAACGACTGACAGAGTAAATACAGGTTTCTATGATCACCGCGACGTCGTTGTTCTTCCTTACGTTTTTCGTTCGTGTTTAGATCACCCTGGGGATTGCTCGCTCGCGACACTACACTTATCCAGAGTAACGATATCACCGTAGTGCCTCCACGGTGGAGCAATCATTCTTTTTGCATAACTTCCCACGCTTCGTGGTCGCAGTCAGTCGGACCAACTGCTTCTGAGTCCAGTTAGCCCGAGTTATTTAGCGGTCCGTTAATATCGCGCTGAAGTAACCACCGTGGCTCGTTTTCGGGATCGTTCGCGTTTAACCGGAAAACCTTTCCGCTTCGTGAGAATGTGTCGGACGAATTAGGTCTCTGGTTTTACGCGAGCGCTTGGCAAGTTGTGTTGCCTGTATCAACGTTTCGTTCACAGTTCGTGAAAGGACCAATGTTCGAAAAGAATGTGCTGTAGTAAGCATTTGTCGATGAAGAACAAATTTTGTACGATCCTCACGTAATACACCAGATACTAATTCTGTATGATTCTGTGCGATTCTGAGTTCACGTAGCTATATATTTGTATTTCCAGCCTTTAAAGCAATTTGTTTCGAAAAATAGTTGACCATTTGCAGAATATTGCCACACACGCAATATATCTTTCTTAATTCTTATGCAATGACCATTGAAGTGTATCAGTTACTCAGGCCAGCAAACATGGATATTTAGTAGATGATTCCTTGCTCTTTTAGAGAAAAGATGTAAAATAAGTGAGCAATATTAAAAGAACAGAAAAATAAACTAAGTTATTTCAACGAATAAATCTACAAATCATATAACTTGTTTTTACAATAAGAAAATTAATTATATAAGTGTAATTCAAGACATTATTAGGTATTATTAAAAAACCTTTACGTTAAATACTCCTACAGAAAGTTCAGATAGCGTCAGACAGATAGCGTCAGCAGTTAGAACCTGCTTTTGTTTACCAGCATATCACTCCTAAGAACGTTGTCTTTAACAATCCTTTCACAAAATACTAGCTACTAAAATTGAGGTACTAGTGACAATTACAGATCGATCATCTAAAATCATAATCAAACCCTTCTTTTCAAATTTATCTGCTGCATCAATGTCAACTTGATACGCAAACAATGCATAGTTTGTGTAAACATCGTAACACCATTTTCTGACTTCCACGAAAGAAGACTGTGAAACGTTTCCACAAAGATTCGTCAGGCAGTCGGAAAAATCTTGAAGATCCCTGCTGCAGGTGTTAATTGAGAAAAATGAGAAAAAAGTGAGCAAACGTCGGAAAGCTGGTTGCTGGCCGGACACGAGTCGAACGCGTGGGTGCGGCCATATTTGCACAGCGCTAATTTCACGTAATGAAGATCATACACGAACAAACGATCCGGAATACCTTGGGGCGCGGGAACGTTTATTTAGCGCTATAAAAACTTGCGGCCGTGAAACACTACGTGCTCGAGGCGTAATTATCGCGCGAGAAAAACCGTGAAATCATCCGTCCGTCTCGAGTCTAGGAATTGAGGAATCACAGGCTACAAAATCGTTGGATTTGTATACTTGCGTACCCGATCATTTTTAATTTTACATTCTTCGTTCTTCGTATGTTCAATAGCCGTAGGATGCGTGTAATAGACTTGTGGCGTTCCTTTTGAATCTTCAACTTGAGTGGGTGACTAGCGAATCATCAGGATACAGAGAATTTAATTATCAATGCGAGGGAAGATTGGAAGAGGTGTTAAAAGAAACATTATAATGTTTTGGTAAAAGCCTTGGATTGATCAGTGAATCAATATAATTAGTCGCTTTGCGATATCTCTCTTAAACGTTTGATATTAATGGATGATTCGTCAGTCATAAAATCAACGAGGATTCAGTTGTCATTCTAGGCAAAGATTGAGCAAAATTTTAAAAGTAAAATTATTATATTATTACGTTTTATGTTTGGCATAACAAGAACTTTAAGGATTAACGAGTAACTGTAATATATAACGGGGTGTGTACAATACAAATGTCAACAAAGGTAACTAAATGTGTTCTTAGTTTCGGAACGTCAGCATTCAATGGCGTCTAGTTCAAATATGACAGCTTGACAGGCGATCAATCCGATCGCCTTCTTCTCGCTGTTTTCTTGTTCCGGTCGCGAGCACCAGCAGGTCTTGGATCCATCCGAAGGGTGCTCGCAACAATATTTTAGATACAGATCCTATACTGATTTAACAATCGATATTTGGTGAGTTCTGTCGTAATCCTTGAACCTTTAATCCCTTGAGCTACACGTTATCTCCTGATTCCTCGGGCCATAAACAGGAAGATAGGAAGTTCGAACGAAGTACCATGAGTCAGACTCGTGCTTATTGTTTATGGCCCAATTTCCTTACCACGAGTCTCACTCGTCGTTGTAGACCAAAGGGTTAAATTGGTTCGGTAATTCATGAATGATCGTAAATTTGAAAATTTGATTGTCTAAATGCTCCAAGCGCTCGGTTTACTTGAGACTTTACATTCAACTAATCACAAGTAATCACAAGCAATAAAAAAGACGGTATCTTCGGAATCCTAAAAATCTCGACCGTATGTTATGAAAAACTAATTTTGACGATTGTCTTAAAAATATTTCTCTACCGTACGAAATTCGCTCTAAGAAGTTTCATTTACATTTACTTGAGTTCTGAACGCAATCAACAGCGGGAGAATTTCGCGTTAAATCGCGTCCTTGCCTCACGTTTGCGTCATTACACCGAATTTACGAGTTGAGCAAAAATTACGAAATTCTCAAAGGTCGACGGACGCTTTGGGAAAGTTTACGCGGGAAACGTGTAGGAAATTTCCTCCGACGGGACGTGGAAAGGAAACTCGTTGAAATGGGTCAAAGCGGATTCAGCGTGAGCCCACCTGTTGCCTCGTTCATCTTCGCATACACGTGCACATGGACGAATGTGTGTCAGCCACACATAGACAGCTGCGGATCGTGGAAGCGGTGGAAGTAAATGGCCGGAACGTGTGCATCTAGACTAGCTCGAATTGCCGTCGATCGATCTCTTTCTCTCGTTTCGTGCTACAGGTGCATGAGCGTGGCGCGCTCGCGTCGTCATCCCCCATTGTACAGTTGCTCCACGCGGACTGCACCGAAACGTGCATCGAAATTCAAACATGATTGCTAACTCTGTCGCGAGAGGGTAGAAAATAAACCGTGACTGTTAAGTATTTCAAATATGCGGGTTCACCGATGTTGAGGGTGACACGTTGGAAAGCGATACCTGCATAAGATTAGCGCAATAATATCTTTGCTATCTCGTGTCACATATAGTAGCGAACAAAAAATTAAATCGGTAAAGAACAAAGAAAAAAATGATACATTTTATATGAAAACTATGAATACAGTCAATTTTTTTACATCAACTGATCGATCATCTGTTTAAATCTTTACTAGAAGAAAATTATATTTTGTTCTAAAACATATTAGATACAATATAAAAAAAAGAACACAAATTAGTCGAATATATTCAAAGACAAAAATTAAAGACTATAGAAGAAGAGATAAAAGAAGAGTTTTTAATAGAAAATATGTACAATTTTTGTATCGTTTCAATATTTTGACCAAACTTTATTACTACCTGGCACTTTTGCACATTTTTTAGGCACTGAATCTATTAATTATAAAATGTAGTATGTATGACAGATCCATAAACAAAATTACGTCGTCTTGCATGTTTGTTCGCTACCATATGTGTGATTCATTAATCTTCAAACAGTACCATTGTTACGATTTTCTTCTTTATGCTTAACAAATGAAACTTGACCTATGAATTAGTGTCATATTATTTGTTATACGTTAATCGAAATATTCGATTAACCTGTTTTATACACTTTATTTGTGCCTCATGGTTTATGTACATGCACTGTATTAGCCCTTTGCACTCAAGAGGTGACTCCCAGTCACCATTCGGTATCACGCAGCAAATCTATCAGCAATAATGTTTCTTTAGGCTTTATTTCTTTGGAACTCGAAGTGTCAATAAAATGATTGTCGGTGAGGTAAAAGTGAACCGATTCTCAAATCTCGATAGCTTAGCATTCGTGGCAATAGAATCCTAAAAAGCATCTCGAGTCGGTGGTAGATACTAGAAAAAAGGTCTTGAGTGCAAAGAATTAAGATACGTAAGTACTCAACATTTCAACACTAACTCAAACATTGATACTTGGTTATCGAGATGCGTAAATGTTTCTAGAGATCTCCACCATTTCTAGAAAAGTATTCTCTATATTTAGTCATTGTTTTAGTTAGTTCCAAGTTTAAGCCTTTACATACAGTGGGTGTAGAATGTATTCGTATACCAATCAATTTCCTAAAAAACTTTTGTGGTAAATTGTAGTTTCTTAACTTCTTTTTTTATAACCAATGATATTTTACATATTCTCAGAAGTCTTTAAAATAGATATAGTCCAAACAACATTTACTAGTTAATATAATTTGTGAAATTAACAAAAAAACAAGTATAGAAGTAATAAGTATTTATACGATTCTTATGACGAACCATTTACAGTAGAGTTTGTAACGTAAACACATTAGTTTATTGCTCGGTACGAATTAGAAGACATCAAATTTCCAGTAAAGTACTTTTAAACAGTTGTGCGAATATGTATTGCTTCAACATTTCTATCGATTAATCCTTTTTTTCTTGTTAATTTCGCAACTTATATAAATAGCTATTTTCTTTGTAATCTATCTATTCTAGAGATTTCCGAAAATATGTAGAATGTCATTGTTTATAGAAAAATAAGTTAATAAATTACAATTTTGCACAGTTTTTTTGGAGATTGATCGGTATACGAATACTTTCTACACCCACTGTATGCGTCAAGAAACGTGTATGCGTTAAGAGCCATTTGGTACTAGTTTAATTATGATGAAATAGTGCGGGTTTAAAATTTATTTGCACAAGCCTAATGGGGTAATATACAACCTCGATACTTCACAGAGTTAAACTTGGTACTTTCTTAGCTCGGTTGATGTATTTCTGTCATGTTCTTAAAGTTAAGCGCTGACACTTTACTCATTGCCAGTTTCTCTAATCTACTCATTGCCATATCTTATAGACGTCTCGCAAATACGAAGCGAGAAAGACCTCCAGTAGAGGTAGCCTGTCCACTTTTTCTCCATACCATAAACATTATATACGTGCTTCCTCATGCCTGAAAACCTAATAATTTGCTAACTTAAAAATTCAAAAATCGAAGCAATCGAAGTGTTCGAGCACAACTCTCTCGTTCGGTAGTAATTAGACTCTCTCCTCGGAATCGGCATCCCAACGTTCAAAGCCTCTTAGCCAGTAAAAATCCTGCATCGAACCATTTCTCCCGTCACGTTCACCTAATCGACGGATTCCGCAACACGGTGAACGCATTATCGCTGGACAGGATCTCCCTAGACCCCCTTGGATAATCGCGCAAGAAATCCTTCGACGACGCGTCTCTCGTATCTCGTTGCGAACGGATTCAATGCGAAGGCATCGACGCGCGCGCTGGTAACTCAGTCGCCGCGAAGGAGAAACAAACGCGGGACTATTAGTTCCATGGGAGCATTTCAATTCCGCCGATCCAGGGCCTCTTCTCAGAGCTGTACGCATGCATCACCGTGCTAAGTATCGCGGTGTACACGAGCCTACGTTCTATCCTCTCGAGTAAACTCGTTTCTCCTTGCACCGAGACCGTTCCCGTAACGTGCACCAGCCATGCTAATTACCGAATAACTCTTTATTATTTGCAAGAAATCAGATTTGACGTACAGGGGCTGATAGAGAAGACTCAGTATACTAGCCGTCAGTTTTAGAGAAACATGCTTTTATTTCTCAGAATGAGTATGATGAGGTTAAACGCGAGGTGAAAGATGGAAAAGAAAAGAGGAAGACGTATTGCTTTGAGTCTGCTAAAATACTCGGTAGTAGGGTTACTGATATGTGAAGTATATTACTTGAGCATGTCCAACTCTGTGCCTGTACGGGCTATCTTCTGTGCGTTGGAGCAAATAGCATTTAACTGTGAGATCACACGTTCGTCGTAAGCCTTTACATACAGTGTAACAACTCACAACTTTCTTACGACCACAATCGATCTCCTCCACTTGTCTCGACTTGCTGTGACGTCATGTACCCGTGACGATTGCTTTCAACTGAACTTGTGAACTTGTCTGGCCTTCCAACCTACTGTTCACCCTTCGATCCACTTTTAGGCTATCTTTTATTTATACATATTATATTGTATAAACAACAGTAAAATTTGTTAAGGATTTCGGACACTTTCACGTTTACTCGTTTCACACAAGACACTGTCGCTGCCGCCATCAGCTCCGCCACGCGTTATATTTCCTATCACCGTATAGAAATAAAATATAAAGAATGTTTCAACTTTTAATTCAGTCATCTGTTTTATTTGTAATAATATATGTAAATAAATATGATATGAACTCTTTGAAGTAGATCGTGGTGTTGATTTTATAGGAATTACCAAGTTTTCGCGCGTGGCATTAACGTTGATGCCAGCGAATGGGAAAGTGTTAGTAATTTAATAATTCTACAAAGAGGACCCAAAACTAAGAGTCAATATTTGAATCCTTCGACGATGCGTATTTCGCAGCAGGCGAATTCGGTACAAAGGCATCGACTATTTGTTCCATGGGAGCATTTCAATTGCACCGATTTAGGGGCCGCTTCGCTGAGCTGTGCGCATGCATCACCGTGCTTCGTATCGCGTGTACTTGGGCCCGTGTTGCTCGCGTCTACCCACTGGAGCAGGCTCGTTTCTCGATCAACCTGCGCCTCTCCGCGACCATGCTACTCCGCTAATTACTGAATAACTCTTCGCTCCGAACCCCTCACCCCCGTAGCCGTGGCGGTGGCTGCTTTCGAGTGTCGCGCGGCGACGATCGACGTCCAGGCTCGATTGTCCTTAGCGGTCTTTTATCGATCGCATCGATCGTATCGTCGCGTCCTATCGCGGCGAGATCGTGAATCTCCGCGAGGCCGAGGGGAACTATTACCTGGACGCCAGGAATGGATAGAGATCGCGGACGGACCGGGCGAAAGAACGAGAGAGATAGATAGTCAGTTTAGTACCTCTGTGTTCGGTTGCTCGCGAGTAATTAAATCATGCCGCTCATTCAGCAACGTGGTCGACTGACGTCTCTGATCCACGGCCCTGGCGTCTTGACTTTGACGTTTGCCTGACGTCCCCCTATCGCTAGCCGATTGTAGGTGGCCCGTACGCGTGGGTGTGACGGTTTGCTTTGCGGAGGTTTTCATTGCCGATGCGGGTATCCTCGTTCACTGACTGACACGATCGATGGGTTGGAGAATAGGGGTATGGACGCGAGTTCAGGATGTGGGATATCGGTATGCGTTTCCAGGAGCATCGTGGAGGATTGTACGATTGATCAGCCGTTTGTTGGATGACCAGCCTTTTTACTTTTATAGGCACCGCCTCCGGTAAACCAATTGCTTTAAATTGTTGTCTTTTTGAAGCGTTACCTTTTTTTCTATTTCTATTCCAAAATTTACATTCGTACTACAAAGTAGTATCTAGTTCTACAAAGTCTTCTGCTCATCTAGCAAGTTAAGGTTAAAGGTCATCCTTCTTCCAGGAAATAATATATATCATTCGGAAAGCTATGCCTGGAGGATCTTTTAATCTTACTCATCCTTTCTGTCGGGTTTCTAGCAGTCAGGACAGGGTACTCAGCATTAATTAACGCTGGCCTTCGTGCTGTGTTGTAATTAGGCGTTTCGCAAGAAAATGTTACCGAAATTTATTACATTAATATGTTACAACTTGGTTTAGTTTTTCCTTGACTTGTGTTTCATAAATTGTCAAGGCGATTAAATATCTAGTATGTATCGAAAGGAATGATGGAAAAACTGGAAAGCGGTAGCAGGTATATGTGTTTCGTTTTGAGTTTATTTCGTGTCATTGCTTCTATTTGATGATCGTTAAAATTGAATAACACATTCGGTAATGTAGAGTACTATAAAATTCTGTATTTTATATTGAATTACATATTGCAAATAAAGAATTACATCACGACATTTTGCCTCTTAGTAATACCTGTGATAGACACGAGAAAATAAATAAATTGTTTATTCGATAATAAGATTTATTAAATTCAAAATTTCGATACTCGACATGGTTAGTAATCGATTCGAAATTGTACACAGATATGACTGACATTGGCAATGAGACTGATGATAAAATAAATCTGAAGTTCAGATTCTGAACGAGCTGTTACTGCAACAATCGACTGAGTTTCAAAGGTTTTGGAGTAGAAGTGGAAGTAACAGCGTAAGACAAATTTGCGAATGTTTCGGTAGAAGACATGTAAGTGAAAGGGCGTTGGATCCGAATGACACAGTGTAGATAAGAAACTGCGCGTAGATTAGGGTGATTGCAGTACACGCTCAAATGCAGGCAACGTAAAATTAATTACAAAATCAAATTATCCGTGATCCTATGGGATTCTACGTTGCGAATTAAAATAGGTAGGTTCTTTATTCGAATACTTTATTGATTATTTTTAATACTTATAGAAAACAGAAATTTCATTTCTCTGCGGTATCTGGAGAAAGTAAAATACGTATTATATATTTTTTAAATTTTACTATATGGTGTAGAAGATGTCATGATTCGATTAAAACTAGCACCATATATCAGAAAAATGAAAACACTGTCATCGATCCATAAGAACGCGTACAGTTATGTACATATATTTACTTTGTTTATCAGAATTCAAACATAGCGGTACTATCTGTATGCTTGCACATTGATTTATAGTCAGAAACCGAAACAATTTGAACAAGCATCGTATTTCTTAGCGTATTTATCTCTTACCTCTCCAGATTTTACCTGTCCATTTATATGCCTTGATATCTCGCGACAATAACAAAGATTGGGACGAGGCAAGAGAATTTATGAAGACAAACTCGATTAAATATTGTTTGTGGACAAACAGGTTTGTACTCGCTAAACTGACAACTTTCTTGTAATTACGTCTCTTTTACGCTTAACGAAGGTAAACAAGTTGATACTGTCCACACCCACTTCAGAGAAGCGTTTAATACCGTAGACTGTAATGATTAAATATCTTAAATATATCTCCTATTAACATTTACGATCTAGGATAGATGTTCGGTCGTACCTACCTTGTAAAGATACTGAATACTCATCCTAGTCCTATTGCGATTGCTTTGTGTGCTTTATTAATGGTAGTACTCAAATTTTCATAAACAATAAATGCTTATCATTTGGCGACCTTTAGTAGAAAAACTTGGAATAGTGGAAAGTATTCTAGAAGTGTTTTTCGAATCGCCATTAAACTCAATGAGCATAATTAATCATATTTTCTATAATAAAGATAGCCTTACATTTCATACACAGATCACAGCAGAATTTGGAAATAGGTATACACACACACACACACTGAAAATGTTGTTCTCCGATCGTCCTTCCCCGCTTGAAATATTAGGTTCCGTGCTATGATGAACACGAAGTTTTACTGGGAAAGAGGATATAAATTTGTAAAATATGACACCTATAAACCTGGTTATTCGATGTCCTATAACTCTCTTCTGCATAATGTGCTCGATCGTGAACTCAATCTCAGTATAAAGCAGGGCTTCTTAAACTTTATTCATTCACGACCCCTTATGACTGTGATCTTTCTCACAACCCATGAAATATAAAATAAAGATATGTAAATATTTTGTGATGATTTATTGATTAGGTAACAATATATATAAATATGAAAAAATATAGTTTTAGAATTTGTTTAAAAACATAAAAAATATGAAATTAAAGATTGCACAAAAAGTTGTTAAATTGTATTTATTATAGTTAACAAAATTAGATATCCTATTTTACATTAAAATCTCGTAACCCCAAGATTTCACTAAGAGACCTCATTTGGTGTTGCGATCCATACTTCTACCTTAGTAGAGTATAAGTTATTGATATGATTTCATATCTGCATCTGATGATTTCTTACGGAGAGGATAATAAGCCTGTAGATTCAACCACTGATCTCGTAGTTTGAATATTGCTTGAATATTCCTTTATAAATGTCTATTTAAAAATTAATTTCTTTCTGAAAAGTGAAATAAAATCCATGGAATAGATGGATAACTTCAACTATAAACCTGTGGTATATTACCTAAATTCTTAGAAGAAGTATCGCATTCCATGTACATAGATATTAGATAGAATAAAGTACAGCTAGAATCTAATCTTACTGCTTGGCAGACTAAAGCTCAGACTCTTACATATTTAACTACACAGTATTTTTATAAATTTCATCGGCAAGAAATTGACGCAGCAGGGGAAAGGATTTTCGGCATCAGGATTCGTTTTTTCCAGGGTAGCACTTTGTCGAAGTGTTCAAGAGGAACGAATAAAAAATCCCCAAGCAGTCGTATCGCTATCTCAACTAACACCTAACTGCTAATCGCGGGGTTATATATCGAGCGCGAAATATGACGGACACCAGGCGGAACCATTCGCCAGAAGACCGAAATCTCTCGGTAACGAGACACGCCGGAGCACGGAAGGGACCAGGAGTAATTAGCGGTAATTAACGACGCTGGCCGGTCAGATACGACGGTTTTAATTACTTCGCGAAAGGCAGCGCTCGCATTTCCTTTCTTACGTGGCTGACCCGCGCCGATACGCCTGGAAAGAATTAAGTGGCCGACCGAGCGAGTCGATCTCCCAGGACCGCAATGACTTTCGACGTGTGCCGACCGAAGACCCTCATTAATGGCGGCCAAGTAATTTGCGCGGATGACTTTGGCCCCGTGGCTCTTCGCGCAGCCTGCCCGCGTACTATGCTCCCTGACACCCACGCTATTCTGAATGCTATTCCGTGCGACACGCCACGACTAACGTCGCCGACTCTTCGTCGCGGGACCTTTCCAGATCCTCCCTGTGTGGCGGTGGATGACAACCTGCGGCTTCGTAGCTAAGTTATCACGGCTTTTGATCGATTAGGTTGTTGCATATGAAATGTCTGATTTCGTAGGAAGAGTTTAAACAGATATATTTTTGTTATACGTTAACTTTATTAACCAAAATAAGCATCGATTAATTCAATGCACTTTTGTCAATGGAACACAAGCGTGTTTATTAAATTTTTGCAAAAATTTTGTTCTTTGGGTTAGGCCTGACAAACTGTCATTAAAAATGGTGGAGGAAGGATTTTTAATAATTGAGTAATTTTAAAAAGAAGTTCGCCATGCATGGGCCAAATTGACTTGCTTCGTAATTTTATTGATATAATCACTTGATTGATACGCAGATACGGCATTACTAAATATTATAGCTATTCTCAGGGTTCTAAATAAAATACATGTATAGTTAATATATCTTAAGAACTTATTCAGATGGAAAGCAATATGGTATAATAAAAGAATTTAATTTTTGGACAACAATCGCAAGGCCTGAATAGCGGCCTCGCCAAGGCCTCACCAAGCCATAAATAGCGCTAACATAGATAATCACACTATATCATGTGCAACATCTGAATCCTGCGTTATCTTAACTATAAATCATAGGTATTGGGCACATGACCTACTTTGCAATGAATTTGCTACTTTTATTAATACATAGACCTCGATTTTTTGTAGGAAAATGGAGTAGAGATTCCCGCAAAATCAATGTTCTACTGTACCTCAGTCGGATCTACACTCCCAGACAAAAAGATAGCACACCTGTGCTATCTTTAATATCTCATGTTAAGATTATGCTAGCGTGAAAACTCTGAGTTATACGTAAAACGTACCTTCTACGAATATGAAAACATAATATAGGTTGGCTTTACTTCAATGATTTCTCTTAATTCGAAGAGAAGCACATAATTCAACCCAGACAAAATGATAGCACACTTGAAAAATAAAGATATATATTTCGTATAACACCACTACCACAACAAAAGTATACATATTTCTTATAATAATATATATACAAAACTATATTTTTCTAATAATGCATAGAACCCCCTTTGTTTTCTGTAATTTCCACCATCCTTTAAGGTAAAGAATTATATATATAGTTGTTTAATTTTTATTTGTGTTAAATTTTCCCATTCGGTTATAACGCAAGTTTTTAATTCATTTATATTTGAAAATCGTCGGCCTTCAGCATACACTATTTTGCATACTTGCAAAAGCATTGCCCAGCAATTTTTGATGATATTATGGTCGGGTGTTGGGTGCTCGCGCCGGCCATTGACGAGTGGAAATATTCTCCTTTAGAAAGTATTCCCTAATAATTTTAGCAGCATGTATTGCAGCATTATCTTGCTGGGATATACATATATGGTGTAACAGCAATGCGTTCTGCATACGTATAAATTTGATTTTTTATTAGTGCGAGGTAACGAATGCTATTCATTTTGCTCTGAATAAACTTAATTTCTGTTTTCCCTTGATATCCGTTAGCAGCCCAGACCATTACTCCATCTCCACGCTTTTGACGTCGATTTTTGTTAGTGGTTGTTTACGAACATCGTAATAATAATACGTACATCCGTCTGGGCCATCAAGAGTGAACTGTTTCGTATCCGTAAAGATTACTTTTCTCCAAGTCTTCTTCCAAAGTACATGTGCATTTGCAAATAACAACCGTGTCTCCATATGTCTTGCGTTTAGTGGTGGTTTCGCCATTAATCTAGCCCGATTTATAATGCCTAGTTTGGAGTCTTCATGACGAACATTTTGCATATTTGTTTCTACGCCAGCTTTCTTAGCGATCTCTCTCGCAATAGCACGAGAATTAGAAGCAGCGCGTATTATTGCTCGTATATCGCGTTCAGATAATGCTGCTTGGCCTTCCTGTACTTTTATTTTTTCCATATACACTTGTATATTTCAGCAAATTATACAATAACTCTTTAAGTGCGACTAATTTCTTTTGCAATTTCAGTAGTAACTTTTGTTTCCGCAGAGCTAATATTACACTAATGTCACTTTCACTAAGTTTTTTGTCACGACCCATTACGAAGATAGCGATATAACAAAGTTCTAGAAATTGAACGTAATAACTGCTTGCAAATTTACGAAACACTGAAGAATATGTAAACCTAGTTCAAGTGTGCTATCATTTTGTCTGCGTCAGATTATGTATTTCTCTTCGAACTAAGGGAACTCATTGAAGTAAAGTCAATCTATGTTATGTTTACATATTCGTAGAAGGTACATTTTACATATAACTCAGAGTTTCCACGCTAGCATAATCTTAACACGCGATATTAAAGATAGCACAGGTGTGCTATCTTTTTGTCTGAGAGTGTATCCCACTTTCCATGTCAGTTGAAAATCTCAAGTGCCTATCATCCGCGCAAAACGTTAAAATTCTCGAGTTTAACAGCCTGTAGTACCAAACTCGTAGTTCATTCATTTTCATGTGTCCATTACAGTGAACTGCATTAATTCTCCGGGCATAATTTCGAATTATTCATCAACGTCGCTGGTCCCGTGGCAGGCACGCTCGCTTTGGGACCCAACAGGCCCCGGCGTAGCGGAAAATTTTCGATAATTAACAACGAGAGAACGTTCGATCACCGTAGCCAGAGCACGCCAGATGATAAATCACCTCGTAGGTAGCCCGTCCACGAAATTTTGCGGCCGCAAACTGGTGGCGGAGGTTGAACGTACCTGCGGAGAGCCAAGCCAGGGCCCCTTAATACCGTTAGTATAACGAGAGGATCGGTTATCAGCGTACCATCGGCCAATACTGCTGGGAATAAATGAAGAGGCGAAGATCCGAGGCGAAATCATTACAGTAACGAGACATTAACCAGATAAGAGTCGCCGGCCTTCGGCTCCTATCTGTCTCAAGCGTGCGCGCACGGACACCGCCGTGTACACATCGCTCCGCCAGGCGTCCTGTACACGCCTTCCGAGGCGTGTGAGTGCAGAACGGAATTCGCGTTATTAAAATACGCCTCTTTGCGGTGGCAGGGCGCGTATAAAAAAATCTCTGGCCAATCTACGCGTCCCGGGTGCTCTTGGCCCCCGATGTTTATTACGATACTCTTTTGGCCAATTTCGACGCCGATGGCGGAGCACGTTCCCTCGCACTAACTAATACCGATACCCGTATATCTCGTAGTTCTCGTGTTTTGTATGATGGATAGACGATTAGAGTAAAAAAAAAATGAGAAATTCGAAGTATAATGGAAGACGATTGATTTAATGTATAGGTGACAAGAAAAGGACAATGTTAGATTGAGTGTAATTTTGGTACAAACGTGTGTGCTGGGATATTCTGCTGTTTAAATTGAGAATGGTACCAATCGATTTTAATTGTAACACATTTGGTTCGAAATACCACAATATTTAACAGCAGAAAACTGCTCACCATTACTTTGACTTTAGGGATCTATTAGTGCAAGAGTAATGAAAAATAAGGTTGCCAGAAGTTAATTTCTAGCTGGTAGATTTTATTAAATTTTGCCCTTCGGTATTAATGTTTACTGAAATCGTCTGGTTGGAAAAGTGTTAACATTGCCCTTTAGAAATATTTTACGTCGCGATTCAGAATCAGAATTTTTTCAATCTTGAACAAATTTTCTAGGATGATTTGGCGTTGTTCGTCACAAAAGAAGTATAATTTTTACTTATGCCTGTGGTTTAAAACAATTTTATAAAAAAAAAAGTCTAGAAGAAAATTCATTCTGACATGCTCGCTATTCGCACAACACTTTCCATACTTTTAGGCACTTGGGCCCGCAATAAGACACATTGGAATTATTACTAGATAAGATTTATAAAATAAAGTGACCGATTTCTTTGAAATAAACATGCATACATTAATTCGGTTACAAACAAAACTGAACTAACAAAATGGATTCCACTCTGTGAACGATTAACATTTATCATCGTCTATAATTATTCTCGAACACAATTTACATGAATGAAAATATACAGAGAGTCGTGAAATGTCCTGATAAAGTACAAAAGGGACCGATAACGTCAAGACTATAACCGACATACCACAGGGTTACAAACAGAAATCGCCAGATACTCTAAGTCTTCGTATTCTCGTACAATTAACGTGCCACTCCAACTAGGCAAAAATAACAGAAATTTGATATCTTCTCTGTCATCCTATCCCAACGTAAAAGCACTCGGATATGTTAATTCCGAATCGAACGATGTGTTATCTGCTCACGGAATAATGCATGAGAAATTCGATTGTGCAACCGTGTCGCTTGAAACGCATAGCGAAACTAGTTTTCGACCGCTAATAATTCAAGGAAAAAAATGACACACGAAAACATGCGGTAACTTTACTGTTAATAACTTCATTTTTCAACGCCACGTTCGAACAGTGACTACGTCATCAAAATATCCAATGCCATGTCTGCACAACTCCCTATAAGGATATAAGAGTTAAGACGTAATCCAGGCCATGACTTAAATGCGAAATTTCGATTGGCAGAAAATGTATTGAAAACAAAGGTTACGGGATGCTCGAGAAGAAATAAAGGCATCAAAAACTTGCACTGAAAATTGATTAGGCAAATCTCAAGTAAAATTAGTAGGTGGTCCCAAAAGTTTCTTCCATTTCATTAATAAGTAATGCATACACGATATTTTATGTCTAATGTTACGTTATTGATTTGCGTACGATTCATTTTGCTTCACTGCTGTTACAACATTAACATCTAAGAAATCAGGTTGTCTATTTATGTAAACATTACCATACAAAATAACTGAGTGCAAGTCACGGAAGAAAGTTTTGAGACAACCTAATACAAATGGGATCACATTGAGGTCACAAATGTTGCTTATTTTGGCAAGCACTATCGTAAATAGTTTTCGTCCCATTCGACAGTTTGAAAACTGTCTTTTGTCTAAAGTAATATTCTAATTGAACTAAATGAGAGGCTAATACAGAAGAAGAAATAGATTCCATTGCCTTTGAAGGAAGCACTACTGAGGGTGAATCTAATTAAGGCAGTAATTATTGAGATGCAAGTGTTATTGACATTCTTTTTGCACAATTTTATATGCATAATGCATTGCTTCCTTTCGTCATTGGCCCTAGAATACTGTAACATTTCTTTCCTAAAAAATACCCACTTTATTATTAACGTTCACTAGTAATCTTCTGACAATGAAAGTTCCCTGTCTAGTAGACGGTCTGAACTTCTTGAAACGGTTACGTTATTCATCGGCACATTTAAATTCTAACATAGCTTTCCTGTTTGAGAGGTACACAATGTTCCAAAATATTCTTAATGGGATACTGTACAACGATAGTATGACAGATAGTATGATCGATTGTATCCAGGACCAGAAGAGAATGAAGCAATCGTTCGAATTTTGACTACGTTTCAGGAAAGCCCTTCCACCGTGCAACGATGCGATCCAACGTAATTGCGATACCCATGCCGGAATGGTTCGGGGCCTCACGATCCCGTGACTTTTCAGCGACCCGGACACCCGTACCCGTTGGTTTATCACCAATTTACAAAGGTGTTTTAAGAGCGGTACGGCGGCCAGACCGCTTAGGGGAGGGCAGCGGACGGACGGAAGGGTCAGGTAGGTGATCTTGTTTGCTAATGGCGTACTCGTGTTCGAATGTAGTTGCTCCGCTATGTCCATACGTCTTCTGATTAAGATTAAAGAAACCGCGTATCTCGTCGGGCCCGCGCGCTTAATGTATTCACGCGGCCGTGTAAAAGTTAAGGCTCGCCCGGGGCACGATAGACCTCACGAAACCTTCTCTGTTCCTGTTGTGTATCTCGCTCGCCATATTCGGATATCGATCTAATGCAATTACCACTGGGCTACCGCGCTGGCTACGTATACCAACGGTATTTTTCTTCTTTTTTTTTCTCCCCTCTGTTTTTATCGAGCCCTCGTTACGATTCTCGTTTCGTAATAGCTTGTTTTATACGATTCGCTCGTGAGAAATTTAACGCGTCTGTGCCTATGATCATGCCCGAGCAGGAGGTGCTATTCGAATTCAGATGCAACAACTTTCGAGTATCTGCTTCGACTAAGTGTATTTTTTGTAACTGCCAAATTGTGAATATGTTGGTATTCCGTGATATGGATTAGTGAATTCTGGAGAATAATCTATCGTTTCAACTTTCAGAAGTTATCTATTCGACTATTGACTCGAAGGTTATGCAACCGCTTTACGAAGACTGACTAAAATGTCTGGCTTATTACGATCAAAACTCCTTAAGAAACTAAGATTTCATTTTCTTTACAATTTGGTATGCAATTTTAGTTTCAGTAGTTAATGAAAGTATGATAGATTCACACGAGATTCCAACATGAAAATAGAAATTGAAAAAAAAGGAAATTTTATTTAACATGATCACAGTTTATGTTTCGTGATTCATGAAACATTTACTATCAGTCTTTGTAGGTCCTCTACGGTAAATTTATTAAATCAATGAATAGAAACAAATTTTAGATGGTGAGTAGAATTAATACAAAACTATCTACCAAAATGCTTGTGTAAATAACCTTAATAAACATTTATTTAATAGGTTAGTGCAATTGCTATGTAATAGTTATACAATTGCCCTTCACGATTTTACGTTTTCTTATATCTCTTGCTTTCTTCTCGCCTCTGTTCATTTCGCTTCTTCCCTTGTTTCTCGATTTAACCAACTCGACTCCTCGCAACGATTTATCGAGACGTTTCAATCCAATATCGATTGCCAACATATACATATAAAATATGTATAAGAATATAAGTGAAAATAGAGATCGCGCTAGAAATAAATGAAACAAACAATGAAAATGCAACAAATGCAAGATATATTGTCATAACCAGTACAGGAACGTCTTAAAAGTAGCAAAAATAAAAAGTCGCTAAAATACTCGATACTTTCTTAAGCAAGCGCCAATTCTTGCATCCCCTCGCAGTCTGTCGACATGATTTATTTCTGAGAAACGCGAGACGAGCCTCGCCTGGAAGGACTGTTTATGAGAATCTATCATTTTGAATCGAAGCATACGCACCGTGTGAAATATTGCAGCGACTACTCACAATCAGTCAACTGATTAGAGGATAGGTGGAAATAAATCTTGTCTTCGGGGAGTGAATCATCGACAGTTCCATGATTTCGCGCGTCAAGAACAAGTTCGGCGTATTAAGGTTTCAAAAATCGAATAGCTACGAGTTAGTTAAAAGACGTTTAACGAGAGATTTTCGTTCCGAGTCGAAGACTTCCAATCGATACGTTTGAAGATAAAAAAAGAGAATACGACAAGTTTTACACTGTCTTCGAAGTGATGGAACTTCTTGGAAATGGAATTTGTTTCTTTTACTTGTCAGTTTGCAAAAATCGTTTAGAAAATGTAGTGATTCTACAAGACACAGGAAATATTCTTCGAGAATATACCGAAGTACACATTCAGGAGGTATTTGTAGCACAAGCTCACGGTGCGTATTTGCAGTTCGATTGCAAATATACACAGTGAGCTGTACATCATAACTTCGAAGTCAAATATTGGCTTTCCTGGCGTAATGCTTTTGCAACTCGCTGAAACCCCGTCGCTCTTTCAGTCACAAACTAAAAACTTGCAGTACTACATACATGGCCACGAGATTGTGAAGAGATTTGTTTGAACTGGAGACTTAAGCGATCTTCGTAATCTGTAACTCTTTGGGGCACGGCGCGATTAAAAGTGTCCCATCTTTTTGATGCACCGTAATGCATGGTGGCACATTTTTAATCCCACCTCGAAATTTTGCAATAGCTGCATGTGTATAGGTTTATATTTCGTCTTATTTATGTAAAGCAGTTGGTAATATATTCATCCAATGTTACAAATGTATGCACTTATGTTGACAATTTTCAACATGCCAATACCGGTTCAACAATTGTTGTAAGCGGAAGCTTACATTATTGCGATAATATTTCTTTCCTGGTTTTATGTGAAAAATCGTAGAGGTAAGTTTTATATAAAAATTAGTTCTATATAAACAAGTGAAGTGCTTTATAATAAAAACTAGAGATTAAATTTGTTTGCAAATGATGAAAATATGGTGGAATTTTATTCGTCCCACCATGCAACTTGGAGAGTAATACAAAAAAACATATTTTTATTTATTGTTTATGTTTTAATATTCTTAAATCTATAAATGTGATTTGAATATAGTGTAGGTAATTTTTGATCCTTCAGCTTCAAAATGCAAAGAACAAATCCATCAAGTACTTGTTTTCAATCAAATTCCTGTGCAACATGGGTCTATTTTATCACCTGAATTCCTGTGCCGCAATGAGTTAAAATGAATACGATCGAACTCATCGATTTCACATTTAATATATATCGATGAACCGATGTGACCTAATGAACCGATTGTGAATTAATCAACTACTCAGCTAGCCAAACCATAGGACCGATGATCCTAATAACTAGCCCTTTCTTCGTTATTTGATTCTAGTCCTTTGCGTTATAAGGATGTTTATTTTTGGGTATTTTCTTACCGATGAAGCCATGCACAAACGTTAAAGGTTATACCCTTATGGGTTTTCAATGCAGGTGCTGATTAGCATTCTTAAAATATTAGTCATATTTTCCCCTTTAGATTAGAATAAATCAATAGTTTCAGTACCCCTTACACAGTCACTACTTTTGTCCACACGACGCCACTTACGTAAACAAAAATAACCCCGTTCAAGATAGAAAAAGGTTTAGAACCACTAGTTCAGGTCGTGTGACCTCGCCTGGCAAGAAGGATCGAGGACCATCGGCGAATCCATGTCCCGACAATCTGTTCGAGTCTTTATTCGAAGCTGCACAATCAAGGAGCAAAAAAAAGAGGTTTGAGATCGTATTCCTTGAAAAGTACTTGACTCGCCTCCATGGTTGTATTCTTTTCTCGCATTACTCATCAAGCTCCGATCGTGCACTCTATACACAGAACTCAACCGAAGCAGTCACCGTGGCTCGCAATAACGAAGCCAGTGGTTCGTGGGGCTCTAAAAAGCGGGCACTAATAGGTCAATTACGCCATTCACGACTTCTCGATCCATTCCAAGCCCTGGTAGCCCCCTCCGCGCCGCGATCAGCATGCGTCTCACGATTGTAGAACGTGTCGGGGGAAAACGCGTCGCGCGCGTCACGAGGGTCTTTCGAGAATCTCGATCTGGTTGATCGCAGCGCGATTACACCGCGGCGGGCATCTCAAGAGCGTATCGACGTTCGTTGCGAGCCTGTACACTCAGTTTAAAAAACCTGGTCGCAAAGGTGCCCATTTTATTATATTAATTAAGTTCCATGTGTTCTACGAATTCAGACTTAAAAATGTACTTGTATATATATTCGGAGATTATTGTGATCATTTTATAAAACGATTTTTTAAGAATCATTGTGGTACCGTGCAAGAATTTATTTTGTTTTTCGAAGTAAGTCTCAACAATTTTATATATATTTAATCATATAATATCATTTTTTCTATCTATATAATTCGTAAACTGTAGAAGGTATTGAAAAATTTCTTAAATAATTATTTTACTGTCTCTGGAGGTTTGTAACTTATTTACACACATTTTTAAAAAAATTTCCAAATAAAAATTTATTTTCGTTATTCCATCCTATTCATTTACAGACTTACAGAGTGAGTACTAATAAAATGGGTGGTTATGACGTAAGGTGTGGTTTCTCTCTTAAAATTGAATAATAACAGCAACGATATATATTAGGTGGATTGGAAAGTAACGTTGTTTTTAAATACTTGTTTATCACTCAATTCATTGATTTTGATCGATCTGGCATTGAAAATTTGCACAATAGATGACAAAAGGCTGTTGATAACGATGGCGATTGCATAACTGATTAAAAATAGAAATTTATTAAAAATCTGTTTGAATTTAATGTAAAAGTAACGACATTACTTTCCAGTCTACCTAATAACATACTTTTCAGGTAAAACCATTCAATTTTTATGAAAAGTTTCATCAAGATAGAAAGATGCACGATCAGAAAAGGATGCACGATGTTGAATACGGTTGCACGCCTCATCCAGCAATCAGAAACGAAATATATATAATGTATCCACATATATTCTAGCTTTTATCTAGACTAGACATTCATCTCCTGCAAATAGTATATTTTCAAACATAACATTCTCTCCGACAGCAGTGATCGTGGATCCGTAGTAGTGCGGCCAGGTCTTTTTCAACCGAGTGTACAAGTACCCCGTTATCGAATGGAAATTGGATGACAGTATGCGTGCGTTTAAAACACAGCCCTCACGCGTGTGACAGGCGTGTACGGGGCGGCCTGGATCACACCTCGAGCGGAGGGCTTTGCCTATGGGGAGCATGGACGAGAGGAGCCGTGGCCCGGTTCGAGCCCGTAATTGTAGAGGACAGGCAGAATTTCTCGCCTCGCTAACAAAGACATGAAGAAACCCGCACTCGAGCGACCGCGTTCGACAAAGCAGCCCCCGTGAAATAAAGGAGGCCCGCGGGAACCCCTCTTTGTCGCTCCACCTCATCCTCGCGCTATGATGTAGGAAGCCAGCGACGCGGAGGGAAGGAGGAACGTGGCGGAAAAGAGACAGGAATGGCGCAGGGAAGAATAGGAATCTGCTGGAAGGAGAGAAACAGTGGATGAGGTCGGAACGAAGGGAAGATGAACGAGTAAAAAGCGAGGATAGAGGATGGAGAGGTACCGGGATGAGGAGAAACGGAGGAGGTGGGTTCATAGGTGTGTTCTCGCAGCGAAAACATTCTGGGACGGAGCTCCTGTGAAAAGAGATCTCCGTTTCCTCGCCCGTTCCACTGGTCCAGGGTATAACGAGCGCGGTAGACGAAGAGAAGAGAACGAAAGCGAGAGAGAACCGGGTGTGACATCAATGGCCAATGCCCGCTTCAGAGGAAATATCTCGCTAACCGATGTTGACAAGCATTGCGACCGCAAGCAGGGCCCAAGTTCCATAGGCCATGCGGCACGCCATTGAGAGGAATCGAGCGGGAAACGAGGAGGAAAGAGGCCGGGGACATGGCGTGTATTGTTTTTTCCAGGTGTCGTCGCGATGTCGGGGCGTGCGGAACCACGGGCCCTGGGTTGGTCCCTCTTCTTCCTCGTCCGCTGGAAATCCATAACGATGGATATGCGAAGGGAGAGTCCTTTCTCGCCTCCCGTCTCGCGTCCGTTCCGTCGCTGTTCACGCTATCGTGTTACGCGCCCCCGTGAAATACGCCGACCGTGGACGAAAAGGACGACGACGTACGCGACATGTACGAAGAAGGGAGCCCGCAAAGTTGGTAGGCGTGTGATCGCGACCTCCTGGCACTTCCATGGCGACCGACTGCTGGTCAGACCTAACCCGCAACCATCGAGCCGCTTCGATGGATCGTCCTACTCCGATGACCAATCGGCCTGACGCATCCTAACCGTAGGGAACCCGGTTGTCTCACGTTTCCCTCAACTTCGCGGACGCGTGCTCCTGTGTGCGTGCCTGGACTCTCGCTCAGCCTCCACGGAACCTCAATCGAGCTGGTTAAGGAAATACACCAGGTTGAAAGATTCCAAAAACTGGAAGAAGGGTTTCTTCATAAATGGATAGAGCAAAGCCCTGAAAACGACAAAGGATGTTTTTACCGTGCTGTGAGCCGGCTGAGATCGTACAAGGTCGTCATTTATTTAGATATTTTTAGACTAGCCTTTCAGAATTTGTCAATGTTTGTAACAGGACAAAGAATTAAATATGTAGTCGATATGCATATCAAACAATTAGTGATTTTGACTTTCTCAAGAGTAAATAGCCTGTAATATTTATTATCTACACCTGCGTACGATCTTGACGTATCAGGTGTATACTTAATAAAATTGAGACACTTCGAAAGAGTCCATTTATTAGGTTTACTAGGTCATCTATAATTTAGCATTTATGGTTCTTTAGTGGAACTTGGACTATTCCAGGAAATGAGGCCTGAACATTTTTATAATAATTAAGTTTTCTAGAATAATTAAGGCAACCAATTCAATAAGTGGCATACTCAAAACTTGTGGCTTATGCGTAGCACCTCCAACTTTATAGTAGATAATGTTAGACATAAGGAAAATCTGAAGTGTTGCTTAGGCGGGTGACACAAAAATAATAAAAACATTAAAAATTGCACTTGATTTGAAAATACTCTCTAAGATTTTATTCACTAAGATAAAAAAGTTCAAATCACAGAATATATTGTTATCTATATTTTTAATAAAGGTTTTAACAATCTACTGCGGATCAAGGACGTAATGAGTATACCTACGCGATTACAATTATTAATGCTGAACAAAATTTTTATTTACAAGTATTCGAATTACTCATAAATGTGTGTACAAACTTTTAAATCGATAATACCCACAGAAAGGCTTTTTAGGTTTTCTAGGACAAAATCGAATTACTGTCTTATACGTCTCATCTACTTGTTTCTATTTCTATGGATGTTCAGAACATGAGACCTATAATAGTATCTGTGAATTACAATTGATTAATGTTGCAGGAAATGAAATTAATAAGTTTGTTCCTCAAAAGTTCATATGTATCTGCTGTCTTTACATCTATAGGACAGAGTTGAACCGAGAAGCATCCAAGATGCAAGGTTTCAAAAAAGATGCCTATTTACATAAACACGCACTTTAAATTCCATTTTCTGCGATCTCCGATTAGTCTTCCTCGAATGACACACCCATCGACTACGAAATCCGAAAAATATCATGACCTTCACGTCGGGAATGCTACGACGAGCCTGCTCTGACTAACATCCAAGATGAAACTAGTCATTTCGAATTGCCATTATGCCGCATCAAATTGACACTGGATCGCAAAAACATTGTGTAATTCTGTAAAAAACATGATTTTTGACATATATTTATGCTAACATTTGACTCGTTGCCATATTCTGAATTCATTTCTTGATCACTTCTGATACAACCGAGAACATCGATGCGCGTATATCTGATTTCACAAAACAAACTATTTGCAAGCAGCTGCAGTGAAATATTTAGAAATTGTGAGGTAAACTGTTCGTAGAAATAGTAACGATTCATCGTTTCGTGTATATCGAGTGTCCTCTTCTAAAATATCTCAAGTTTATTAAGTGTATTACTCAGAAGACGAGATTGTACAGGTGGTAATATACGTTTGAAGCATTTAAAATAGCGAATTATATTATAAGTTTGACGACTACGAGAATGTGCTCCGACCATTTCAGCTAAAACTTCGAAGTCTAAGTGTACCTACAGAGTCATTAAAGTGATGCGCTCCGAACGGTACACAAAGGACTATTTTTAGATCCGGAAATTTTAAACGCATTTTTCTCAAAACACAAAATTTCGCGTGCCGTGCAATGTAGCTTAGAGATTTCTCAGCCGAATGCTATGAAACTTGGCACAAAATATTCCTTAAACTATTCTCTTTTGCATCAACCTAAAGTTTTTTATAAAGATTGAAATAAACAATGTTTTTAATCATTTTTTTTATAACAAAATTTTTTTAACGTGGCGTGAAATTTTAAATTTAAAATTTTTTTTTAATCTAGGTTGATGCAAAGGAAATTACTATATTTTAACGAAAAATTGGTGGATTTTTTATTTCAAATAATTAGAGTGATCTGTGCGTTGCACGGCGCATTTTCGTGAAGCCAACTTCAAACAGTTGCTGTTTATTCATTTATGAATATTTTCACATAAAAAGAATTGTATAGATTATCTAGACGCTATAAAATAACAAGTAATTAGTTGTAAATAAGTATATATTACGCGCTCTTCAAAAATAATTCGCGAAAAAGCGATTCTTCACTTGACCCTCCCCCCTCAAAAATTCCCTTAATACTAAGAATACATACATATTATTCACGAAGAAAGTCCATAAAGTAGATAATTATTTCTGCGTTCTGTTTATAACGCACTTATTGCCACAGAATCCTTCCAATGGCCAATAATGGTTAAAATCCAGATGTTCCTTATTTACTAACAGCTAAAGATTTCAGTTCTAAAGTCTACTTCTAAAGTACCACAGAGACGTTATTTTCTCTATTTCTCGGAGTTTCGTAAGGATCAGGGCCACAGACAGCGTTGTTAAAAGTTACCGTCGCAAAAAAAAAGTTTATTGTCCGTCTGTTTTCCCGGACCCGATACCTAGACTGTAATGAAACGCGACAAACCACTGAAAAAGTCTGTTCCTAGTAGACCGAGACGCGTCGTCGGAAAGTCATTAGCAGATTCACAGACGTAGACATTTGACAGATAGTTTCCTTGAAAAGAGTCCTTCTGAAACACGGCTGAGTGTTTGTTTGGTCTGTTGGAAGTTACTTCATCCTACTTTTTATATTGATATGGAAGTTCTCTTCAAAGGAGGATTCCTCTAGGCACTAAAATTGCTATTAGATTCATCATATAATTGTCGTGGTAATTCAACAGAGTGTGTACTCGAAGATGGACGTACTAGAAGTTCGGTAGGGAGAAGATAGTTTTCAAAGTGTTCTAGGCATTTCAATTCTTCCGTTGTATGCGTGGTAACCGAATTGCTTCGTTGGTTCAGGAAACGCATTATAATCTGGGCGATTTTTGATACTTGGAAATGTCTTTTACCTCTTTGATTTACAGCAACGTGTAAGACTCGTGATACGGAATTCGGATTGAACATATAAAGCGCAAATCGGACAACGTCGTATAGAACGCAAGCAACTTTATATCTAACCACGGCACGGGCGGTCTCAAGATAAATGTTACAAGAAGGGGGTAATAAAGGTAACTTATCGACGAGTCCAACTAAGTAGGCTCTGAGATATTTTGTTGTTCGGTAGACCCGCTTCATTATTAAAAATCTACTAGTAAGCATGATACTCACTTTTTAAGGGATTTATATACGATCTCTCGCAAGGAGAGGTAACATCGAAAAGCAAACGATTTTATATACGAGAATGTGTTATTGATATAGGAAAGTCTCTTCACGTGACGCTTCGGCTTTTAAAAAATGCCTGCAAAATTCCATTAACACTAACACTACCAAGTAAATTAATTTTTTGTTGTTACTTTGAACTTTTTTTTTTAGTTGCTGAATCGTATATAATAACTTTTTTTCTCTACATATTTAACGTTGCATCAACCTTCAATTATTAGCGACTGTCTTTTACGTGGTTATCCTCATTGTTAGACGTTGGTCCAAATATGTGCATCTTTGAATAGTTGGATTATTTTGTATAAGTTTTCTTCTGTGTTCCATGTTTCCTTTAAACTAATGGGTAGTTTGTGTTGTATCCAGAATGGATCCATATTTTTGTAGGTAAATATTATGTGTTCTATTGTTAGAATTTCATTGCACGTACGACAAGTGGGTTAGTGGTCTTCCCAAGTTCATGGGTGTATTTTGTATAACCAATTTTGGTGCGCGTAATTTTGACTTGTTCTATTATGTTGAGGGTTCCTGTGGATGACTGTTCGAAAAAGTCATCTGATATCCTCTTGTTGTATTTTTAATGACAATTACCAAAATAGTTTATAGGTACTCGTTATTCTAGGTAGTCCTAATGATGAAGAGTGAAGATCCTAATGGCATGTCTCCTCATAAGAGTTCGAATTGGAGAGTTTTTGGGAGGAGCCGAGAAAGAAACGAGGACGGGGCAAGGCGGAAGAAAACCAAGGAGGTGCTATCAGTAGATAGGTAGTCGACTCCGGTACGCACACCGGTGCGCCTCCGAATAACTCGCGGGCGATGATATCGGAGCTACAAATTACCAGGGGGCCTACCACGATTTCGCAGAGTGCCTCCTCCGTTTCCCAGTTCTTCCTTCGTGCAGATCCTCCTTCTCGTCTTGTTCTTTTTCAGCCTCCCCCTGGTCCAGGTTCTGCCATTGCGGTTTTTTTCAGCCGTTTTTCACGGTCAACTCCTCCATCGTCCATCGTTCCCCTTTCGAAAGACCTCGATTCATCGGCCCCGTTCGCCGAAATTATAATAACAGTAACGATAAAAGCGGGAAGAAACGATCCACCGCGGAGAGATGCGCGATGGGAAAGCTCGCGCAACGATCAACGAGCTGGGACGAGAACGGAGGGGAACCACCTGCCGCACAGGGGAACCACCGTAACTCTTCTCCGTCTGCTTCGTTTGTTTCCTCTTCTACTGCTTCTCCATCGTGGTCTCGCGAACATTGCACGGTCCTTCGTCGAGCCATCAACCATCGATAGTTTTGTGATTGCATCCGAAGAGAGGCGGCAGGCTCTTTAGCGGAGAGGTGTGCGGTAAAAAATTTATATTGCGATATAAATCCTCGCAGAACCTCTACTGTTGTGATAAATTCGTAATCCGTTTCCTTCCTTTGTTGCGCCCAGTTCGATTCGTCTCCATGGTAGCACGAGGTTAGTCCAAAAAGAACTTTAATTTTCATCGAAAATAGTCTACGCGATTATGTATCTTTGATTCTTCCAGCGATGTAAGCAGGACTTCAGAACTAATTTTTATACTTTTGTCAAGTTAAATTGTAAAATACTATGACGGAGGTTACCAAACATTTCTTCTTGAAATTGCAATGTAATAATAAAAAAGGATTTAAGTATTCATGGTAATGCGTTACGCGTTGTATGAATTAGTGTTATAGGAAATCGTGCTGTACGAGACTTCTTTAATATTCTCTAATGCAGCATTAATTGTATATGCTACGCGTCTTCAATCGAAAAATATACATGTTATTGGAATGCTTTTTATTATCTTAAAATGTGTGAGTATACTAGTACGGTAACTACAATTGCTGACGGTTTATCAGTTTCTGAATAAAATTTCAAATGATATGTTTTGCTTTACATCCTAAATAAAATTTAAAAATGACATGTTTTGCTTGACTGACAAATTAACATTTTTGACAAGAATTTATATTTTCTTGGAATATGCACTGTATGTTATTGCTAAAAATGTAAAACAACTTTATAGTATTTTATTTTACATAGAGTGTGTTTCGTTTATCTAACAAAGTAAATATCTCGTGACGCACTGAAGTTACGAAAAAAATTTATTTACAAAAATTGTTCGGTTTGTAGGGTGCAATCATATGATGTAATTTTTTTCGGGCCTGGAATAGTAGGGAGGGGGGGGATTTCAAAGTCAAAATAACTTTTTTAAATGGAACTATATATATATTTTTTCATGGCCTGACAGCTTTCTTCGAAACGAATTCAACGGTATATTACATTATTTAATTTGCTGTTTCCAAACGTTAGAAATTATATTATAAACTTGTAACGTTTTAAGTAAGTAATGGTAGGACATGTCGGGTTCCCGCGGCTATTAGCTGCAACACTGTAAACAAAGATCGACCTTCTTATGTTTCCTGAAGAATCTTAAGTTATCAAAAAAAAATGAATACAATATTTATAGTTTATATCATTAGAAATTGTTTGAATAAATTAACAATGTTTCCTATTGTTGACACTGTTGGCATTTGTTGACAAGGATGCCGTCTATGAAATTCCTGAGCCACTTCGGCATAGGATAAATATTTATCACCACGCAGACAAACTAATTTGGCTTTTTTCTGAACTGTTAAGGATATTTTTTGACAATCAATAATTTCGAAAGCACCGATCAGAACTAATCTCTAGTATTGCACTTTCTCAAAATAAATGAGACTCGAGCCAAACATCGCAACTCATCAAAACAAATGTCAACAGTGTTTCAGCTAATAGCCGCGGCAACCCGATATGTCCTACCATTACCTACTCAAAACGTTACAAGTTTATAATATAATTTCTAACGTTTGGAAACAGCAAATTAAATAATGCGATATACCGTTGAATTCGTTTCGAAACAAGCTATCAGACCATGACAAAAAAAATATATAGTTCCATTTAAAAAACTTATTTTGACTTTGAAATCCCCTCTCCCTACTATTCTAGGCCCGAAAAAAATTACATCATATAATTGCACCCTACAAACCGAACAATTTTTGTAAATAAATTTTTTTCGTAACTTCAGTGCGTCACGAGATATTTACTTTGCTAGATAAACGAAACACACTGTATGTAAAAGCAAAGGTAGGCTATATAACTACTCCTGCTCAAGTGTTCGACAGCTGAGATACAGCCGGCACGCTAAGTGTTAACTAGTATATTATTACATGTTTACAGTTTCCGTTGTAAATTTTGCTGAAACTCTAATTATCGATCTATGATCCCTGAAAGGAGTGACTTGATCGTAGAAAGCCGAGTGGTATCTATGATAAAGCTGTCGCTTACTGCTGATGCTGTTTACAAGAAATAAGAATATGGAAAGAGAAGAGATCGGACCAGCGTTGACAACCTCAGATGTATGTTATTAAACTTAAACTTATTGAACTATATATGAGTACCTACTTTTATTTGTACCTTAATTTACTTCTTTTTGTGATATCAACTGAAGGTTTCGATCAACGTACAAGGAAATTATGCTTCCTTCATCTAGCTCTCGAGATTATTATCTTCTAAAGAGTGCTTATTCCATGACCCAGAGATCATAAGTAATCCTAAATACGGTTTGTGTCTCGTGTTCTTAATACATCAGAACCCTAAAAATTGATTCCATTTGTGAATTTCTTAATTCGTTCGTACGTTATCCTTTGGACAATCGCGAATTGTCGTTGATCACTCTGTACAGCATCAAAGTTCCCCAGCTTGGGGAAGAGAAAATACTCTGCCGATGCTAAATATGGCGAGTAGGGTAGGGCGTGCAGCAGAAATTCCTGAATTAACGATGACGCTTGCTTCAGAGCATTGTTGCCGCGAAGCAAACGCTACTTTATCTTCACTGATAGGCCGTTTACTCTTTTTTATTTATATCTGCAGACGATTACTCAATTTTCTCTTCAGAAATTCTTACAAAGTAAATATACGATTATGTCTGTGTCTGTCGTATCGCACGTATCACCGACGTATGACTCATGGTTTCATTACCAAAGATTCGTTGCAACGTCTCAAAGACCACGTTACACGTTTTGCCCGATGGATGGCAGACTGCCGCACACGTGCTGCTCGTTTGAACTGAACATTCCAAAGTATCGTCAAGCGTAAGAAGCACGTGTTTTTCGTCAAACCCGTGACAGCAAAGGACATTGACTCTGTCTTCATTCGATAGGGAGAAAAGGACAGGTTGATCATATTATTTTGAAATGTCTGGGGTTATACTCTCTGACATTTGGAGCAGACATTGCTATCGATATCATTTGGATACTTTGCTAAAATGTGATGTACCGAATTAAATAACGAAAGCAGTAGCTAATCTTGCCATGATAGCTCATGACCAATTTTTGATGTTAAGAGATCGATTAACTCTCGAATTTGTGTTGAACAGGTACCATTAAAACTATCAGCCACTCTATAAAGAGTTAGTTAATTTGCAAAGAGTATAGAGAGTTTTTGAAAAATGTACGCTCCAGTAAAGCTACAGCTTGCGCCAAAAGCTACCTATCGTAAAAAAAGATCTTTGCTAATGTCATCTGCATTTTTATTTTGATGGGACACCGTAGATCTAAAGAGTATGCCTTTGAGAGGAATTCAGATTTACCGATCGATGTATACGAAAAAACGGATTCCCGTCATGTTATGGGTATTGCTCTGGAGCATTCTTTATCCCGAAGCAGAACATCCACCCGAGGAATTCGAAGAAAAAATCAAGCATACAGGATGAGCCCGATTTGGAAGCGCGCATGGAACCCTAGGACGTCTAATAATTAATGCGGAGGCGTTTGAAGTACGGCACACCCATCGGAACTCAATCAAGCTGGTTCGAAAGGTAAGGGGCTTTACGGAGAGAAACGATGGGGACCGGCTTATCTCGAAACTCCCAGTCATCCTAATCAATAGCGTTGCCGCTGAACAAGATGACGGCGCCATCGTCTCCTCTCGCATTCGATGTCGATTATTTCCGTTCGCTGTTTTCTACCGTGGCCTTCACGCGATCCTTCACGATCATGCACCACCGTGTTACGCGTTAATTAAAACGACTGACCAATTAACGGTGGGGTCTGCGACGTCTCCCACCTTGCAGATTGCACCGTCTGTCACGCGGAGCTTTTTATTGTCCGGATATCTAATCGACCGGCTGTCGATCGGCTGCTGTTACGCTTTGATAATCAGGCTGCGAGATCATTAATCTGTCGCAAGGTGTACCAGTCGGTTGGCAATTAACTGGCGCGAGTCTTTTTGCGTAGGGGTTTGGACGCTGATCGAGCAACAGACACTGGAAGGGTTACGATAAGACGTAGGAATAGCATTCTTTATGGAATAGCGTTTTAGCGTGAAACATTAATATTTAAAAAAACATTATTTCAAAAATGATTAATGTGTTTAAGAAAATTATGCGACAAACAATACTATACCTATAAATGAAAAGTAGGGTTTTGATTTTATGATTGTAGGACATTTTGCAAATTGATTTATAACGAGGACTAACTAAAGCACGCTTAAATCCGATGTATCCAATAAATATACCTAGTTGATCGACTCATTGTAGATCTAAGACCAAAAAAGGAAAAGTAAACTTTTTTGTTGTTGTGATAAGTAAGTTGACATACGTATTCGTCGCATTACAGGCCTGCGATATGTCTCCATACATACAGAGTATGACACCGTTTATGAACCACTTATGATGTTGTCATTGGAGTAGGAGATCTTAAAAAGAGATCTACCGTGGCTGAATTCCTTAACGAAACATTTGCAAGTGTTTAGGAATAGACTGTTCTTCCTGCCTCATTCATCGAATTTTGTATCAAGTAAATTTCTTGTAGTAGAGATTCAGGAGGATATTTAGAGTGCTCCGTGATCGTAGCAATCGAGCATATCAGATATATGTAGTAGTAATCACATTCTATAACTCACTATTGAATTCTACTAACAATAATTTGCCAGATATCTGAAGATCCACTGCAATCCCTAGCCTATTCACGCTTAAGAGTTTATTATTGACACTTGGACGATTAACGATAATTAACGATTAAGTGGAGAAAGTTGAAGATCGAAGGTGATCCTTTGCTCGAAAGTAGAGCTGACCTAAGTCACCAACGACACGTTCGACCGGCACGAACGTCTTTCTTCCATTTTGCAAGTTGCTCTCTTTCGATCCAAGATGCGGTGAGCATGACAGAAGCTGTTTCACTGGCCGCGACAGGTGAGCGTCATTCTAGAAATCAGGAATCTCTGAATATCGTCGAGGGGGATGGCGTCGTGGAAGCGTGACGGCTCGACGTTCGCGTTCAACCGCAAACGAGAAGACGGCGTTTCCCGCGGCGAGCCTTCAACCGATCAGCCGTGGCCGAGGCGGTCACCTCGACAACTTCATTAATGTTTCGACTATCGCGCTGCCAGGCGTCCAGGACGGGAAATCAATCAGTTTCCACGTCTCGTTATCCGGTCCGCGGCACGAAACGAACTTCTCCTGGACGACGAGGAGCGGACGTACGAAAGGTAGGGAGGAATTCTTTGTCTTCGCGCACAAATTACTTGGCCTGAGGACGGTGCTCCTGTTCGATCGCGGACACACGAGGAAGAAGAATGAGAAGACGAAGAAGAGGAAGCGGAGGGAGACGAAGAAACCAGCGATTGGGGGGATGAGTGGAGAGTGGCACGGAGGAGAAAGAGGCGCATTCTCGACGGAGAGCCGATCCATCTCGCGGCCTCGTTAGGTACGTAACCGCACAGTGAAGGGGTGGGCACATCGAAGGTGGGAAGGGAAGGCGGGCCAGAAGGGTGAAACGGAGCCTCCGAACTTCTCCCCGGGGCCTCGTCCTTGCAACAAACAAATTGTCCGTCGTGCGGCGAAACACGCGGAAGTTCCCTGCCGACGTGCCGTCAGGGGCCCCTTTCGTCGAATTTCGTATGTACACGAAACGGCGGAGGGATCGAAGTACGGATCACGGAGAATCGATGAGGTGGACGACGAAAAAGGAAAGAGGAACGCCCGAGACGGTTGGAATTCGAGCGTCTCCAAGTAAACGAAGCAGCCCGGGAGGCAAAATGAAGAGAAAAGCTCGAATAGAGGCGAAGGAACCATCACGAGGAAACCCTCTGCGGTGATCGCTCGATCAATCGGCTCGCGAATCGATAGTTGGAAAATGTCTATTTCGATGAGAAACAGACTTCTTTTGAAAATTCGTCGTAACGATGTGTTTCTAAATCTCTTGATGGTTCGCACAAGCGTAAATGCGATTTTCCAACCACAATTTCTGCGACACTCTTATCGCTTGCTTGGATTCAATTAAGTCATGAGAATGTTCACACCGAGCCACAGTGGGACAAACAAGCATTCTAGGTGGAATTAATTCCAGAATTTATTTTAAACTGTAATTATTGTATGACTTAATGGTATTTTAATGAAGAAATATAAAAAATGTACTACTGGGCTTAAATCTTGTTATTAGAGAGGTTTACTTGTAACAAAATAAAATAAAAATAAATAAATAAATAAATAAAAAATGAAGGAAAAATATGAAGAATCTCGCGGAATCGCGATGGAGGAACGTTGGAGGATCGAAAAATGTTTGCTCGTAGCTCGTGGGAATTGTATTTATTTTCGTGCTCTATCGCGTCTTGCGAGCTTCTGGTGTTTTTCTTTTTGGCCAGAAGGTTCGAAAACTTCGCAGGCAGATCATTCCCCCGAAAACTACCCTGATTAGGGGTAGATCGTAAAAATCACTGCCTAATCAGGTAGCCGGTTTTGTCTATGTCCTGCCTTCCTCGAACAGTACAAAATCAGCCGTGGAGAGTTGTTCATGTTGTTGTTGAGAATTGACGTAGTGCGGTATAGCGAGATTTCCTCACGTCAGACTGCGCTGGTTTAAAAACTAGTAGAGTAAAGTTTATATTTTATATTTATGCAAATTTGAAGACAGGGACTTGTAGGGAACTTTAGTTACTCAATTTAAAACCGAAATGTGAAGTAAAATGACTGCAGAGAAAGATATTCTTTTAAATACAATATATGCGCATGTAAAATATTTTAAGACTTTAATTATAGACATTTACCAACAGTTGAAACTTCCATTCCCATCATTTAAATTGGTAATATTAAGTAATATAAGATATTCCTGTTTTCTTATATTTCGAACTTCTAATGAATTCCTGTGGTTATTACCTGATCAAATCCAGTAATACCTTGCAATTTTTGTCAACAAACATTGACGAATGAAATTCAGAAAGATAAAGAAGGTTTGAAAGGTTTAATTATTTCCACTTAGATTGCCTTATTCGTCCCACTGTGCGAGCTCTGGGATTGTATTAAGTTAAGTCTCGAGTAGACCATGGTTTTATACTATTTTTATGGTATAACTATTTTTTGTACCAAGATACTATTTATCCGTGTAGTTACACACTAGTTTCATTGGTTCTAGCTAGCGATCAGTTTTTCTAGCTCGAGTGTAAATATTTCATTTTTCAGCATAGTTTTGAACAATCATCATGTTAATCGGCAATAAGAAATTTCTGTTGTTACAGGTTTATTAAACATCCGACTCTTACGGAGTTCTTTTTAAATACACGCTTTTTCATCTAAAATAAATGTATTATAGTAATAGTATGACGCATGGGATATAGCGGAAGTAGGAAAGGAGGGTATATGGCCGGCAATGCAGAGTATCCTGACGGCAATATTGAATGTTCTGCTACAAAACTGTTGCTAAATCTCCCGATCAACTTCTGTACTTGTATTACTAGCAGAACGATCTGCCTTATTGATTGTGTGCTCCACGCTACTAAATTTTATCTACAAATGCACATAGTCTTCTAAACTTTAACCTTTCAGATTCTAAGCCCTGTGATAAAACCGATGTCTAGAATTAAACAGCTTTTATTAGCGAAGAAAAGACCTTTCCTATTACACATACAGTGGCTGTATAATGTATTCGTACACCAATCAATTTCCCAAAAAACTTTTGTGTGAAATTGTAGTTTCTCAACTTCTTTTTTTGTAATCAATGATATTTTACATATTCTCGGAAGTCTCTAAGATAGAAATAGTCCAAACAACATTTACTAGTTAATATAATTTGTGAAATTAACAAAAAGATGCGAAAAATGGGTGGAAGTATAGAAACAATAAGTATTTGGACGATTCTTATGACGAACCATTTACAGTAGAGTTTGTAACGTAAACACATTAGTTCATTGCTCCGTACGAATTAGAAAACATCAAATTTCCAGTAAAGTACTTTTAAACAGTTGTGCGAATATTTATTGCTTCAACATTTCTATCGATTAATCCTTTTTTTCTCGTTAATCTCACAACTTACATAAATAGCTATTTTTTTGTGTAATCTATCTATTTTAGCCATTTCCGAGAATATGTAGAATGTCATTGTTTATAAAATATAAGTGAATAAATTACAATTTTACACAGTTTTTCTGGAAATTGATCGGTGTACGAATACTTTCTACGCTCACTGTACTTCTCTTAAACTTTTCTCAAATTACTCAAACCTTCAGTTTTTTGTATACTGTCGGTGTTATGTACCATGTCAGAACATGGTGTTATTTTGACAAGATTTCAAAATGACAGATGTTGCCCATGCACTACAGGCTTCACTGTCAAAAACCATAGACGAAACTCGAAGATACTACGCTTCTCGGTTCATCGTCGCCATAAACGGCGTCAACAACGTCCGAAACAAATGATACATCCACGAGTGCGAGCGACCAAAGGGAGTGGAGGGGGGGATTAAGAAGTCGACGAAAGGAAAGAGAAAGCGCAGAGCCTTGAGAGGACCAAGACGAACAGAGAGAGACGTAGGTGCTTTACCGCGTCGCAACCGCGTTATTGTCATTTGTCATTGTCCCTTATGTTAATGTTTGCCAGTGCCGGTCTTGTGGGGGGTTACTAATAGCGGTAATTAGCGCCGAGGAGCCAGCCACTCGGTATACATCACTTTCAACGGGCCGCGTTGCGCTTTGGCTCAAAGAACTTTTCTACCTCTTTCTTTTCCCGATGTCGCCGCGTTTAAATCACTAAATACACAAAGTTCGGTAATATTAGTAATATTTTGTAGCCAAGCAAGTGTGAATAATAATGTGAATATAAATAATAATAGATTTTCTTCCCATAGATTCAAAGTGAACGACGACATACAGTGGGTGTAGAATGTATTCGTACACCGATCAATTTCCCAAAAAACTTTTGTATGAAATTGTAGTTTCTTAACTTCCTTTTTTAGAATCAATGATATTTTACATATTCTCGGAAGTCTCTAAGATAGATATAGGTCCAAACAACATTTACTAGTTAATATAATTTGTGAAATTAACAAAAAAATGCGTAAAGTGGGTGGAAGTATAGAAACAGTAAGTATTTGTACTATTCTTATGACTAGACTGCGGATCTTTATCCAAAATAAAATATTCGCGAACGTGACTGCTAAAATTGAACCTAAATAAGAATACATTTTATTCTGCAAATATTATAACATGAATTTTTTATATTCTTGCATATTGTGTGCATTTTGAAGGTTCTTGCACATTCAAATTTCCTATAAATGCACAAAGATCCGCAGTCTACTTATGACGAACCATTTACGGTAGAGTTTATAACGTAAACACATTAGTTTATTGCATCGTACGAATTAGAAAACATCAAATTTCCAGTAAAGTACTTAAAAAAAAAAAATAAATAAAAATAAAATATACATGTCGAATTGAAAACCGAGTCTCCATTCGAAGAAGGTGCTGATCACTGTTTGGTGGACTACACGAGGTATCGTTCACGTTGATTTTCTTCCACGTGGCAGACTATTACTGCAGATACTTATTGCAAAGAAATTGATGAAGTCATTGATGAAATTTACGATAAATGGTGATTATTTTGTTGCAACTCGGGAACAAGATCAAATAGAGTACACGTTCGCATGGACTTTCTTCATTGCTTTTACATTCTCGATCTACCCAGTGGATGTCTACTCTACGTATTTAGTGATTCCATTCGCGTTGCTTCACATTGTTCCGTTTTGCACGTGTTAACGAATCATCGCGGGATCATTAGGGGCTTGCCACGCGTAATCTAGCGGTTGAACGCACGGATTGTTGCAGCACATCGCCAACAATCGATATCGGGGAAACGAAGATATCCCAAGGATCGGAAAGATAAAGAGTTTATAATTATTCACACGGTTTAGTTGTTTCATTTGGCGTGGAACATTCGTTGCATCGCGCCGACTCGTGATTATCCTCGCTAACGTCTATAAAAACATCCTCTCGATACCGTGCTGGTAACGGTCAAGTAATTAGCGGCCGCGTGGGAAGACTGATGCACGGTTGACCTTCTTTTGTAATTGTTCCTGGTGATCCCGCGCTCGTTTTCCGAATGGTTTCGACACTTTCATAAGATCTGTTCCTTTTAAAGTGTAGAGTCTTTAGAGACTAATTTAAAATTTCAATTAGAGTAATTCCTTGCACATTAGTAGTTTTCTACTCTTACTTTTCAATGCTTACGGCACAGAGTGGATGGATAGTTCTATAGACTGGTTCATCGACAGGTTTTAAACGATTTTGATCCAAATTCATACATTTTATTGTTGTAAATACCATGTATCTAAATGTTTAGGGTCTTCGATATAGTCGATTCTTAAAGGAAAAATGTTGAAAGCAGAAGACATTGAGTGGTTCAAGAAGATTTCTCTTTGAACATCTTTCCGCGATGATGTAAGGTACGTTTGGAACTTTTACTTAAAAGCAATCACATAATCTTCATCGTATAAACCGATTCTTCTCACCATTACGCATACGTTTCGCAATACGAATACCTTAGGAGTGAATACGTAGACATTTTTGTAACTTCAAATTAAAATTAACATCTTCTTGTATATCATCTTATAAAGGATAAGTTGCGTAATCGAAATGTCTCGTATTCCTGTGAACGAGGAACAGAAGAAGTGGCGATAGGATGAATTCATCTTGTACAAGCAAATTTTGTAGTTGCTATACCTTTTCCTCATGACGCATCTAGAAAGCGTAATTACACTTACCATGCTATCGAATCAAAGTGGAAATGAATTTTCCATTTCCACCGGCTCAAGTTACCTCTGAGAAAGAATGCCTGTTCACGCTGGCAGACCTACATTCAGCTATTTTGATTATCCAATAATCGAGTGATTCATTACCGAGACGAGGACCTCGTCGCCCTATGACTCGAATATACAATTAATTTCTAAGGATCGCGAAGATGAAACCACGGTTACCAAGTTATTTAATTATCGTGTGTGCGTGTTTGGCTAGAGATGGTTGTACCGCGCACGTAGAATAACACACAAATGGCAGACACGACGAGAATAGACCCCATACTGTTTCCGAAGCATCGATTGCAAACGATGACCAGCAACAATCGCGGCAATGGTAATCTCGAAGCAGCTGGCTGACTTAATGAACGAACGATGATTCGTCAGCCGGTCGACCACTGAAAATTCTTGCGTCAGATTTGAACCTCGACATCACCGAGCGCCAATTTAATTCGTATTCTCAGTCGCTCTCAATCGGAAAATGCGTTGTCAGTGGACCGGACAGAATCTTTCGTTTCAATTTTTTAATTACGACAAACTGGAGTATGTTTCAGTTCCGTAAAACGAGATGTAAAATAGTCGTTAGCCTCGGTGTGTAAACAATTATTCAGTAGGTAACAGCTGGCAGCTTTAAAAGATGATAAAAATATTCGATATAATTACAGAATCACCTGCTCGAGTGAGACAACTAATTTCTAGAAATATGCTTACACTATTGTATAATTGAGATATTGGTTAAAGAATCTGCGACATCGAAGGCACTTAGAAAATATTGGCTGTTGAGAATGGTTGCGTGACAACCGTCCCCGTCTATGTATCATATTGCTCTATCTTTAATCAGCTCACAAAGCGTAAGTCTGCTACGCAGACACAAGACATTGCGCCTCAAATTCAGAAGTAAACCTGATATACTATAAAACTAGGTGGCCGTACGTTCATTAATTATGCACGGATAAGTAACCAAGAATTGATTTTCTGAACGATAAGATAAAATTCCCGTAGCAGAGGGTTACCTTTGCATTTCTCTATCGGTGGCTTCCATCGATTCATCCTTCCACATGCACGTACTTCCATCCATAAATTATTCTCACCCCGACTATATTTGCAAAACAATCACCCAAGGTAAAAAGGTGTTCTCGCTGGACTCATTTGTCGATTCTCACTCACTCGAGTGGTGGAAGAACATTTCATTTCCGTAAACGTTGCGGCAAATGACTGAGGGTACGGTACACAGACGAGACGTTTCCCTTGGAGCGGAAAATAAGCGTGACCGTGTAAGGTGTACACCTGTGTCAATTACTAAGGGTTTCCTTGCGAGCGAGTCTAGCCGCCATTCGCTAAATATGGCGCGATAATTGTGCCGCCGCTGTTCTAATTATCATTGAGCCGGTTTATTGCGCACCACCATGGCGGGAAGGAGCACGCTCAACCCTCGAAGAATTCCACGTGCGCTGCATATTTATCTGCATTTACTTTGCCACTGCGTTTACACCTGCTGCCTGCTAAGATGCTCATTTGAGAAGAATCCTTTGTTCCCTTTTCTTTTGCTTTTCCTCTCCCGATGCTCTCTTCCTTTCTCAAGCTATCTTCTTTGAGCTACTTCCGCGTCGTCCCACAATTATAGCGAGGTTTCTCTTTATCCTCGTGAAGTATGAATTATCGCTCAAGTATTATACAGGGTGTTCCCGGATAAAATTACCAAACATAAAAGATGAATTCAGGACCTCCCCCCCCAAATGTACTCTAGAAATATGCTCGCAAACGTTTAGTTCAAGAACTATGTATTTACTTCTGAAGTTATTCTATTAGGAATTAGGAGTAAATAATTTCGAAATAATAAATTTATCTTTATTGCTTTTTAATAGTAATAATAATAATAATAATAATAATAATTGCTTTGCAGTAATTTTTTTAATGCATTTTAATTATTAAATGTCTTGATCAAATTGATGACATCCAACTCAGAGACAAACATTGCACCTATCGGTGACAGAATGAGTGATCTTTCGATTTTCAGATCTTTCGTTTTAATGATTAAAAATCATTAGTAGGCACATCATACACTTTTTACTTGAGTGCACCCTATACAAAAAAGTCTAATGGCGTTAAGTCTGGCATATCATTGATATGCTTTTGTTTACAAACAAAACAAGGAAAGGAACATTTCGACATTATTCATTCTTATAATTCTGTAATTTCAAAAGTCAATAGCTCTTGAACGAAATGTTTGCGAGCATATTTCTCGAGGAAATTTTGTTTGTTTTTAGGTCTTAAATTCATCTTTCAAGTTTGGCCATTTACTCCAGGAACACGCTGTATATTGGAGTGGAGGTTTAGGAATGTAGACGTGTTTTAGTTACTCTGAGTAATGACGAGGAATTGCGTAGTCAGTAAGGGGATCAGTTGTCCTAGTATATTTTACAGTAAATCCAATTTTCTTAACTATAGTTTATATTTATAGTAATGGGGAAGGATTCAATTGACGTTCGCATCGAGGATTTGTTTTTATCACTGTAAAGTACGAAGCACCATTCGCGTGAGTATATTAGACATCGACTGAAGGCCTGGAAATATAAACTGATTTTAATTGCTTCCAGTAGTGATGAGAAATTATGTGCTCAGTAGGAGGACAAGTCGTCCAACTACATATATTTTACAGTACGAACAATCCTTGCGACCGTAGCTTGTAGCGATGGTTTAGATAAGGAGAAGAATTTAATCCTTGAGGCAGGACATACGTAGGATTCTTATTGCTTTATCACACAAAGCGTCATTCACGTAAATATATTAGAGTCAAAAAGGACTAAGACCTAGGAACATAGTTGCGTTTTGGTTGTTCTGAGTAATGATGCGCAATTATGTAGGCAGTAGGAGGACAAGTCTTTTAAGTATGTTTTACAGTACGAACAATTCTCTCGACTGTACCTTTATAACGATGGTCCAGATAAGGAGAAGAATTTAATCCTTGAGATTCATATGAAGGATTTTTATTACCTTCGCCACATGAAGCATCGTTATTAATAAATATAGTGAACTCAGAAGAGACTGAGACCTGGCAACATTGTTGTGTTTTGTTCGTTCTGAGTGATGCTGCACAATTATGTAGCTAGAGTAGGTGGACAAGTTGCTTGTTTGCCAGTATGAACTTTCATCTTGACTGTAATTTATAGCGATGGCCCAGATAAACAGAAGAACTTAATCGTTGTGGTACGTATCGAGAATTTCTTTTCACCTTCATCATGATCGTTCGCGTATAGATATTGAACTCGAAATAGATTGAGTCTCGTGAACAAGTTGTGTTTTGGTTTAATCCGAATAACAGTGTACACGGCGGATAAGTTATTTGTTTTGTAATATGGATACAGCTTCTCTGTAGATTATACTGCTGGTCCATATAAGGAGAATGAATTAACTCCTATGGTTCCTCTTTATTCATTGAATATTAAAAATTTCAGTTTTCGTTCTATTTATGGGACTCTTTTCGGGTAGTTATCTAATTTTCTAAACAATACATTAGGTGCAGCAAAAAATAAAGATGAATTCTCTCTCGATCGTATATAGTAGTATATCAGTAATAGATTACGTTAGAAGTTAGTTATTTTAGTCTTTTATACTGTATTTATGATGTAAAATCTGGATTTCTTCATCATACTGTCACTTTGCAGTACGTCTCGATCGACACTATCATTATACCTCAATTCGTTTCTTAATCCTAGAAACGGCGTCCTGATAGTAAAGAATTGAACAAACTGTATCGTTCGTTTCTCAATAAAACCAAATATTATACAAATATTACACTACTTTATCCTCGCTATTAAGAGAAAAAGAAACGAAAAATAATGTTTCGTATTCATTTTAATAGAACTTCAATTTCGCGCTATACTTTCAGAACCTTGGCCAGTCAGCAGCAATTTAATCTCCATCTTCTCCCGTTCGCCTACTTTCCCTGCTCATTCGCCATCTCGCCGCATTATTCTTATGCACGCGTCGAATCCGGCTTCAAAGCGACCGATGCAATTTCGAGGCGGGCGTTTCGTGGCGAATTCGGGCGAAATCGTTGTTCGGGACCGGCGGCGGCGAGAAAAAAAATTGAAATTTTCGTTCTCGCGATCGCTGGTACTCGGTACTCGGTCGGAGGGGGTCAGATGATGGTTCCTTGTAGCCAGATTGGTAAACAAGGTCGGCGCAATTATTGTCGGAAGATGTTGGTACTAAAAATTTGGCTCCGTCTGTGTAGAACCTCTCGCCAGCTCCTTCTCTCCTACTGTCAGTATCCCCTTTTCTCTTGACGGAATTTATTGCCTTCGGGATGGGGAGACTCGAATCGCCTTCCGTGCTCGCAAGTGGCGATTTTCGATCGTTACGACTGGTTAAGAGGATTTCGAGAGTCGAAAATGTTACACTTAACAAACAAACGCCTGTGACTTCTGCTGCTAAAGTTCTTCTTCCACTTTCGTGCATTAAATCGATTGGTTCGATTACCTTAGAATTGCGTAGTTACTGCGTAAGCGCAATCGTATAGTTCAACGGATAGATTGAAAAAAGAGTTTCGAAATAAACGACATTCTGTGATAAAAATCTTTAAAGACTGATTTCTATTCCTACACAATAGCTATTATAATTGGAGAAATGAAAAAAATCTGTAAATTTAAATAAAACTGTACATATTATTATATATTCCTACTCGATTAGCAAGGAAGTTTTATGTGTGGTAATGCTTCTTGTTCTACGTATATTCACCGAAGATCAAAGTGCTTTTCACCTAACAGATAGATTCTGGGTAGTATTTCAAGCATTCGACTATTTCAAGCATTTTCGATCATCTATAATATTCTTTTTAATCTGGTAATGAACAAGCAATTCTTCCTAAATTCTTTAATTGTCACCACTAATATCCTAACTTAATTTAAACGCATATATCATTAATGTAGATATTGTTCTGAGAGTTTTGTAAGCCAACATGAAAAATAATTCACTTTAATCACTCACATTCAGCTGTCCAAGAAACCCAGTTAACGAAATATTGCAAGCCCTATACTGTAGCTAAGGGATCATCATTTCGATCGATCGCGTCTTCGAGTACGAAACGAAATAGTGTTCTTAATTTTTCCCAGTTGTGAGTGTCATCGCGTTTTTGTACCAACGTTCCTCGAGACAAAGATGCCTTCTCAGTTCCGGTTTGCCATCCGCATCTTCTAGACCGCCGGCTAGACTGAGAGATTGCGAGTGATCGATGCCCCGTCTTGAATCCACGGCACCGAGACGCTTGTAAGCTGTAAGAGCATTATAAGCCCCGAGAGTCGTGCAAACGGACCAAAAAGAACGGAATAAGGATCGCGTGGGACGCGAGGTATGAATGAATGGATAGACGGACACGGGTATTATGTTGTGACACACGTCCTTAAATGGTCGACACTTAACATCCTAATTGTTCCATATCCTGCGTCGTGATCCCCGCCCTATGTGTGCTCGCGTCTGCTCGCGCGTTGGCTGACTGCAACGATCCTACGAATTTTTCGCGACATCGTTGAGATTAACATGTTCAAGAATGCCAAGCGAATCGTTCAGGCCTTTTCATTCGTTTCTCATACTACAAAGGTGGTCTAGGCTTATACTCAATGTTTGTTCAAATTTAGTAGGAATAAAGGTGTAGTAAAATCGTTAATATTGGTCGCGGCATTAACAAGCTATTTACTGTTTGGTAAGCATTTGGCCTTTGTATAAGAGTTCAGTTTTTTAACGGGTTTATAGTAATACTATGACAGATCAGTCTTTTTGATCTGTTTTTACGGAGAAATATCGTTCTCCATTCAAAATACTTATTGTACAATCATAGAAAAAGTAAGTAATTTTTATAAGAAATATACCTATAAGTATGTATGTAAGTTTTCATAAGAAAAAAGAATAGCAAATCTCGTGGTTCAGAATCGATTCAAGCGCTTAACGTAGAAGAACGCATACTCGAATTCCTTGTTAACAATAAATACCTACGGTAAATACCTGTAACGACGAGTTTCTTTGGAAATAAACCTTGAGTTTGTCTATGTTGAGATTCGTGACTTACCTGAAACAAAGAGAAACAATTGAGTTAGTAACAGAGAACCAGTTTATGTTTCAATTGAATAAAATAATGAGTAACCATACAGGATGAGTTACCGACAAAATTAGGATAAAGTGAGAGGCAGCACAAGTTTAGGTTTAAAATATATCGACTAGGAGGATCGCTTGTATCGCTCTAATATTCAAACCAGGCTCGATTCAGGCCATCTAGCTTCTCAAACCTAATATTTGAAATGACTGACGCCTACGCGGTCAAGTTCGATGAAACGCCGCCGAGGTCTTGTACGAATTTTTCCGCGCTGTTGCAACTATAAACTCTGGCTCTCACACGAACGCTATTCGCTAAACCTTTTCTTCGAGTGGTGACCAGTCGGTCCACGAAGAGATAAGGGAAAAGAGACGCGCAATATGACAGTCCCTTTATGTTCGTCCCGCGTTGAAAGTACTTAGTTGCGTGTATTTATGCGGTCCGGGTTATCCGTTTGGAACCGGTTTCCATTGCAAAATGCACTATTTTTCGATAAGCGTATCGCGTCCGTGGCTTTCAGAGCCGAGGGGTCCAGCTGTCGCGTGAAAATTCCACCCGAGTTTCCTTCGGGGCCTGTTCCAAAGACAGTTCGCGCCACGGCCGGTCGTTAAGTAAGACGGTTACATTGAAAGATGGCCAATGTAAATTGCGATGACGCATACATATCTATGTGTCGCGCGGCCGTGTAACGATATATCAACGTCAGCAAATTGTGATAAATAAAGTGCAATTGAAGATGGCGGAGGGCGAAGCGACCAGCGAGCCAAAGCGTACCTTTGCTCCTTCTTCGTTGGGATGGTGGAGGTCACGAGAGAAACACCTGGACAATAGCCTCTGCCAACGTGCCAAATGATCGTTTAATTGCCTAGCGATCGTGAATTATTCTCGGACATCAATTGCTGAGTGGAAGTACCAAAGGGGCTAACGAGGGAACATCGCCTCATACCTTGTCATACCGATTTTGTTGAAACTTTGTAGAAACGTTCGGTGTTCCTGCTTGAGAACCATGCAGTATTTCGTTAATGCTACTTTAAGAGACTTTGAGGGAGAACCACCGTCACATAGGGTGTTTGAAGGTATGCAACCATACTTCATCTACTCATTTATCAGGTTATTTCGATCAAAAAGGTCGTATACGGTATAGGTCTATTTCGTTTCGTTACCGAAACAAACATTGCTTGCGTTGGTGTGAGACCTAAAGGTAACTACATATTTGTTGACGATAAAAGCAAATTTTAGGCGTGATATTAAGTCCACGTTTTATTTTTCATTCGACGGTTATACTTTTCTAAATGCAGCATATCATATAGAAAATACTTTATTTTCTTAATTAAAAAAACATGTGACGCTTAACCACTCTGCTCTACTTCCGCTCCGCAATTAGTTTGTTGATGAATAAAATCGAGTGACCGGACGATTAAATTGCTTCCATCGTTAACAAGGACGCTTACGGTGTCCATCGATTTGACTCCGATAAATTGCTTCATGTCTCGTTAGCTTCGTTTGGCTGATCAATCTTTGGGTCTGATCAACAGGTTAGATTTGTCTTGTCTCAAATTTTGTCAACTATCGCTTCATTGTGCTCTCTTATTTTAGTCGTCGAGCGGATATTGCTTTGAAATTAAAATTGAAAGTGTTAACAATAATGTGTTCGAAACAATGCGCCTGCAGTTGTTACTGTTTGCGCAATCAACGTTCGTTACTTAATGAATGAAACGCGTATCATCTGGTGCGACGAGGGACAGTAAGTGTGATTAATAACGAATAGAGGATGGAAAAATGCTACAATTTGTGCAATTTCGTTGACGAGTGCGCAATTAGCGATTATTTTGTCGCAACAATCAAACGTGCGAAATGTGATATTTTTTCATTCGTACGTTTATCCTTGTTTGTAATTTATTGTTGCAACATACAGACAGACGTAGAAATGCGATAATCCTGCGTGGTTGCGTAATTACGCGTGTTACGATTGTTTAAATTGGTGTCATCTTAAAACGTGACAAAGAATGAACTCGTCTAAAATTATAGGTCTTTGGTCTTCTTCAACTAGCGTCGAAGCAACGTTATAGTTCACATTTTTCGGAGGGAATACAAATATTATCTTGAGCTCTTCTTGAGTGTTCTACCACTTGTTATTCAGTGTATTTGTAGTATGAATAAAATCATTTGATCCTTGCATACTTCTCAGAGGTACTGACCAGAGCTACCAATAGTATGTAATAAATTTTCTTCGGTGACAGATTTACAGTATTAGCCATTCGCATTCAAGAGGTGACTCTTAGTCACCATTAGGTTTCACGCAGCAAATCTACAATACCTAATGTTTTTTTAGGTTTAATTTCGCAAATCTCGATAGCTTAGTGGCAATAGAATGCTAAGAAAGCATCTCGAGTTGCTGGTAGATACTAAAAAAAAGGCTTCGAGTGCAAAGGATTAGTAATCTTATCGATTGGAAAGACTAAAAGTAGTTTCGAGGCAAATAAGGCTCACTTGTTTATCACATGCAGGAGCATAGGGTCTGATATGTAGTTGCTATTGACGAATGGAACGTCAATCAGATCATTATCGTAGCAGTTAATGGGCAGAACATGATCTGTTTTTCGTCCATCACCTGATAACTGTAGAGAGTCCTCAGCCTTACACAGTGTAAATAAGGGGCTGGGTTAATTTTTAATTTTCAGCGACTCTTTACGTGCGTCGTCCAGTAAATATCTCGCTGACACATCGGCGACCTCATTGAACCACGCGGCGGCGTTGATGCGGCTTTGATGGTCTTGTGAAAGGACAACTTCTACAACGTATGGACAACCCTTCATAACGTATCTTTTCAGAGGAAATCAAAACGAAGAGAGATAGAAACGAGTGATGAGCCGATCCAGAGAGAAACGGATAAGAAGAAAGAAAGAATGAACGCTGTCATCGATAGTGTATCGATGCTGCGTGTAACCTGGATCGCAACACCACTGTGGTCAGCGTAGAAGTAATAATCGGTAGAAAGAAACGACGGTGAGGAGGGACGAGAGCGAATATTCCCGCGCTATCTACGCAATATATCGTGGGTTAATTAATCGTTTAATGAAACAGTAGTTAGCCGTGATGATTGTGATATTTTATTATTATCTCTCGGCGAGAAAAAGACTTCGAGGTGGAGCGAAGGACCGTAGAGGGTCCGTAGAGGGACCGTGAGGATAGGGGGACGGACTCGACCATGAACGGAGAAGAGAAGGCCGATGAACGATAGAGGGAGACCGATCGAGAAGCAATTTACAAGGAAATCGGCGTTCGACCGACTCCTCGGACCGGCGATTGTTCTTGGTTGGAGTATCGAAGGATCGCAGATAGATTTTCTGTATTACCGTGGATGTTATTTATACAGCACGTGGGAGCCTGTTGCTGCAATAACGTGCAATCGTTTGTTGTGCCTTGGAATGTGGGAATTAAGCAACCCTGGTACACGATCGTCCGTTTACACGAGTGTCGGTAATGAGTGTTTTGTTGGCAAATTGAAATCGTTGTGCCAGTGTAAAATAAGATGACACTGAAAATTATGACACTCTTAAAAAGGAAGTTGAGGAATTTGGAGACGTTTAACGTTCATAGAGATGAAATAAATGTGTCCGGTTGAGGTAGGCTTGCGAAGCAATCTTTATAAGATCGTCCCTGCAAAGTATGGTCTATCCTCTACCTAATATTAGCATGGAAGTCACTGTTCGAAAATGGTCATCTCTAGTACATACCGAGTGGGGAATAAAAATCTTTACGTACCATGGCATCCATAGATAGTAAAGAACAAGGAAACACCGGTGATTTAATAGACACGTGATGGAGAAAGTTGTAATAGAGAAATGAGATGTTCAATATGTCACAACGAGTATAATTCACCTAAGGAATGTGTGTTTAGAGTATATAATCGAAAGGTCTGTGTAGAGTTGAGCAAAACGAGGAAATCATAAAAATGCAACTGTAAGGGAACAATAGATATTATACAGGGCAATAATGGATCTCGGAAATCAAATTTTCTGCATTACTACTTCTTTTTAACCGACTTCGAAAAAGAAGAAGGTTACTCAATTTGACACGTAAGTCTTTTCTTTTCTTTTTTTTATGTTGATTTACAATGGGGATCTATTTACTCGCTGAAATTCGTTCTTTTTGAAAACTTAACTTATTTGTGTTGTTTATATATATTTGTCTTTGAGGAAAAATACATCTTCTAACAGAACATAAGTATTGCATACTGCTAAGTTCTCCGACATCTTTCCTCTACATCCCCACGTACGTTTTCCTGCAAAAGTATTCTACTCCTGGAGTCGAGAAACACTTTACTTAGAGCTACCAGCACGTAATCTCCCGCCGTTATAGCACCTCTTACGCACGACGAGCGTTTACACGACTCATTTTCACGGAGACGCACTATTCGCAGGTCGACGCACGTGCCATCTCGTCGCGACGTTACAAGATGTCAGGCAAGAATTCGTGCCAACTTCTAACCCGTTTAGTATCTTCGAAGTATTCCGGGTGCCGCCCAGAAATACCTTCCAAAATATGCGTTTTCCTCTTCTATTTAATTGTAAAGTGTATATAACTTTACATGAAAAAAGAAAAGATTTATTTTCCATAAATTAAAGACTGTACAAACGGCTTTATATTTTCGAGAAAGTGAAAACATTTATACTTAATAGAAAACAAAAGAATACATATTATTTTATCCAAATAGTAACAATGTACATGTTATTAGAAATGTTTTCTTACACTAATGATAGTGAACATATTCTACATGTATTTTTGTTGTTGTATTTAGAACTTACATTTCTTAATCTAGATCTCACTTTTCTATTACACACTACACAGTTCCTTTCCTTTTACTCTAGTATTTTACGAAAAATTATTAGCAGTTAAGACATCGAGATTTTCTACTTTCATGCAATCTTTGCCTAACTTCTCAATCAATTTTATATTCAATTCATCAATACATTAAAAATTATGTTAATTATCATTTTCAGATAACACGAGCATCGATTTCTCGTTACTTTCATTACTTTCTCTCATACACTTTCCTTGACCTGACAAAACAAACGCATGCTTAGATCGTACATACGTGGATCACTCGTAACAAGTTACACATATTTTGACAGTGATATTTACAATACAATTTGATAAGACACATATTCCTGTTCAGTAGACGTATTTTCTACTACAGAAACTTATTCTATAAAAATAAATCAGCATTACACGTGTTGAAGCTATATTTAAAATAGAGATCCGAAATATCGGATTAAGGTATTTAACGCAAAAACCGCAAAGCCGATACTGTGAGTCTAAAGTATTAAAAGGGTTAAACACGTCTATGTTTTTGTCATGGCATGCAGTAGCGTTCAATAGATCGCTTAACAACGAAGATTTGGGTGGCTGGAAGTTGGTTCCAGGCTCCTATCTCCATCTAGTCCTCGCCTGATCTTCTCTCCGCTGGGTCCCGTGCGTTCTCCATTCTCTCTCATTTTCTTTCTTCCTTCCCACCCTGCCAACTTTCTAACTCGCTTCTCCTTTCGGTAGGTGGGATATGTACTTCTTGTAGAGCGGGTGATTGATCGCTTAAAAAACTCCGCTTGGAAGCAGAAGACTCCGCGGCAGGTTCGTTTCACTCCGTCTTTCTCTTCCTCGATGTAGCTCCTTCCGTTCCGTCTTTCTTCCATCATCCCCCTCCCTTGCAACCTTTTCTCCTGTCTCCCCTTTCTCCTCACCGCCGCGTTCCCGACTTCTCGGTAGCAGCGTCGTATCGGCGGTGCAGCTTCTTTCATTATGCCATTTTTAATCAGGCCTAAGAGCGGCTGCACGAGCTGGCCAATGTCATTAGGTACGCGCGCTGCCCGAAGAGGCCAATACACTCTTTCGTCTTTGGCGAGCCAGTCATCGACATGGCCCGCGGTGAATCGGGCGAGATAAATCAATCGATATCGATACCCGCGTCACGGTGTCGATGGCGTACCATATACGCGGGTGCCGTGCTTCATTTCCATTGCAACGTCGAATTCCAGGACGAAACTGTTTTTTGTCACTCGCTTTCTATGCTCCCCTAAGTCTGTGTTACTTATGTCCTTTCTTTTTTAGGACGGTCCAGACAATATCACGCATTACTTAATTTAGTAATTTTTTATTGAATAGTGAAAGAATTTTTTGTAATGATTTGTATAATTAGTGACAGTTGGAAATAGAATTTGTTGGAGTTTTCAAAGAAATAAGCAATCATGCTAAAACGTTGAACGTTTCGATCCATGACTTCGGGTATACTTTATGTGTTTGCGTTATAGAACAGGGTACTATACAGGGTGTCCCGTAACTGGTGGTACAAGCGAGTAGGGGGTGATTCTACGTAAAAAAATTGAATCCAAAATGTAGAATAAAATATTTTCATATGACGGTTTATTTCCGAAAAAAATAAGTTTGAAAATTTGTCGAGTACGCGCGCACTTGGACCAGCTTCAGCTCGACAGATTTCATTTCTCCATTCTTGTTTCGCAAACGTTGTGAATGGATTGATGAACAAATTTCCAGAATTCGTTTAATTTATAAACTGTTGGAAGTGATGTCCACGTTGTTGCAAACATAACTGTGCTCTCCTTATGTAATTAGACCGAACGTTTCCAAATGTGTCGTTGTGCAATTTTAATTGTTCAAACGCTATAATAATCTTTTGTTTTAATTGTTCAATATGTAAGTCTTAATTGCGTTCTCCCTTTAGAACAAAATATCCCTATACAAAACAAGTGAAATCAATTACTGAAAAATAGTATTCTTTGTTATAAATGGCAACTTACAAACTTTCCGTTTCTATATAAGAGATATCTATGACACGTACAACGAATAGCGCGAATGCTTTAAGCAAGTATGGTTTCTACTTATTTTTAAAAGTAGTCTTAACGGTTTCTTATTTAGTTTCACAAAATGAAGGTTTGTTATTGTCCTTGTCCTTTACTGGTTTGTCTAGTTTAATAAAATACGCAGAGATTAACATTGGATTTTCGTCTCAAGTTGTTTATTAAAATTTTACCTCCTTGAAATTGTAGCAAAATGCATAATAGCATTCGTATCTTCACCTTTTACGAAACAAATATGATTGCTATTTTAGTATCCATATCATTTGATATTTTTCATCTTGTCTCTAACTTTATTTTTCAGGCCTGATGACTTATTTCAAATGAAGAGGCACCGTCCGCATTTCTGATTTAGCGCCAGGGATTTAAAAATTGCTACCTATCACGCTTTCAAGTCAATTACCGTTCGGATTTCGCTTCTTGAAGGCGGGAACTACATTAAAAACGCTTAGGAATGCGATTTCTAGAAAGATCGTTTAATTATCATCGTTAAATATCTATTTGTTACTCATCTGTGCAATCTGGCAATTAGGGCGGCATGATCGAGACGGTTTATGGATCTGCTCCCGTTTCAGTTGCATTCGAGGTGCCGCACCAGCTCCGTGAAATGATAACTTAATATTCCAGCACGGAGACATCCTCGTGGCGATCAATATCTGTTGCTTCTTGCTGAAACGAATCTATATTCATTAGGTCGAAGAAGTAGGCCCCCGGTCGGCGTCGTTCCATCGACGTCGTCGAGCTGTTACTTTTTCTGACTTTGATCTGTGGACCGATCCTCCTGTTCCTTTTTTTTTTTCAGCGAAGGTATCGGTGAATCGTTTCGTGTCGTCCACCGTACGAGATTCTCGGTGCAAAATAGCAACACGTTATTACCAAAGATACAGGTTATTAACTGTTCTTAAAAAAGAAAGAAAGAAAGAAAGAAATATGTTAAAAAGATACGCGCCTTGAAGTCCGCGCGCGATATCTCCAGGCGAAGACTAATCTCCAGCTATCGATACCTGTTGCTCCCTCCAGCGCGAAGTCGTTAAGCACTTGCGTATTGACAAATGCCTTCGTTCACCGGCTGCGTCGCAGTCCTGTTATCGCGTTCGAAATTGCGGTGCATTGTTCTCGCTCGCATTTCTGTTTTTCCATTTAACGAAACATCGGGCCCGTGGCCTGTAACTTGTAACAATCGCTACTCCAAATACGGTTCGACGTATCTACCCGTGGATATTAGGACCACGGGTGGCTGAATTTGCGTAAGGCGCGGGCGGCTCAAACGAGGGACCGATCGTTCCGTGGAACAAAAGATCGTGGACTCGATTTCTGTCGAACGATCGTTCTTCTCTCTCCTAAGGAGAGAGGAATTTATTGCTGGATCGGAATTCGATCTCGGTACCTTCGCCGAATTGCTGGTTTGTCAATTGAGCTATCGTGGTTCGCGTATATGGAGTATGAGGAAATATGGTTGTCAACCTTCGAGGTTTTGTTACTCGTCAAGATGAATAAAACGATCGGATATGCAAGTGTGGGTTTAAAAATTGTTTTGGATTCATGTCATATTTTTATTTTCGTTTCGAGGTTGGGTTAGTAACACCATAATTTTTAGTTATCGATACTTTGTCTACGAATCGAACGTATAAATATTTTTATTTATATACATTAATTTTCTTTATTTCTTACTTTGCATAATCCAGGTACAATAAAGAGGTATTATTATTAATAGAATTTACGCTTATATAATGAATTTCAATTTTATGATTTCTCAATGATTGTCAATTTCTATTGAAATATTTGCGCTAAATATTATATAAAGCTCGAATAAATATTCGAGTATTTGTGTCAAATACTTATGTTTGATTCTTCGCTAAAGATTCCACTAGGATAAAGACAGTTAGATTGGGAACGCGCAACGACAGAATGCGTACTACATTTCTCGTATTCGTCCAAGGAGAGAGGATGTGCTAAAAAATGAATGCAGAAAGACATTAACAAACCTCGCGTCTACCCGAGGTAGAGAAATTGGCCAGCCGAGATATCTCTCAGGGTCTCCTCGAGACAAATTTCTAGCCATCGATATCCGTTCCGGTAGGGACTACCAAATCTGCATTCATTAAGTGGAAGCGGTCGCGATTTCCCTTATACGCTTCTGTCAGTCGCCTCGGTCCGCCGATTCGTCGCACGCACACATTCTCATCGCCTAAAAGCGCGTAAACTGGCGCGGTGGCGAGTGATAAATGCTGGAGAGAAGAGGATTCGCACGCCGCACTGTCTCCCTCCCCATCTCTGCTCACTCATTCGCGTCAACTCGCTCGTTACCTTGTGCACGCTTTTACACGTGTAATCACGCGTGGATGTGCACACGCACGCACGCGCGCGTACTCGTGATTGGGTGCACATTTAAAGGTTCGTTTGCACGTGACATGAAACGATGATCTTCAATACCGTGAGACCGAATGTCACGTTTGACGAAGAAAGAGGAAAAGGTAATATCCGTAATGTGACTACTCACATTTCAAATATTTTCTTACTTTCTTCTCGTTAATCTGTGAATTTTCTTTCAATCTTGAATTTCAAATTTCTTCATCTTTACACAATTTTAATTGTTACTTTAATTTTCATATTTAAAGAAACAAAACATACTATATTTTTTATACATATTTACATATTTTTCTCTAAGTACTTTATCATCACAATTTTATAATTTTGCTTGCTTTTACTCGCTGAATCGAAAAGTAGATTATTTATGTAAAATGCATAATACTATTGCTCCAATTTCAAAACAACATTCATTTTTACTTGTTCTGTTATTTTTAATGTAAATAATCAATCGACGAAAAATTCAGTCAATAAACGATATCGTCATTGCAAAATTGCGTGTTACGTCATTAGACATTAGAGGTAGTAATTTAATCTCGTTGTGGAAACGGACCTTTAATCAAGCGTGACGTATCGCAAAGGAAAAAGAAGAGTCCGTCACGTGTAGATGCACGCACGCATGTGCAGAAGGGCTCGCTCTCTCGCGCACGTATGCGCACACGATGCACGATAGTCATCCTTCTTGCAAGCTACTGACACGCCAATAAGAGCGCGCGTTTCAGTTGTAATTAGGGAGAATGTAAATCAAAGTCTTGGCCGCTCCTCTCTGGCCGAAACTACCCCGCGGCTGCGTTCCTCTTTGTCTTTCGAGACTGCTTTTTGGCTACGCCGAATATTATTCGTCGTGGCTGCCGCGAACTGCGCGCGGAACACATGCAATCACAGGAAATGTATCAAACGGTTCTTGCTTTGATTTCTTCCACGTTATTGAACACCGACTAAACACCACTTTGAATTTTTTTAATATTAGAAGAACGAAATAATACTTTACTCTAGATAGAACAAAATAGAACATGCTCGTCAAAACTAATGAAGAGTTTAATCCAATAATAGTGTTCGTTATATTTATATTGGTATATTTTATGCTTTTTTGAGGTTAAGTTAGAAGTAGCATTTTTTATCTTCTTCTTTATATAATTCTGAAATAAATTTCTTGTATTTCTTTTGTATACTATTCTTAGATTAAATAGTACTCAATTTTCTCTTATGATTCTGTAAACTGAATATATGGAAATTGACAATTTAATATAACTGAAAATATGAGAACTTGTATTCTGTAACTTGTAGATACAGTGTTTTGACGAAATGTTTGTAGAAAGAAATTCCAAAAATATTCAATACTTATTTTTTCCAAACACAGGTTATCATCTAATTCAATATCATTCGTTTAAAAGCAATCCTATAACAACAAAATAAAAATATAAAAATTACACTTTTATGGGTTATCAACCATTGTTTCTAAACGTATCAGTTCCATAAAGTGGCAAAAATAATTTTGTAGCTACTCGAGGGACAAACTTCATATTAATCCGAAGGACTGTCCTGTTTTTTTGATAACCAAGTAAAAAATACCACTAGTTAATTTAGTTAACTGCTCGCAATCTAGGCTCCCCAAATTCGTCATAGATCATAGAACAGTTAGAAGTTTCGAGCTCATTCAGGGCCAAGGTACCATTCCAGTGATGCATCGACACGTTTCAGAGTTACCTCGTGGTAATCAGGCAGATTGAACAGACGCGTTACGAGCACCGGAGACAACATACAAATTTTATCGTACCCTTTTACCGAGTTATCGATTCTGGGCCGACTGTTTCCGATTTGGCCCCGTCACGTAGCGTTGCGTGAACTCGAGCGATTAGCTTTCGCGTTTGTACGCCGCTGGTTACACCTGGCCTTTTTACATTCGTAGATCAGAGCACCTCGAGTGCCGGTGTAAACACAAGGGAGAGGCTGCAACGACCACGCACACGCTTCGGATACCAACCAACCTCACGGTGCGTGAAACGGTTCTACGCGTATCTAGCTGCACACAATTACCCATTCACGAGCTCACGCATGACACGTACACGGGCCCACGTGAAACAGAGGGTGCACGTATTAGCCAGAGGAGCACAGACGTTTGCAAACCTCGACGGCTGCATCCGCGTTGAAACATTAGTTAGCTGTCCGTTTGGGTTCCAGGTGTCCGACCAGTTAAATGTTAATTTCGTGGCCGCGCTCGGACTTGCTCAATTAGAAACTATCGCCCTTAGAATCGTTGCGCGCGAACCGCCAATGGATACACTTTATTTCGAGTGGCAAGTCGAGATGTTTGTTCAGAGCTATCTCGATCGAACTGCGGGCCAAGGGAAATTAGAATTTGTAAGTAACAGGTGATATCCGCTCGACTTCTATTACAAAAAACTGGGGATATCGAAGGATAGGGAGCAGATTCTATCGCAAGATGAATTAACTAGACCATTTGGTTCGGGAAATGCAATATTATTAACCATTTGAACAATCCGTTGAAAGCAATTATGTATTAATAGAGTAAGTAGGAACTTTTCAATGGATTAATTTATCATGTGTACGGCATTATCTGATAGATGTCTTAGAATGCCCTGTTCGCAGTAATCCTGTCTAGTAATCCTCTAATTCAGTAATCGATATCTTAAATAGCGAAATTCATGAATCAAAAGTGAGACTGTTCGACTTTTGAAGAGAACTGGAGATATTAAATGGTAACAAGGTCGTCGAAGGCTAGAGATAATGTGTTCAGTATTCAGCAATGACTTTAAACATGGATTCGAATTTTCTATTCCTATACTGTATATGAGGTGTCTATGCAGTACTTTATACCCTATAGCAAACGGACTATATGTATAATACAGACACACGTCTCGATTCGAGCCATCTATCTCTTGAAAAGCGTCGACATTCACCTGGCTGTAACGGCGTCATTCGCAATACACTACGCTACGTGATATATCAAGCAAGGTATCATCAGTTAAAGAAAACCTTATGTGACGAAGAAAGGTTGTTGGAGAGGAAACTCGACCATCGACTGGCATTTTGTAGCGGGCACCTCCCCCGGAAAGGACGACGGAGTTGTATGATTCTGCCCCTCCCAACAGCCAAAAACCGAAAACAGGCTGCGCAAGGTGACGTTTCTAAGGAGACATCGCGGCGAAGTCGTTGAAAAAAGTCACCGCAGATTTTCTATTCGAGGACCGTTCTATTTACACGAAAGCCACGAGTCGTGGGACACAACTGGGCCCTATACATTTGCGACGCACAAAACCGAGTCGCAAAGAAGGGAGAGCCAAAAGTCGGCGGAAGGTGTACCCCGAAACCTCTCTTCTGCTGTCCGCCGGCTTCTCGCCCTGGCTATTCGTGCGAAAATGTCACTTTCGTGCCGGCGATAAACATGTGCAGGAGTCGGACGAACAGGACAGACGAATGGAAACCATTCCCGCGTCGATGCAAAAGAACGACTGAGAAAACGGCGGTGGCCACCTTTTCGGCCAAGGGAAAAGGAAGCAGGGGTTGGAAGGGAGCAGAGGGCGAGGGGAAAGGACAGGAAGAAGAAGTTCTCGAGATTCGGAGGCGCGAGAGGGCTCGGTGCGCGCGTCGTCAGGGCGCTTCGTGAAGCGCACATACCTACCCGCGGAATGCGCATCCACAGAAAACGAGGGGAACAGCTATTGTCTTGTCAGCGGGAGCCGCTAAATCTGCCCGCGGATCTCCTCACGATCGTACCTGCCTTCGCTATACCTCGATTCCCCCCTTCTTCGATTTCGCCTTTTTGTCTCCTCGTCGCGACCCTCTTTGCCCCTCTTCACCGCGTCATTTTGTTACCGCCCTCTTGCTGTGGCTGTGGCCGAAGATTTTGGCCGTTCAAGGTATCGTCTTATAAAAAAAGTATTGGGTAAAAAATTGTCAACTAAATGTCAAGTTTATATATTAGAACGGAAATGTTGAATGAGATTTGTTGTTTCCAGGTTTTTGTCCTAAATCCATGAGAGAACTTATCGGTAAAGCTTCGCCAGTGTTAGGGAATTTACCGGTAAGGATTTTCCTCCTTTAAACACGTCTTCTTGTTGAGAATTATCTTCTGTAAGAGAAGCTATAATTGACACTTGACTGTAAGAAAAGTCTATCATCTAGTGACTAAATTTCTACGAAAGATTTAAGAATGTTTGAGATATAAACCATTTATTGGTCAAATAAATCATACTAGTCTCTAAATAATATTATACCGAACTTGGTTTAAAAATTGCTCTTTTCCCTGTATTTATTCCGTTTTATGTTATATTGTAACTAACAGTGGCCCTTGTATTATGTTTGCTATGGTTTATTTTAAATTTTCTGTATTAGTGTTGTTAAGCGTAAAGGATTCCTCACGTGTATGCTTCCCGTTCGCTCAGAATCTTCCTCATACGCTGTCAGACTGATCACATGACCTTAAAGAATGAGCCATGACAAGCTAGCCTCTTTGTCGTAAAAAAACTCATAGATACTACACACGACATGTGTCTCAACGAGGCGCTTAATCTCAATGACTAATGAATCCTGGTTTAGAAAGCACTGTTATACATCATGAAAACTATTCAAATCTTTAGTAGGGATTCAATCATTACATGACTAATCTTTCTTACTCCAGAATTCAATATAAAGGCTACTCTTTGAAGGTAATTTCTATCTACAAGGTCTCCACGCTAAAGTGTGACAGACGCATATTTCAATAACTATCGATGATATAGAAAAATTGTTTATATGTAAATTGCAGGATACAATGGGCTCTATATTGTGGCGTAAACGAAATTTTGTTTATATTATTAATTTAAAAGATATGATGGTGAAGTTTCGTTTTCTAAATGGAACTATATGTTTTTTGGGGGGATCATGCGATAGTGCTTTTCAAGACGAATTCATTGACCCTTAATGTATTTACCCGATTTTTATTAGTTTTCAAGATAGAACGCTTCGAAATTTACTGATTTTCAGCGGAAAAGTCTCGATTTGAGTGGCAAGTCATAAAAGCGGTCAAACGCGGTCACTCAAACTGAGACTTTTCCGCTGAAAATCAGTAAATTTCAAAGCTTTCTATATTGAAAACTAATAAAAATCGGGTAAATACATTAAGGGTCAATGAATTCGTCTTGAAAAGCACTATCGCATGACCCCCCCAAAAAACATATAGTTCCATTTAGAAAACGAAACTTCACCATCATATCTTTTAAATTGTTAACCCTTTGCTTACGGCAGTACGCGCCGCGGGAGTGACACCACTGAACGGGGCATCGCGCTGCGAAATGTGCCGCACCCATACACACAGGTCATCCCGCGGGCCCCGTGGTCGGCTATAGTTGGACCCGTACACACAGGACGTCTCACGGCCGCCGAATATAGTCGGCATCCGTAACGAAAGGGTTAATATAAACAAAATTTCGTTTACGCAACAATATAGAGCCCATTGTATCCTGGAATTTATATGTAAACAATTTTTTCGTATCATCAATAATTATTAAAATATGCATCTGTCACACTTTACGTGGACATCCTGTAGAACGCGCGCAGAGCTATAATCTATTACAAAAACTTTGTCGATGGGATTTTCATCTAAAATAATCTCATCGATGAATGAAAAAATACGTCATGACTTTCTCGACAACCCAATAGCTCCCCAAGTAAGACACTAGTTTTATGATCTATGAATTTTATACTGACTTATTTCAAAACAAATATTTTCTTTACTGCCTTCTTGATGTTTACATCAAATCATATGAACTTTATACTTATGTTATATAATTCAACAGTCTCCTTAAATGCACAAGTTTCTCTACGATAAATGGACAGTAACATGATCCGGGATCGGATATCTCGATGAGACAATGCTAATGCAACGATCAAACTTTTTTCATTATTACCGTTTTTTGTTGTAAAACTGTTACCATCATATTCCTGACATTTTTCTGATTAAAATGAGACCAAACACGACGTAATTCTCAACATATTTACTACATATTGTCTCATCAAAATAATCCCGGTGTTGGTCGCAATTTTCGCATGTCACTCCGTCCTCTTCTTCATTCGCTGTCCTTCTCTACACTCGAATTTTGTTGGCAAAACATTAGAAGATACAGTAACAACTGAAGGAGCCATGCAAAATCGGAGACTCAAAACATTGCACTCGAGGTTTTTACATGTTTACACTTGACACGAGTCGAGCGTCGAACGTAGAAAAGGACAAATAGTGAAAGATAAAGAGGTCCGAGAAAAAAAAACACTCGGCAGAAGCGTATCAATCGGTGAGGATCGTATTACACCGGTGGTCCGGGCTACTCGGGCGAAAGAAATAAGAATGGGCTGGCAGCGGAGGTGCCCCCCCCCCCCGCCGCGTATCTGAGAGACATACAGAGTGTCCTAGCCTAAGTGATACAGAGCTCTAACTCCAATACTATCGGCCGAATGCAAAATTTCAAATATGGAAATTGCATGGTAAAATGGGGCTCATTTTCAGCGAGAAGGAATTTTTGTTGACTTTGTTATTTAACGAGATATGATGGTCAAGTTTCGTTTTTCAAATGGAACTATATATACGGTTTGTCTAAAAAGAAACCGAATTTTTGCTATTAAAAGAAAAAAGTGCAACTAAATTTTTTACACACACGTTTATTTACTCAAAATAATCTCCCTATGCGTCAATACAGCGTGTAGGCCGCGTAATTAACATTTCGAAGGATCTTTGCAGCTCCTGTTTTGATAGCCCGTTCAGTACGGCGGTTACAGCGGCCTGAATCTCCGAAATGTTGGAATAATGTGTCCCTTTCATTGGAATTGCCATTGTTACCTTGGATCATTAACCGCACTCGCCTGATCATTCTCCCTGCGATTATTTTCTTTTCCCTAAATTGAAAATTCCAATGAATGGGACACATTGAATCAACATTTCGGAGATTCAGGCCGCTGTAACCGCCGTACTGAACGGGCTATCAAAACAGGAGCTGCAAAGATCCTTCGAAATGTTAATTACGCGGCCTACACGCTGTATTGACGCATAGGGAGATTATTTTGAGTAAATAAACGTGTGTGTAAAAAATTTAGTTGCACTTTTTTCTTTTAATAGCAAAAATTCGGTTTCTTTTTAGACAGACCGTGTATATTTATTTTATACCATGCGATAGTACTTTTCAAGACGAATTCATTAAGCTTTAATGTATTTATCCGATTTTTATTAGTTTTCAAGCTATAAGGCTTCAAAGTTTGCTAATTTTCAAGGAGAAAACTCGGTTCGGCCCCGGGCGGTCCCATTGATGCAGTAAGCACCATGCGGCTTTTGAAATCGATACGGAGGATCTCGTTTGGGATTCTAGGCCCAAGGAAGAAAAATGGGAAGAATCTAAATATTCTGGAACTTAGGCTGGGACACCCTATAGAAGCAGTTAACAGCTCCGTTATCTTTACCAAGAAAAACATGTCTCGAACAGTTTGAACCATCGTATTTGCAGATTTACACTGTAATCGAGACATTCGCACTGCCCACATCTGGTATCAACGAGCGTGTCGATACCAGATACCATTTTTTTCCTGAACGAAGTGTTCACTGTACAAATTATTCGTCTTCCATGGAAACGTTCGCATAGCGACGATAAAAATCTGTTCTTCGCCACAAGGTATCGCTAACAAGGGACGAACAGTGCACCTGATGCTCATGAAATCTCGAAGAACGGTCGTACGGATGGTAAGCACGAGCCGGTACGTTCGTCGCGTTATTACCTGGCAACCGAGTGACGAAGGAACCCTAGAAAACCGAAGAGAGCCCAGCATCATCGCGATCGACACTCGAGGAAAAAAGTTTATCACCGTAGCAACGCGGCTGTATGCGAGATTGCTGTCCACGGGATAATCGTTTGACTTGGAGAACGTTCCCTGAATATTTACAGATGACGGCAGTTTAATGATTCCTGAGTCTGGCGCTTGGGCACGAGGAAATTGTCGCGAACGTATGCCGCGTGTAAAGTTATTATGCCCGGTTTTATGCGTGCTCGAAATATAAAGACCACTAACGTGCTTCTCGGGGCGTAAAGGAAATATTGAAACACAGTAGAAGAGGCTGTAACGACGGGCCTCGGTCCTGCAGGCTTTACCGCCGCGGGATTAGCTCGTTCACTATTGCAGTTTTAGGCCCGAAAATATATCACTCGACGCTACTATAATGCTTATTGGACGCTTGCTGTCGCAAAATACCGAGAGGAAGTTGCGTCGTAACATCGGTAGGACTATGTTCTGGTTACGTGGTCGTTGAATAAATCTTAGGACACTGATTACGGTCTCGTTGCTGCATTCAGATTTTCACAACCGTCCCTGTCACTGGTAATCCTCTGTTGCGCGAATATTGCTTTATATTTTAATATTGTAACGAAAAATATTTCTTTGCTACTTGTACATCTATGGACTTGTTAATACTCAATAGCTATTTTTCAATCTTCATTTCTTTAAAGAGAAAAATGTGATCTTCGTTTTATAAAAATAAGTTGCACCTAAATTGAGAGCAACACGAGTTACGTACAGTTTAAGCAGTGGTCTGGGTTTCTTTAGGTCTCAGTTTTTCATCCGCTATACTTAACAATTTCTCGTTTGTTCTTCGTATATTTCACTCGCCTCCAGGATGTATGCAAAGTAAATTCATAGACATAACAACGACTAATTTTCATCTACCGGGTACTCAGGTTGTCACAGAGTTGTCTTCAATTACTGGAACAGTTAACAGTGCTTAGATCGATCTCTTTATATTTCACTTTCGTCTTGATCGTATACTAGGTATGTTGAACGCATCATAAAGATAACAATCATCGAAGTTCCTGTACCAATCTCTCAAACCAAGAGCATTGTATCTTTTATCAGCCAGTCTTATATATACATCCTTGTTTTTCATTTAATTCCTCTATAATATGTAGCTATCAAGTTTCCACGTATTACTACCTAGAATTTATTTAAATTTTCTTGGTATTTTTCTTAGATTATTATTTGATCAATCGTTACTTTCTTTCTAGACGTTGTTCGTCCATCCACTGTCGTAAGCAGATTTAATAAAAACTACCGCTGAAGATTCTTTAACACGGCCCGGGCGGACTGACGTTGAGCAGGAAATTAAACAATAATTATTTTAACTTTCATGAGTTTTATTGCAAACGACTTCGGCTGCTTTCGGTTTTGTCTAGATATCAAGTCCTCGAGTCCCGCTATGAATGGAGCGCTAGGGTAGATGTTGTCTGTCTGCAGTTGAAAGAAGAGACTTTAGAGAAAAAGGATGACCGGAAGTGATAAGGAGATAGGGTCGTACGACACACGCAGAAGCGAACCCATATTTTTTCCATAAATATCTTTTATCTCTCATTAATTTCTATTTTTATCGTTTCTTTTTGTTCATTTCTATGAATTTCTCAATTTTTTTTCTGACAATGGTCTTAGACACGTTCCTTTATTAGTGTAGTTCTATGCCTAGCACTCAAGTGTACCGTAACTTTTTAGCTTATCACATTAAAGGTTCGAAAACTACCGAAGTGGAACCATATTTTCTTCAACGCAACCACTGAAGGGTTCCTTTAGTTTTTTAAGTTCAAAGACGCCCCATTTAAGGGGGTATTCAATGTGACGTGTTGGAAAAATCGATTTTCTTTGTTTTGCATTTGCCGATAGTTTTTACCCATAGAATTGATATTCTATGGATAATATTTCGATAATATTTACTTTGTTGACCAGTTTTAGTGCTCAAAAAGTGAGGCTCAAATTGCGCCCGCTAGGGTTTTGGAGCGGGTATTCAGATGAAACATTCAATCAGCTGTTGCGTGTTTATATTTGCGTTTATACATACAAATATATATATAAGAATAGAATTTTCTTAATCTATCCTTTATTTTAGAAACGTGGCAAATACAAAGATAATACACAAATGAGAAACGCACAATTAACATTGATAAACGCACACAACAGAAAAAACGAGTGTTCCAAATCGTAGAAATGTAGTCAGAGTATAGTCAAAAATAAAAAAGTTGTATCTTTGAATAAAAAGAAAACAAAGTTGTGATTTTTGGCCCTGCAAGGTTGACTTTCGCCGAAGAGTGCGACGATGCGCGCGTACGGCAAACAGACTGGCACAGTTCGTTTGCATCTGAATCCGCTCGAATCGCCAAGAGGGAGACTATAACTTTTCATCATAAAAAACTTTAAGCGCGTTTTTCTCAAAACGACATTTTTACACCTGGCGCAGGTGATTTCTAAAAAATAACCGGGCGTATCGACTTTATATTTTAACACAATATTCAGCACTAGCATGGCTATCGTCGGAACCTCCAAGTAGTTGATATTTTGATTTTAACTTATAATTTCACCTGATTAACGGTACAAAAAAAGTGTTTTTCTTCTCTCTTTCACAAGAAACACTGCCATTTTGTTTATTTTCCATAAAAAATAAATAAGTGGAGGTTCCGACCATAGGGGCGACGACATAGTTTAATAAACTTTTTCGATTTTCTGTTTCAGATTACCAGGAGAGCCAAAATCACCTGCGCCAGCGGATAACTTTTTTTTTTTTACACATGCATATTATTTTGTAAACAAATGACGAAATATTTGTTACCATCAAAAATTTTTTTTATTTACTTTCCTTAATATTACTTTTAAGGGGAAAAAACATTTATTCAATTTTATGCTATAGTTCCCGAGAAAAAAATGATTGAAAATATGCTTTTTTTGTGCGTTCACATTGAAATGCCCCCTTAACTTGAGTTTGTAGTAGTGATAAGAACGTTTTCCCTTGAACTATTTCTTACCGCTAGAATTCACTACAACATCAGAGTATACAACCCTTCAGTGTTAGGTATGTACTGAGAAATCACGAAACATTTCATCGTTCACGGTTCTGAATTATCGCACTTCTCAATCCTCACTGTTCCGCCTAACACCGAATGCCGCCTTCTCCGATTTCCCGCGGGTCAAAGAGCAAACGTTTCAACGTATTATGTCGCGGCGTTCGTCGTCCAGCGAGAGCAACCAACATCAGTCCTTGGGGAACAACGCCTTTTCCCGTCTAATACATCTAATGCTCACCGTTCCCCACCGTTTCCGGCAGGCTCCTCCTTCGACGCCAATCGCATTTGCAACTTGCTTACAGGGAATCGAGCGTGTATCGATCGATCGCGAGGGCCCGTAGCGATCAGTTACCCTGACAAAGCTCGAATGGAAACGTCCAGGGGAGAACGGGCTCGGTTGCGACGTCGGACGAGTGGAAGACGAAGAAGAAGAGGGCTCTCGACGAACGGTGGACATCGTATTCTCGACCGTGGAGACGACGAGGCATCGTGGCGATCGTGGAACGTCTAATAGGGACCCTGATACCTTCGTCACGGATGTATCGGTGCATCGAGGAGGTATCGATCTTGTGCTCCATATGCCATCGACGGGGAGTATTATCGTATGTACGCCGTCACGGGCAGGAGGGGGGGGAGGGGAGGGGGCGAGTTTGCGGCAACGTGACCGTTGTCTTGCCTGCCCACGCCTCGGACAACAGACAGCTGAGAATCTTTCCCTTTCGTCCATTCTTCTGTCTCTCCTGTCTTTCGATCCGTTCGTGATCCTATACCGCGAGCTATATTAATTTCTCTACCGAGCATTGATGGATGCCATGGCCTCGGCGCGAACCGTGCACGAGGAACGTCCCTGGAGCCAAGGGAAGGCGAGTCGAATCGCGTGCCAGCCAGGTATTCCCCCAGCGCCAGAGGACGATGGGCGACGTGAAATAATAGAACCGAGTCCCGATCCGACGAGAAGATCCACTGTCGCGTCGCGTCGAGTCGAAAAGACCGGAGACACCGCGCCAACGGATCCACCCGCTATCGCGTGTCACGTGGACCGACGGCTTCGGTGCCGTTCAGCCGACCCGTATCGCTGAATAACGTTAATTAATAGGATATTACGTTTCACCGGGGAAACACAAATGCCAGACCCGCTCGAGTTCATGGATTTCGCATTTCATCGACTAAGCCGGTCTTCGCTATCTGCGAATTAAATTGGATGCCAGGTTGTGTTCTGGAGAACGAGTTACATATTGATGATAAGCCTCCCTACTGGTGCAACTACGAAGAGTGTTTTTCGTTAGGTGTTTGCGGTAGAGCTCCAGATCACATTCGCTTTAGCTCATTTACTTGAGAATGTAATTCGACGTTACCATTGTAGGAGACGGATAACCACTGTGCGAGGACTAGAACAAAAACGTGTCCTCGCACCGCTGATAAATCGCACACGCGAGCCGTTGGCTAACGTCAACGGCACCAAACGTCAACAAGGCGTTTACGCGTACGACAGGTGAGTGACCGGCGAGTGCGAAAGTGAGAGAGAGAAAGAAGAGTAAAGAGCAACAACCGCGAAACTGTGTATATAAACCGCGAAGGAACAAGAGCGTGAGGTATTTTGTAAAACTGCGAGCAATGTAACGAGAATTGTGAGTTGTGAGCCAGCGAGAATTATTTAGTTTACGGATTTTTGTTAAAATAAAAATTACTTTACACCCAGAAACACGTGGGATAATTGTCCTAACCGACATAATTAAATAAAATCCCTACACCATGGTAGATCTTGGCAAATCTTTGGATTCTCTTGATGATATAGTCGGTTACGTAGTTCTTGAAACAATATGGCACGTACTATTTTTAATTGCGATTTTTATATGTGAATACTGATTTGCTAAGCACATCTTTAGAATTAGTTTGCTTGTAATTAAAAGTTTTGATCAAGGACACAGTAACCATCATTGTTTCCTAGCTTCATTTTCATCAAGTGTGTCTTGCTGAATGTGAACTTTCCAGGATTAAGATTCGCGGACAAGTAGATCCTCATCGTGGAAGAATCAAATCGTGATCCTCGTCATCCTTATCACTCTTCTGATTAAGATTCTTAGAGGTCCCGTATAGGTACATTTCCACACACCTTGGATTTGTTGCAGAGAACTACTCTTATGCCATTAGTAACTCTGAAATTAGTTTAGCTAGTAGCTGTTGAGATTATATTGAGAATTATGGTACTGTGACTTTCTTGAATGTTATCTAGCATCGCTATGCTTTTGAAAGCCAAAGAATATATTCTGAACCCTGTCCGAGCTTACGAAATATTTCATTCGTGTTATAGTAGTTTATTATAAATGTTGCTATCGACTTCCTAGCATGGATTATCTGTTATGTACACGATTAGCTCTTTGCCAGAGAAGCGTGTGCACGGGTAGCGTATAGATGAATAGGATTCCAGACTAAAGCCTAGTTAAGAACTCGAGCATTATTAAGAGTCGTCCAAAGAGTATCGAAACTGGTCCGTGCGCTGGGAATCGAAAGCCCGTGATTACGAACTAGGACGAGCAATTATACGGCTCCTTTTCAGCGGCGCGCGGCGTGCTCGCGTTCAACGCGATTATTAAAACGTATCGAGCAACAGGGAACGAAATACCGCGGATCGGTCGTTGAATTAACGATTACTACACCGTAATTCTTTCCTTCCTCTCCCGTTACGTCGTGGATCTTGGCAATTTGTATTAATTTGAGCCTACGTGTGTGTTTTTTTAGTACTGGTTAGTATCATTTAATGATTAACGTCGTGCGGGGAATTGCTTAATAAGGTATTGCAAACGGTGGGCTTGGCGCAAGTTTAACTCGACGTCGTTGTCTCAAGTACGAGAGCGGTTGTAAATCTTTACGATCAGCAAACCGTAAGGTGATACATTGTAACTGTGGTGTAATGTCGACAATTTTTTTATGTTACTTTTCCCATACCTTGACACTTAGCGAATCACTGTAATTCACCGGCACTGTGCAAACATGATCTTGAATAACGTTAATAGGGACTCGAACCAAAACCGTTAAGTACAAATAAGATCACCACGTGTGCAAAGCTTTAAAAAACTATCTTTTAATACAATATGGTTTAAAAGAGTCTCATAGTATACATAAAGCACTGAATAAAAACTTAGAAAGAAAGGAAATATAAATGGATGGGAAACTAGCTGTGAATCATTATTATGATTTCATAAGCAAATGTCAATTCATATAATAACAATTTTTAAACTACATATAATACCATCATCTATAGGCATACGATATAGATAAAATTAGATTTTTGTGCAATACAATGAATCGTAAATAGGTTTTAAGCGTAGTGAACAACCTACACGAAGCGGATTTGACACTAATTGTTAGTATATAGTCGAAGTATATAGTAGAAACTTTTTACCTATGAAAGTAGTATGTTCAGAAAATATTGCTAAGCTGTTTATTTTATTAATTTCAGTTACAGAGGCTTTTACCTAAAATTTAACGTCATCGCCAATGGACGAAAATTCTGGTTTGATTGCAATAAACAGAAGCGGGCGTAACGGTTCCCGCAAGAGTCGAGCGGGAGGCACCGGAGGAGACTGATTACGATGTGGAGCTTCTTTCGGGGCCGAGTCTGGTTTCACGCTTAGAATAAGTTAACTTTTTCCGCGACTACCTGTCAGAACGTAACAGAGAAGAGAGTCGCTCTGTGGCACGAAGTCGGCGGATGAGTTACGGCCGATCGTTTCGAGGCTCCTCGCCGCACCCGTTAATGGTGGAGTGTGCCAAACTGCCTTTTTCTCTCTGTTCCCCTCCTCCTGTCAAGAGTTTCCGGCCAGTTCTTGGATTTTAGATCGCCCAGCATGCTGAACGTATTAGAAACCGACAAGTTAGGGAAAATTAAGGATACGTTGCGCTCGGAACACTTTAAATTGGGAAAAGTCGTTTACCTCAGATGTTTCAACATTTCTTGAGGCTATGTTTAGTTAGTGGAATTTGTTTGATTGATATCATAATATGGAAGACCATTCACCTATAGGGTTGTATTCATAAATTAGTATCGTATTTATCTATACGATACAGGTGTATACTTTACTCTTGTAACGAGTTATTCGCATCCATATTTTTCTACAGATCCATATATGTTCAGATACTATCAGAAAACGAACCGTCTCAATCATTTGATAGCATTCAAGGACAATAGGAACAAAACTCCTCTTCTTGCCTTTTTACAAACCTATCGATTTTTTATTAAGGGATCGTTCTGGTTTATGACTTAAAAAAATCGACTTTTTTTTATTACATTTTTCAAAGGTATATGTATCTAACAGTATTGTGTAAAAATTTCATAACGACATTTACATTGCTACCTCTACTACCTTAACACGTTATTTCTTAGCAAAGTCCATCAAGAATCACGATACAGTGGCCTGTGGTACAAAAGATGTAGTGATTTTTCCTCCAACAAGAGAAAGTCACCAACTGTTACACAAATCAAAATGCCATAACTTTTCGTGTAGACGTCTTGACTGGTGCTAGAGCTGGTGACTTTATCCGTAGGCGACAAGATTCATTGTGGTTCGGTTTACCGTGGGATGACATGATCTTTATCACAAATTAAATGCTACTCAAAAAGATGGTAACTTGTTACTACTATGGCTTATCGAGATCTATACTGGACTATATTGCAAACATTGTCGAAAGCATAACAAACACGTTTTACTAGAAATACGATAACTATCACAGATTAGAGATTGAAACGTAACTAGAGTCAATTACAACACAACTCTCGAAGAATCTTTTCTATCTCCGTTAAAAATCGGTGTGAAACAAGGGAAAGTATACTTCAGGTCTCATCTCACCATCAGTGTGTTTAGCAATACTCAGAAATGAACATTCGGCATGAATCAGAAATGTCGACGGACAATGGCCGGTCCAGGATTAATGCGTTAGTGAATAAAGTATCATACTTGACAGTCAAATTGTTCAGGAAAATTTATCCAAGAAACCATCCTTATACCTCCAATAGTCTCAAGGATACCAACAAAAGGCAAAATCATTCAGAAGACAGATCTTTACACATAAATCACTTCAGCTACATAAAAATATTCATTCTCAACGTCTATCGACTCTACACGCACCTGCGAAGTTTCATAAAAATCACTGCGCTCAACTGATGTTTTTCGCGAGTTTAAGGCTCCAATGTAGTTTCGCCCTTAGACTTAAATCACACCATCTACAAAAAATACTCATTTCCTATATCCAGTCTATGCACCTGCGAAGTTTCATCAAAATCAGAGCACTCCAGAGATATTTCCTGCGAGTCCGAAGCACTCCAATTTCTCTGTCCTTGTTCAGCAATCCCTCGAAACAAAGGTTCCATTGAGTACGCGCAACAAAGTGGCGATGCCACTCTATTAACTCTTGGCAAAACTGCACGCTCTGCGTTCGAATGCAAATTAGCATCGGAGCGGTCCATAAAGTTTCTCCGGTCCTCTTCCCAGGCTCGAATTCCTCCGCGGATCTCCAGGCCGCATTACGGGCTCGCGCGTGTATGTACGTTGGACATATTTAACCGTAGCAGCGTGCAGACCAGACGGTTACGAGAGGCAGCGAGAGATAAAGGATAGAGAACAGTAGCGGCAATCAAGCCGAACATCGGACAGTGACGAATGCCGCGTATCATCGCGTATCATTAACCACGGCTCAAAGCATTCTCTCAACATCCCCTTTCGCGTTCGTGCACCTACGTCGACGCGGAGATCCGGTACACATCGCGGTTCTGTCGGCTGGAACACACCGTGGAGGCCCTCGCTCTTTTCACGTAGCGAGAGAACGATCCTGTACCAACTGCCTACAAGAGGTTCGGGTTAAGTATACGAGTCCGTTACTGGTAACGCCGCGCCGGCGACAAGTAACCAGGAACGATATAATCTGCATATGGGCCGTTCGGTCCTTCTGATTCTTTCACCGGGCTCTGTTTTCCTCGGAGTTATTTCCATCGTGAAAATCTCTACCTTTGTTGCGCTTCTGCGTCGAGATGGATGCTCTCTGGTGTAACTGGTAGCCATTGCGGTGGTTGGAAGACTTGTGCATACTCGTGTGTTGACATTAATCGATGGGAATTGGACGCTTAACATCTATGGCGATGGATTATTAATTTTGTGATTGAGTCGTGGCATTTTCGTTATTACTTAACAAACTTTTCCAGATAGGTATGGATACCAGCAGCATTTCAGTCAACTCACTAGAACTACCTATATCTTCGACATTAGATGGGTGTTGTATATCTAGGAGATAAAAACAGAGATGCAAATAAGGAAAAATTAGTCCAGCAATCATTTAACACTACTTTAGTGAAAAACATCAAAAACTACGTATAGTAGAAGAAAGGTGCATTTCGCACGTATTCACGTGCACTGGCGGCACACGACAGCCGCAATATGCGCGTCGATTCTTTAAATCGTAATAGGCATCCTATTTAATATTGTACTATACAATCAAAAATGTCTCCACGTACTTGCTCCATATTTTTAATTTTGTACTTTCGCAAACGAGGGGGTGGGGACCTAAAGCAAAAGTTTAAATGTTGGAAATTATTTAAATAAAATTATTTTACGCATCTGCTTTGACACCATCTGAATTTATATTTTTATTCTATTGGATAATGCAGGTCAAGAAAAGGTATAGATATTATAATAAAAGTACTTATCATTGAATATGTTAATGTGAGGAGATCTGCAGCTGGCTGTTGAATAGCGATCCATCTTTTTGACAATCAACAACTGATTAAAGAAATTGCTTTGGTGCCAGTAAATACGAATCGAAAAGATGTGTTCGATAATTATAATAAATTAGTATTTCCATTAAAGTCTTCGGTCCGACGAGGAGTTTACAGTATGCATAATACAGAAGAAGGCACTTAAACCGATAAAATCAACAATCTATCTTCCTCATTCATGAAATACACCGTTAGGAATACTTACTTAGAGAATCGCCTACTCAAAATATTCCACCTGCCATACAAGTTGGACGTGCGGTAAAAATATTGCTGCATTAAATACACAATTTTTACCACCAATTGGTTTGGAAGTCACACTTCTGTCTTCTCCAGTCTTTAGCACTATTTTTAGTCAATGGAATAGTAACTACAATATTGGAATAAATACAGCACCGAAAATATTTATTACATCACCCACATTTATTCAATGACCATGATTCTCATAACTATACGATTGATAAATGGGTCGATATTGAATATAAACCAGCCTAGCTAAAGTAACATAACTCAACAAAGTAAGATTTTTAGGAAATGTGAAAAAGTATTTGTGAGTTTAGTAGAAAACGGTTTATTAAACAAATATATTTGCAAAAAAAATGAATTTAAAAAATAACGATTTTAGACATGGTTCACAATATTTAATTCTTATACAAGGTGATATGATTTCATTTAAAATACCAAGAGTGACACAATAATGGAATGATAATTTAAATTGAAATTAAATAATTATTATTACTATAATTCATTCCATTTCATTAAAATAATGTAAACACACAGACACTATACAAACTAGTTTTAAGTCAATCTATGTAAAAAAGGCGCATTATATGCTATATATAATGCAACGTATATGCTATATAAACCATATTCGATAATGAAATGATCGAATTAATTTAGTGCATTTCTGATGTCTAGTCGAGTGTTTATCATCTTTCTTCATGGCGACAACTCAAAGATCAATTATTATATTTTTCCAATACTATTACAAGCCGAGATACAAGTGATAGATATTCGGGTAATGCGGCAACTCTGGGATTCCAAACCAAGGTTCTGCATTGTGTGGAAAGAGAATCGTCATACAGGCGGGTTTACTCATCATTTCGTGACATGGTTTCGCGACAATGAGCTGTTCGATTTTCATTCCGTCTTCGTTGTGCATGTTTAACCTCTTTACTACGCATTCGCTGGAAACAAAGTTGGTATGCAGCTGGAATTCGTGCCATGTTTCGTGACCAGTAGCCGATGGTCGTCGATGGTAAATGAAAGAACGAAGGACACAAACGCCTGGAAAAACGACGACGACGTCCGTGCGGTGATTTGTGATGCGCGGACGCTGGTAACCGCCACCCAAGAAGTTTTTTGGTTCTTGGTTAATAGCAGGAGATACTGGACTAAGGAGCCTTTAAAAGTTTCAGTCTCGAGAGATAAGAGCATCCGCTAGAGAGGTTCCTCTGTTTTCGGGGGCTTTATCAAAACTTCATTCATTCGATTTACACGGAATAGAAATTGCTTTATCTAACGTCCTTAATGCATGGTTTCCGGCGATATTTATGTCCCGTTCAGGAACACGCTTTCTATTGTTTGTCCAACTTTGTGTACCACATATTCCTTTTAAGTAATCTGATTCAAAATAGTTTTTTTTACACTCTATTTCATATTATTCTTATAACGTTCGAATCTGGTAATATTGGCTGTTACTTAATTCAGTGGAATTCTGAATCCTACTCTAATTGACATAATTTTATGTCTCGTACATAAAGTAATACAATTTCATTTGGTAATATTTAAGTAGGTTATATTATTATTAATTTTCGATGTATATTTAAATTGGCTTGTTTAACCGCGTTGTTTCAGTCAGGTCTACTGTACTACCCGAATTCCATTTATTTATTTTTTATCAGAATAATGGAATTTTGTTTACTTTATTAAATATTAACATATTTTGTCAGCGTAATTTAATGTAACTTTTTAAAGTATGCAGTATAGTTATAAATATATATGTCCTTCCACATTACAACCTTAGGTTAGGTGTTCTTCAAGAAGTTGGTGTTACTGTTAGTGACTCAAGTAACTTGGGTCAAGTTATCCGTTACACCTAGAATATTATGTGTTGTATTTACTAAGTAAGCGAAAGGTAAACTAATCGATAGTTTAATTACTATGTTTACATTTTAGTATGCAAACATGCTTATTCGTAAATAATTTTTGTTAATTAATCTGCAAAATATACAGAGACTTATAATGTATGACAGTGTTAACCTAATAAACATCCAATTCCTGAAAAGTGTTTAAGTATTCATTATTGTAATAAGGCAATTTTCGAATTAGTAAACAAGCAATTACATCGGTTGTATTTTTAATATATGTACATATTCTTGTGTAGGGAATTTATGAAATCTATGAGTAGATACCAAACCTCTTTTTTAAATTAAAGATATCTATTTCAGTACACTACTTATAGATTTAAAATTTCACGGCACACAATTCAAAACTAGACCAAAAACGTTTTGAAAATTTATGTATTTAAAAAATATCCAATTAAATTATTTGTTTAGGACGTGAAGAATTACGTTATTACATTCTCTATAAACAAAAATCAAGCTCAAAATTTATTATTGTAGTATAAACCGGAAAGCCTAATAAAAACTTCATTGAACAAACATCGGTCACTTAATCTAGAAACTCAAGAAAAACTGGAGCAATTTTTGAAAACAAGAATGAAGATTCGAGGAACCGACGATGTCAGGAAATGTCAGAACAATCTCTTCCTGAATCTCGTTCCTGGAAGTATGTACAAGTGGAGTTATCTTTAGGCCTCGAACAGAATATCAGGTTTAACAACCTTCTCCATCGCACGTATCTCATAGAGAGGATTAGGTGTTGCCTGTCGATCGATTTACATCGTCATAACGCAAAAGTATTCTTGGCTTTGTGTCATTAGCCGATTCGTCGGGTCGTGAGAACGCGAGCGACCATTGGCCTCTCGAGGCTGTGCCCTCCTTAGCGAGCCTGAAATCCTCTTCGCGGCTCGTTCCATCAACGAACCTGACACTTTCTCATACTGTTCAACGAGGCTTTTTCAGGTCGTCACTCGCGACCAGTCGTCCCGGTGGTAATAGTATGCACGACCGGAGTCAGTTACACCGAGGTCGTTTCCGTGTCCTCAAGGAGGAATTTCGAGATCTCGCATCAGCCTCGACTCTTACGAGCCGCTGTGTACATGAGAGAATTTAATTCCGTATCGTACGACCGCTCACGTAAAACTCGACGACAATGCCCGCCTTTCTAATTGTCCTTTGCGCCACATATTCCACGGTCAACTCGAGATAATATTATTTTTTTTATCACCTGTGTCGTACCTGAATACTGCAACGAATGGGTCGCAATTTATTTATCAGTCTAATAATGAGACAGAAAAGTGATGTCCCCATTTTTAACGAATTTGCCTTGTTCATTTTGCGTTAGAAAACATCGTAATCCACTTTCTTGTAATTTACTTCCTACGATAAATTAAAAGCTAGTTTTGATATATCCAAATTCCCGAATCACATTAATAAAAACATCTAATCCTTAAATCCTTATTAGTTCGCAATGTTTTTTTCTTTAGGTGATAGGTACAAGCGTCCCAGAATATGGGCACCACGAATTCCGGGAGCCTTATTACGCGAGGCCCAATCCGTTTGGACGGAAACGCTCGTCACCGGCGATCATTAAATTGGAATTAATGATACAGCGCCATTGTGCACGACTCATACGTCTCCCCGGCGGCGCGTCTATTCACTCGAGCGACGATTAGCGGCGGATTACAGCCACCGTGATGTCGGAGATAATGCGTGGTCCATTGAATGCGCCCGACCCACCGACTAATTTAAATCCAAACCGCGAAAAAGGGACCCTGGACCGCGGGATTTCGCGGGGGGAAGCCAATTTCGCGATTTAATACAACGACTGGACGCGAACAGCAAGCCCCCAGGTCCTGCGCGATATCATTCCATTCTACGTACAATATCACTTTGATGCGTCCTCGTTATGCGAAATTGTATTCCATACAATGATGGATATTTCTGTCAGGCGTGCACGAAACACCCGGTTGTCTGCGGAATCATGACGAATTTCGAAAGGATCCACTTCCGGGAGTAATAACTCCCCGTACTATGAGGATATTAATATTTGCAATACACCAGCGTGGTCGCTCGTTTAGATATCAATGGACATCTGTTACAAGAGTCCGTTTTGAAATGGGATAATTTCTATTCAAATTTTGAGATTATTCAGTGTTTTTAATTTAAGTTAAAGTTTTTTTTTAATAATTGAAATGAGATTGTCTAATTATATTGGTCCTTATCACATACTACATATTAACAAGCCTCTCTGTGCATACATTATAAGCTGTTATGTATTTCATTCGTGTCTTTATCATTTATTATATATTTTTTGAGATATTTATTTCCTAAAGAAGACAGCTTCGTAATCGAAACGTTGGTTTTTTGAAGAATCGTAAATTATTTCAATTTCTACCAAATTTAGTAGTTAGAAATATAACCAAGGTTAGAGCAGATGGATTAGTCGTCGTATTTTGAAACTCTTCTGATGCAATCAACAATGCGTACTTTTCGAAGGACTTTTTGTTTTTCGAAATTCAAGCATTTCCAAATTACTGTGTTTGGACTACTTGGGATTTGGGAATTTTGTTTACAAATTCTTGAGAATAATCAGGCAAATTCTTTATTTTGAAATGAAATATATCTCAATAAGAAAGAACATAAAGAATCAATATAAATTATTTTACTTTGTCCTTTTTCCCTGAAATAAATCCCTTTTTCACTGAATAAATTACTTTGAAAGTAACGATTAATCACTGTTTTTTTGTAAAGTGTACTGTTTGAAAAACATGAACTTTTCCTTGATTCATTCTTCAAGTTCTATATTTACGCGATAAAATTTATCTGGTATCTGGTATTTTATCTGGTATTTTTTCCATTAAATAAATTGCTTCGAAAGTATTGATTAATCACTATGCCTTTTAAAGTAACTATTTGAGAGACAAACCATATATCGGTTTGTCGCCTAAACGAGTTCTGTGTTTGGACATAAACATTTTAGAAACGGAAAAATTTCTTTCGTTTTGCGTTAACGTTGATTTTATGTAAAATAATGCATCTTTTAACATTTGTACATATAATGTTACTTTTCGTGTCATCTTATGAATATTTATTTCTTTAATGATCTTTATTTGACATTAAACTTGATGAATTGGTTCTTTGAACGTCCAAGGCTCATTTCTAAAGTCAATGCATATCCGCAAGTAATATTATATATTTTCTATATCATATTTTGAAATATTTTTAGAGACTATATGTATATTCTTCGACCGCGTATAAAATTTCCTAAATGTAAAAAGATTAAGGATAATTGTATGCAGTAGTTGTATTAATTTATATGTTATCAATGGTTTTAAATTCTCAAAAATAAATGTTTTCTTAAGAAACAGAAATAACTATTTATTGAAAAATCTCGAGTATTCCCAACAAAGAATTCTCAAATTCTATAATGAAATCAATTAATCAAATTGTTGTAAATTTTCTTGATATTGTATGTAGGGTGCATTGAGTAGAATCTATAATAAAATGATTCTAGACGCTGGAACAAATGCAAAGTGTAGAGTAAAATTTTTTGGTATATGCTTTCGCCATCAAAACTGTTAAACTGTCTTGAACATATGTAGATGCCACAAATTATTAAATTCAGTGTAATGTAGCTCGTTATAAATCCCTATTCTGTTTGTATACAATGTACAAAAAGTATAATTGATAACCAGAAATATTTTTTTACAAGAAAGTATTATTCTAAATTTTTGATTGATTTTTACATACACATTCACTTTCTGCTAGTTTGCATCATTCATTTTAAGACACCATATACAATATCTCTTATTATGTATTGTTGTGCGTGGTTTTACCGCAATTTTCAAATTGCATTGATTCCTCTGCGCGTAATTACAACTCCCGTTTAATCAATAATACCTAATGATATATTCCGCTCTCTTCAATGGACACGCGACATGTATCGGGAAGCACACCGTATGCAAATAACAATGGCATATCATTACAATGAGAAATGTTGTTGCTGCCGAGAATGAGTCACTCCTCACCAGCCTGTCACTATTCATGTTGCTCGTTTGTTTTCACTCACCGTCGTGGTTGATTCGATCTTACATGTTCATTATGAACGAAGTTTAAAATCGACTTCTGGCCAGACATTTATTAAGTAAATGAAAGTGATCGGGAACACGTACCTAACGTAATTTACATCTGTGATTATGCCACCTGCTATCATACTACTTTTTACCGACTACAATTTATCGAATATGGCCAATTTATATATGTATAACAGGTGTATTTTATTTGCCCACAAAAGTAGAAATAATCAGCGTTTGATCTTGAATCTATTGCGTAATGTACTATTCGGTAAAGCTAGAATAGCTGTATTGTATACATACGACTATTATTCAAATATAAACCGAAATTTTTATCCACATTTTTATTGGTGATAGATACAAATACAAATGGAGTGTCTCATTTTTCTATGTATTTTTCTTCAACAGAATACATTCTTCATCAAATAGGAAGCTTTCTAATTCCCTTGGGAAAAAAGCAGTTGACTGCTCCAGTAACCAATTGTAAAAGTACAGTTGAACCGCTGCAGCGCGCGTTTTTAAATCTTTCCCCCGCAGTGCCTCCTTCAGTATACCACCCATATGGTAGTCACATGGAATCAGATCTGGATTATAAAGTGATTATTCGAGAGGTATTCAGTGTATTTTAGTGGACTTATCGTGAGTTAAAGCTGCTATATGCGGCTGTGCGTTGTCGTCAAGAAGGACACCGCGAATCAGTTGTTGCCATTGTTTGTTGCAATAAATAGTCTTAGAATCATCCACGAGCGGGAAGTAGTAGTCACTGTTCTTCGACCATGTAGGTAGACAATCAGCAATAGACCTTTTGAGTTCCAAAACATAGTTGCTAGAATTTTCCTGGCTGACAGTCGAATTTTGGCCTTGTTCAGTGCCCCTCTTTAACTTTCCACTAGCCCATATTCACTCTGTTGTTTTCTGGGATATAGTGATGGATCCGTTTCGTTACAGGTTGCGATATGGTCCAAAAAAACCTCCCTTTCTCCTTCAAAGCGATTCACAAATTTAATTGTTCGTGCGCAATTGACTACTGGAGCAGCTAAATTCTGTTTGATGGAAGAAATGTATTTCTGTTGAAGGAATATACCTAGAAAAATAAGCCAATCTATTTGTATTTTTATCTATCCTCAATAAAACTGTGTAAAAAAATCCGGTTTGTATTTAAATGACCCTCGTACATTTTCTTATAACAGAAAAATGACACCTCTTATACACAATTCTTTTACCATTTTTAACAATAAACTTTTTCTTAAATTCATGATAACAACATTTCAGAATGAAAAATGTCAATATTTGCTCTTTACGATCACACTCAATTAGGATGGGTTCTTTTTATATAAAAGCAAAAATATCTCGCGCCACTAATGCAGACATAGCAATATCCAGCGTGCTCGGTTTCTCTTGCGTTTGCTGAGATTCGTCGCCACCACGATTTTTGCGAGAGAAAATGCGAATACCAGCAAATATTTATCATGGCTCGCGTATGTTCCGTTAAGGACGTCACGCTGAAAATCGCCAACTGGCTGCCGCGCCGTTTCTCTTCCCATCTTTCCTTCTCGTCTCATTTGCTTGTACGTGCATCGAGAGCCGCGAAACAGAGTGGCATTGATGTTGTGTAGCCTGCGAGCAACGGTAATATAAGTTGAAAGAATGACCGCCTTGTCCGTTCTTGCTTTCTTGTCAGCAACAGAATCGACGCGCAACCAGGTACGCTAATCATAATGGGCGGTTGCCTTCGGTCGTTTCCCATTCGCTGTCCTAATTTTTAAAGCGAGCTTCTGGCTACGAAAATATCGTTTGTCGACATTTACTTCGGATAAATACCCTGAGGATTGGGTGGGTGCGTGGGATGTCTCGTGTTTGTGTAACAAACCTCTCCCTGCTGGCGACTAGAAAGTAAAACTGGAGTGGTAACGCCTATGAGTTTACGAAATCTGCATAGAACAGGGACGAGGAACATTTTAGGATTGGAAAACTAGGTACTTAAATCTTATCAAATAAAATAAAGTAGTACCTGCATTGAGTTCAGCGCTATTCCTTGGTATCCTTCTGTACCCTTTTACTTCTCCCAAACAGTATCAGCTCACATTCGTTTCATATTGAGCTATAGACCAAAGTTGAGCACTAACACTGTTTCATAGCATGGCAAGCACATAGAGACGTCACAAGGAGATGTCATCATGATGCAACCACGTCTCCCTGTGGCGCCAGTAGTTTGCATTGACGCTATGTCTTGAAACAATCGTGGTGCCCAGGTCTGCTAAAGGACTAGTTGATAGATTAATCGCTTCGTGTCAATCCCAGCATTTACACTTCTGCGTATAGACTGATACCTCAGTGATGTTTTTAAACACGTTTACTGTACAAAAATATATTGCAAATTAACGTCTTTCTTGTATTTCATGAATAAGTCATGAACAAGACGATGTTTAATCAAAATAAAATTTCAGGCGAAACAAGAACAGAGCGAGCAATAAGCTTCTTCAGATTGTGCGGAGATGCACATAGCAAATATTTTCGACCTTCTTTTGAAAAACAAGATAGATAATAGTCCAGCAGCTAGTCATCCTAAGTTAAACAACCGGCAGAGTCTTGTCACGTAGGTCAAATTTTCCACCACCTACGGGTCCGCCATACCGATAAGCACAGACATAAAACCGAGCCGCCTGATGGCTCGGGATGCATTCCACGAAATAGTAGTCAAGAGCATAAAACCTACGTCACTGGTCCTCCGTGCTATTTTGTCTGTAATGTTGTAATGTTGGAGCGCTTTTGGAACTCCCAAAAAATAAATCTGCGAGTGTCAAGAAAGGTTGATTTGATTTGTGGGTCCTTCCTACACTTTCCACGGCAAAACAGTGCATTAAAAATCACGACGTTTTAATATAACATAATTGAATTACACATCATTTGGGAACGTATAATTTATACATGGAGAAGGTATGTAATTGACAAATTTAGCAAAAAAGTCTCAAGTGGACGGTTGCTTGAGCTCAAGAAACATAAACAGTAGTGGGAATGACTTTTTCGCATATATCCGGAGTGGAATCTTCGCAGATAGTTAGGTAGGACTGCATCTAGAATATTTTTTGCTCGATGAAGTGAATATTCCGGAGGAGCATCATAAGGAGTTTAATGATGATGGGAGAATGATTGACCACTGTTGAAAAATGGCGAAATAGATATGAAGAGATAACCTACAAACTAAACTATGTAAAGTCATAATCTTTTGAATCTCTCTCATTGATGAAGAATTTTAAGACGAATTGTCTAATAACAATTGATATTTATTTTCTAACGCATGTTTAAAATAGAATTACAAAGAATCTACATAAAATATGCTGTTCTTACTATTCTAAAAGTAAGTAAATCGTTCTATTACAACGTAAAATAATAGATAATTTCTCTGAATTCGATTAGAGTCATAAAATAAATTTGGTGGACTTCTCGCTGGAAATATCTCACTGTAGCGAGCCGGTGAGATATCCAGAGACCCGTTGGCTGGCTTAGCGCAACGGGGTCGAATTCGCAAAAAACGGGGGTAATTTTTATCTCATTAAAATCCGCCGCGGGTGAAAGTTTCGAGGGGGATCGCATTGGACGCGACTAGCAGCGAGAGAGGAACGGTCGGCTGCGATGGGCCCTGCGATCGTAAATCCTGTCGGCTGTGTTAGCGGCTTGGTGTACACACGCAGGTACGTACATTATATATAAAGGGGCATAGTAAGTCACCTGGCCAGGAGTATTTCCTACGTGCAGCTAGGAGAGCGAGAGTAACGATAGGAAGAAAGAGAGCCAAAGGAGAGGGGATGAGTCACGTCGCGCTGAGGCCACGGACTCATTGATCATTTCGATCACTTATGCTAATCTCTGCCGGGGAAACTGGTTTGGATGCCATTCGAAGTAATTATTTCACACTCGCAAAGTGGTTGTTATTAGTAGCCAGGGACCCGTAGCACCGCGTCCATATGCGACTCCATCCGATAGAGCAACAGAGAGAGGGTTAACTCTTGCATAGACGAGCACGAAATGGGGTGAGGTCTCGGCTGGGTACGTACCTGGCGCGCGTACCGCCTGCACATAGGGTGTCTCGTAATCAGAGATCGATGTTACCGATATCGGTGTCGTTAGCCGGCTGGTGTTATGCAAAAACCGATTAACCCACTTTGTTAACGCGATAGCACTCCGCTGGTGGTGTCTTTATTACACTGCTCGTTATGGGAGCGCTTTGTCTTTCAAATATTTTTGCGCCTACCGGTGACAGGAGAATGTCAGGTTGGTCTTACCGAGTTTTTAACGGGCACAAGGTGACGCTGATTTTTAAAACGTCCCTTTTCATTGCTTTGCTTTTTGCCACAAATAGTAAGAGAACATCGGCTTCTTGGAACAATAATTATAATATAGTAAACTCGCATCTATTTTGTATTTTTCATTCGTTATACACTGTATGTATTTTCACATCACATGTTCTGTAATTTGTATTAGTGCATTGTTTTATCCTCTATCTTTTGTACAAAATGCATGTTAATCCAAAGAAAATCTCGATTTAGAAAATATTGGATATTATATATTTATGGATGTATGTTTTCAAACCAGTACGACTGTTTATAATGTTATAACACAGTTGAAGGTATTATTAATTACATCATTCAAAATTCCTCTGAAACGGAATCCTAAATTGTGATTTATTTTTCCTCTATTATCGTTTACAATCATTCGATCGATAAATCATTCAGTTTTCATCGCTAAAAAGGCTAACACATTTGAATGACAGTCAAAACTCTGAGATTAAGAATACTGCAGTACTTAATACTTGAAAATATAGTGTAATCACAGTTCGTGATTCATTACACCGTTGTGCAATTGAATACGCTACCGAGAAGTCGAACAGAGAATGCGTTAGTTGACTTGAAATCCCAACTATTATCCACCTATTTTCAAACTTATATCACCAACGAATATTCATAACTGTATAAGTAATCATTTCTCTCCGATCGAATTGATAGCTTTTAGTTACCTTATCTTACTTATCGCCTACCGCAGTTTAAATGGACGATACAGTGGTTTTCAATGGAAGATAAATGTGAGATACAAGATGAATGTAGTAGACATTCAATCCATTAACTTTTCATCGCCACGAAAGATAAGATTTTCGTAAATGACTGGCAGTCGAAAATCTGAGATTAAGAACATCGTTGACGACACAAATGTTTGAGAATTTAACTATATTAGTAGCCCAATTGTTTATACTAAAATTTATGTACACCACTACTTAATTCTAACTTATCAAAATTACATTTAACACTACTTTTCATACAAAAAATTCTATTTATCGACAGAAGTAATCAGGCTAATTTTTCTACTTAAGTAAGTTTACATTTATACTCTTCTTGTCCATTTGTATTACTTATATTTCCTTATGTTACATCAAAAATTTGTTTCCATGAAATCATCCTAAGAAGCTTTCCAAGTTGAAACGTTTACGTGTTAAACAACTTAATGATATTGAAGCCACGTTCTTTCATAGTTTCACAAAATACAATATACAGTGGGTGTAGAAAGTATTCGTACACCGATTAATTTCCAAAAGAACTATGTAAAATTGTAATTTATTATACCTATTTTTTATAAACAATGACATCCTACATATTCTCGGAAATCTCTAGAATAGATAGAGTACAAAAGAAATAGTTATTTATGTAAGTTGAGAAATTAAGAAGAAAAAAACAATTAATCGATAGAAATATTGAAGCAATAAGTATTCGCACAACTGTTTAATTTTTAAAGTTGAATAAAAACAAAAGAAATTTACATTAATTTATACGTATATAATATTTCCTTTGTGGGATTTCCTTATGATTTTATAATTATTGTAACTCTTCTAAGCATTAAATTAACTAAATTATTAGTTATTCGAAGTGGGATCTTCTTCAACTCCTCTATTACAGCCTTTTTTAAAAGTACTTTACTGGAAATTTGATGTTTTCTAATTCGTACGGAGCAATAATCTAATGTGTTTTACGTTACAAACTCTACTGTAAATGGTTCGTCATAAGAATCGTAGAAATACTTATTGCTTCTATACTTTTACCCACTATTCGCATTTTTTTGTTAATTTCACAAATTATATTGACTAGTAAATGTTGTTTGGACTATATCTATCTTAGAGACTTCCGAGAATATGTAAAATATCATTGATTACAAAAAAAGAAGTTAAGAAACTACAATTTCACAGAAAAGTTTGTTTGTAAATTGATCGGTGTACGAATACATTCTACACCCACTGTACATAAATTATCGAAACGACTACTTCCGAGCGTGTATTTCACACGTTACAATAAATACAATCGGTCAGGCGTCAGTGTCGCCTCTGGGATACAATAACAACACTTTATTTCAAGTGTTAACGTAATTGATAAGGCATCAGGGATCTTTCGCATCTCCCGAAAGTAACGATGTATTCCGGATCATTAAGTTAAGGTGTTAGGGGGAAGATATCGAAGGTACTCTGAACGCCCCAATCAATCTCCCCTTCTCCCTCAGGAAATGAGACTGAGAGGTCGCTTTTTTTCCCCCTTGTTGATATAATGTTCGTTCCTTCTTTCACTCCCAAATTCAGACAGAGGGCCGATGTATCTTTCACGTTAACGTCGTTACCACGACAAAGAACACATTCCGAGGCAATTTTGGAGGCGAGCAGAATTGTCTGGCGCGGGTATTACGCGCGCAATCGCCTGGCACACGATTGGAAATCAATTTTTATCGGGGCACCGAGGCAAAGGGTACCGTTCAAAGAACGGTAATGGATAATACACGGGCTAAAAAGAATTTTCTATTAAGCGTGCTGCGTTGCGCGCGCATGTTCAAAACGGAAACTCGTTTTTTGCGCGTTTTAACACTCGCTGCTGGCGTAACCAAAGGTTGACCAGAAATTTCGCACGAAATATGATATGGTTCATTCTCCGAATATCACAATCGGGCCATTACCGAAGTCCCAGTGGTGCTCTGACATGATTCTAATCTAACGAGACCTATGTCCGTAACGCTTCGAGATCCCATTCTTGTTGAGCAGTGGATAATATCGTGTTTGGCATTTTCATCAGTATAACATCAGGAATTCAGTAGTGCAATTTGTTTCTTTAACTTTTATAAAACACAACAAAAAGTGAACATATCATGACAAACATTTCACACTTTAATGCTCGGACCCTTTGAGGTCCGTCGTGGGTTAAAGTCGGCTCACGTGCGCTTTGGATGGTTCAACCGTTGGTTTATGGGTTTCAGTAATCACCTGATTTCACTTCATATGCATCGTATGATTACGGGAGTAACGCCGATGGATTCCTTACGTTTTCCTGCTAACAACGCTACTAAACACTATGTAAATCGGACTATTTTTAACGAAGATAGGCAAAAAGCATGCGAATCATTTTTTCCGTATAATTTCCTTCTAAATAATCCAAATTAAGATCCGATAAGAAATACGGAAAATGATGGTCGGTCTTCTTTGGATTTAGTTTGCTACGTCTCTTTTATGATACCATTGCTGCCCGGCGGCGGACTAACATGTGTACTCGAAAAAGCTTCAAACCATTCGAGTTGCCAGTTCTTCCGGGCCGATTGGTTTTTTCGGACCGCTCGATTCTATTCGGGTAGTTTGAAAAATTCAAGTTACTTGGTTTCTTTGAATCTTTCAAGCTACTCGGTTTTTTCAAGTACTCGACTTGGCTCGTGACTTCGAGCCGAGTCCAACTCGGCTTGATTTTGTCGGATACTTGAACAGCCCCAGTGGATATACAGGGTGAGGTATTTAAAACAGGCCACTTGAATAATTCGCTTACTCTTAGCGATAAAAAAAAGAAAGTGTCGAACAAGGGTCGTTTGACTTCGAGGAGCACGTAACGTGCGATGCCAATAACTTTTCTATCGATGGATGCATAGAGGAGATATGAAGTTTTTTTTAAATAGAATTATATAGTTTCTAATACACATTTTGATAGAACGTTTCAAGACGAATGCAGTGACCTATAGTTGAAGGCCATTCAAGGTTACAAAGGCTGACTGCAATAGAAAATAAATTGTTTTAAGGCACTCTTCAAATATTTCATTGATTTTCTTATTTGCTTATTTATTGCTATAGAAAGTGTTCAAAAGGATGACCTTGAACGTGGATGGATTTTTTAAAACATGTTAATGTAGAAAACACTGCGTGATGAACTTCGTTTGAATCAATCACAATGTAAGCTCTTTTTATTCGATCCATCATATCTTCTCTGGTTTTTGGTATTTCGCTCTATACTTGCTGTTTTAATCGCCCTCATAAATAAAAATCCATGGTTGTTAAATGGGGAGGCCGTGCCGGTCATTTAATAATGGAGATACTTTTAAAATGTAAGGTAATCCTTCCACAAACTTTATTGTTGTTCAACTTCACACGCCCTTTTGTGAGAACTTCGTTACATATTCACTTAAATTCTAACAAACTGAATTTTTTTTTATAGGAAATCGAAAGGTTAACTATTATGATTTTGAAAAAAATTGTTATCGACGTCACAAATTCAAGATCAGATCGCAAAATACAACCAACGTTTATTCTTAATATTTTAAACACAATTGATTTTTTAAGTATGCTGTACTATTGAAGTTTATAATTACCAACGCTATTGACATTTATAACGATGAATAGTATTCAAAATTCATTGGTGGATTTAATGTAATACTGGTGGAGGATACCCGTTTTATTTCTTTTCTCTGATCCCTTAAATTAAGGTTTGAATCTATATTAAGATCTGCTGTTAATGATATCCTGTTGGGAATATCCCGCCCTTCGACCAAGATGATTCATGCTCATTTTAAAATTTTGTGAGTGAGTCTTGAAAGAAGAAATAAAATATACATTCCTTGTAAACCTACCAATTATTTATGGAACTAAATATGTAAACTAAAAAGCTTAAAATGTTCAAAAATTTTCTATATTATTTTACTTGACTAATTTCAAATTATTAGTGTGGTTGGGAATAAAACTCATTGAACCGGGTTAGTTCATGACTCTCGTTGCTTCATGCACTACGGTGACACTCTGTAAATTATTTCCACTTTACGAATTATCATTCCTACCTATTACCTATTGCGTCTATCATTAATTATCTTCAGTCTTACTTATTTTTAATCTTAATTTAATAATTTTTCGTATTTGTTTAACATGAATCGCGTATGTCATAATAATAATTTTATGTAAAACATGAAACCTCTCTTGTTTTTAAAGGTTTTCAACGTAAGTTAAAAGTCTTCGTTCAATTTTACTCTAATGACAAACAGGGAATTTTATTTTTAATCATACCGCTAACTTAAAATGTTTTGTTTAAGACAGTCAAGTAATTGTGCCTTGTTTAAAAATCACTTCATCTTTAGTCTTGAAGATATAAAAATGATATTTATTTATTATTATAAGAAAGTAGCAAAACAATAAAATGCAAATTTCCAAACCCTCTATTTATGTTACAAACATGAGTGTACTTATTTAATTGGTACTTGTACTAATACCTATTGTAGGTAGACTAAATTGGACTAGTCGCTCATTGCCATGAATTACGACAGGAGTTACTCTTACTAGTAGATCCGGGATAGTCCCTCGATGGCCTTGGAGTAGCCACTCAATTTCAATGTAACTGTAAACATCACGACAAAACAGGCTACCATCGCTGAGTCCAGAAAGCTGAAAAAATTGTGGTACTATTCATCACCTGCTAATCGTCGTATCAATTAAAACAGAGGCAATCTCTATCATGGAATATGCATAGCTGAACAATAGAGTAGGAATATTCCTTCGGTGACTTTGGAGTGGCGATATAATTTTGTTTTAACTGTAGACATCACTATATTATTCAGAATCCTCAAAAATCTGCGGCGTTACGGACGTCCACGAAATCGCTACAAGAGCGTTGATAATTTACGATTGCATCCAATTAATAACTCCAAAGATCTCCGACATTTTTCACCCAACGAACGACCCAGGTGCATACGTGCACCTCGTACGTGTTAGTTGATTAACCAGCACCGATCTCTCTTCGGCAATGCTCGTCATCGGCGCAAACCTCCTTCGAAGCAACGAGTCTTAACGACAACCGGGTGTGCATCGGCAGGTAAGAGAAGTCGAGAAAGAAAAATGCGCCGATCGACACCACGGACCCGCGGATGATTTAACGACTCTCTCGAAATTTCGATCGGATCTCTCCGCAGTTCGAGGAGGGATGAGAAACGAGTCGGTCGAGAAAGCCGCAGCCCTGGCGAGAGAGGAAGAGGCAGCTCGAAACGGATAGTCGCGTGTTCCGATGATTTACGAATCGGACTCGCGCGTATGAATCACGCGCGGCGTAATAAAGAAATGACGAGGGACTATGCATTACACTGTAGAGGTTTTTCGGGCTTTGAAGAGTTCCGGGAACGACCAATACGTTCGTCGATGGCGTTTCGTCGACCACCAGACGAATTCGCGCTGTGAAAAATGTTCCTCTCGGAGCTGAACGTGTTTTGTGTATGGTGAACGATATTCGAGGGATGATTATTGATTAAGAGGTATCGTGATTGGCATGCTCTGTCGGCAAAGGGTAAAAAATTGCTGCCCGTGCATTTGTGTAGATAATTTTGATCTCGTAGATAGGTACTGAGTTTTTCCATATACATACGTACAGTGGGTGTAGAAAGTAATCGTACACCGATCAATTTCCAAAAAACTATGTAAAATTGTAATTTATTAACTTATTTTTTCTAAATAATGACATTCTACATATTCTCGGAAATCTCTAGAATAGATAGATTACAAAAAAAAATAGCTATTTATGTAAATTGCAAAATTAACAAGAAAAAAACAATTTATCGATAAGAATGTTAAAGCAATAAGTATTCGCACAACTGTTTAATTTTTAACACTTGATTAAGAAAAAAAGAAATTTACATTAATTTATAAGTATATAATACTTTCTTCGTGGGATTTCCTTTTGATTTTATAATTATTGTAACTTTTCTAAGCATTAACTCTTTGGGGCACGGTAGGATTAAAAGTGTCCCATCTTTTTGATGGACCGTAATGCATGTTGGCACATTTTTAATCCCACCTCGAAGTTTTGCAATAACTGCATGTGTATAGGTTTACATTTCGTCTTATTTACGTAAAGCAGTTGGTAATATATTCATCCAATGTTACAAATGTATGCACTTATGTTGGCAACTTTCAACATGCTAATATCGGTTCAACAATTGTTGTAAGGTAGATTTATTGCGATAATATTTCTTTCCTGATTTTACGTGAAAAATCGTAGAGGTTAGTTAATTTATATAAAAATTAGTTCTATATAAACAAGTGAAGTGTTTTATAATAAAAACTAGAGATTAAATTTGTTTGCAAATGATGAAAATATGGTGGGATTTTATTCGTCCCACCACGCAACTTGGGAAGCAATACAAAAAAACATATTTTTATTTATTGTTTATGTTTTAATATTCTTAAAACTATAAATGTGATTTGAATATTGTGTAGGTAATTTTTGACTTCTCAGCTTCAAAATGCAAAGAACAAATCCATAACAATTTTGTTTGATTTAAAACGCAATAAAATTCCTGTGCAACGTGGGTCTATTTTATCACCTGAATTCCTGTGCCGCAAAGAGTTAAATTAACTAAATTATTAGTTATTTGAAGTAGGATCTTTTTCCATTCCTCTATTAGAATCTTTTTTAAAAGTACTTTACTGGAAATTTGATGTTTTCTAATTCGTACGGAGCAATAATCTAATGTGTTTTACGTTACAAACTCTACTGTAAATGGTTCGTCATAAGAATCGTAAAAATACTTATTATTTCAATATTTTTACTTACTTTTCGCATTTTTTTGTTAATTTCACAAATTATATTAACTAGTAAACGTTGTTTGGACTATATCTATCTTAGAGATTTTCGAGAATATGTAAGATATCATTGATTATAAAAAACGAAGTTGAGAAACTACAATTTCACACAAAAGTTTATTTATAAATTGATCGGTGTACGAATACATTCTGCACCCAGTGTATATGTAATGTGTTTTTTTTTTCAAGTAAGTTAATAAGATTGACGTGTCCACATATTTTCAGTTTTCTAAGAGTTAAAAGAACATATTTGCCATGTTATGCAAAATTTACTTATTTATTTATTTATTCCGTATTAGCAGACAGATGGAAAAAGATTGTAAGGAATAAAAGTAAATATATTTCTGATTAAAATATACAGAAGTTTATATAAATTTTTATTAAAACTTTGCCTAGAAAGTACTTCATTGTGTATAGAAAACTCTAATATTTGTATGTTTCTGTTTTGTGGAATATTTGATTCCACTTTGTACCACGTTTTTGTTAATTACTTTGTATGTGGCTTTCATCTTGCGTGTATCATTTTTTATTTCCTTGCTTATTACATGAATTACAAAGCAATATAATAATTCTTGAATACAAATGAATTTATCGTTCTTTTTAAAAAGAACGACGATTACGTATAGTTGAGGTCATGAAAGCTCTCTCGAGGATTCACTAGAGTTGCCAGTGGAGAGTGATCCAAACTCCGTCATGGTGCGTGAATTAAATGCACAAGAGATTATTCGCCGTTCGATTGCTACACGATGCAAATCCTAGGGACACGTAATCTAATTATCACAATATGTGTGGGCATTTAGCCCTTTGATTTTGGTCGTCCCTTCTGAGGGGATATCGTAAGTCTAGCATACCACATCCCTTCTCACGGGACATCAAAGTTTATTAATGCTTACACAAGATAAATTTACTCAAATGCAACTATTTGAAAAATGCATGCTTTGTAAAAGTTTTTTTATCGAGATGCTTGGAAAATCAAATAAGAAATATGATTTATATATCGAGTTATATAAAAGAAAAGATACCATCCAGTGTTACATCAGAATAAAAGTAGCGGTGAAGACGAGTTTGATATTTTGTATGGATATGTTGAGAAACAAAAACATTAATATGGAAGAAAATGGGATTGCATTGGTTGGTCTATTAGAAAAAACAAGGTGTAGACATCAAACTAAGCTTTACCATACTTTAGAAAATGATAAGAAATTAAATTTAATTTTGTTTTAGCAATAAATATGCTTCTCGATGACTACAAATTCATATGAATTAAATCATGTTACATATTTAACGTCGCATCAACCTTTTTGTTTTTATGTTTTCACGTGCAAGTGGCATCATGGGTCAGCCATGAGAAGTGTTCAAGTACAATGTGTTTTCTTTTTATAGATTATTTTGCAATGTTGATTCACCTTATTCCACATGTATTAGATATTTTTTACTTTGTTTCTTGCAATCATATTATATTTACAATTAAACAAACTAATATGCATTAAAAATATTGTGTACTGCGCTTAGGTCCAGGCACCAAGAGTTCAACGTAAAATATAATTTCAGTTTGTGATTCATAATTTATAATCATAAGGTGTTTCGCTTGTCAATCAACACGTTTATCTATGCAAGAATTTTGCCCATCACTTGTGTCTAATTGCCCTCTGATATCGTTCTGATATTCTGAGGGCGCGAAAAGGAAACAGGAACGAAGGGAACGGCAGAAACGATGGTTGGAGCGCTACTGGCGCGTTTCCACGAGACAAAGCTATCTCGTGTCTATGCCCATATACCGACACAGGCCACGGTAGGTATTCGTATTTGTATACAATAGGGCATCATAATACGTAATCTGCCTAACGTATTCGCGGCCGAGGCTACCTGAACATCTCCCACGTTCGAGGCGTACGTGCTGCGCACCGCCTTCCCCGTTTCATTCTTTCTTCCTTCCTCCCGTTTCTCTTCACACTTGTTCGCACGTAGAGGCGAGCCTCGAGACAAGGCTGCCGACCTTACGCACTTCGGCCACGTGTGAAACGCACCTCGACGCAAATTCAGAAGGCTCTGCGATTCGCGATCGGCCCGAATCCATTTAAGATTTCCCGAATCTACTGCAAATCGGATGCTTTGGTTCGCCATTGCGTAGATTTCATCGGGCTCGTATTACTTCTCCGTCCGCTACTTTGAGCGAGCAATCGAGCTCTCGTTCGATAGCGTGCGCGATGGGTGGTCCTGATGATCGCCGAACCAGGTTGAGACGCGCGTTTCGCCAACTGTGAGGATGAAGGAGCTCTGCGTTAATTATTGGTGAGAATCAGTAGCGGGCCTGAGCTTATCGAGGTTTGGAACTACAGCGAAGAACATGAAATAATCACAGGTTTCGTATAATCAGTTATTTATTATTATTATTAATAGTAAGTGTTGGTTATTTAAAGTAAGTATTCGAACATTTATTAAAAAACTATAACGATATTACTTATTTTATACGATAAATATAACCATAATAATTTTTTGGCGGATAATTGATGGATACACTACAAACTAAAAAGAAATATGTATGTATAGTTTTTATATTAGACAACTTCTAATTTGGGAAAATTATACACTTCGTGAGAGACCTTTGCGATCTTCTTGAATGCAAGTTTCAGTCTGAACCGGTGTGGGCATTCCTGCTTCCTCCTGGAGGCCCTTCGACATGGTTGAAAAAGCATCACAAACCGTAGGTCAAAGGAGGCCAAATGTTTTTCAGATTCTTTGTACATTACTGTATATTGCCTTATGTGTTATACATATATGCTAATATTAACGTATAAAAAAGATGGATCGGAAACATTTTGAGTGATCGAGATTAAGGGGTATATTAATTCACTGATGGTGTGTTATTCCATGCTGTGGATAAGATTAAACTCAGTACCCGAGAAGTTAACCTGACAACTTTGAAGAGTCCTTTGCTTTCTTGAAATACTTTAACAAAGTAAGACTATGTCTTCGCAAGCAGTAAATAATAAGATTCGATAGATGTCTTTGAACGGTAGATTTGGTGCTGAAAATACAACAATATTAGACTTTTAGAAACGTTACATAAAATCTTCATTATATTATTGACATTGAAAGCTATACATGTATCAAACCTCCTTCTTAACATTAAAAACATGTATAAAAATACCTAAAAAATAGCAACCAAGTTTTAATTTCGAGTTTCTCCAATGCTACAACCAAGATATACAAAAATACAAAAATTAACATTGTTTTCTACATATATCGAATGTATAGCTAAACAGTTAAAAACATTTTGTATAAAATTTGATATATTTGCAGTTTTCAAACTGATAAGACCACCACGGAGAAAAGAAGATTTGTACATGCCAACACTTTGTTACACAAAGCGTGTGTCTTTAACTAATATATAATTACAGTGGGTGTAGAATGTATTCGTACACCGATCAATTTCCCAAAAAATTTTTGTGTCAAATTGTAGTTTCTTAACTTCTTTTTTTATAATCAATGATATTTTACATATTCTCGGAAGTCTCTAAGATAGATATAGTCCAAACAACATTTTAACAAAAAGATGCGAAAAGTGGGTGAAAGTATAGAAGCAATAAGTATTTGTACGATTCTTATGACGAACCATTTACAGCAGAGTTTGTAACGTAAACACATTCGTTTATTGCTCCGTGCGAATTAGAGAACATCGAATTTCCAGTAAAGTACTTTTAAACAGTTGTGCGAATACTTATTGCTTCAACATTTCTATCGATTAATTGTTTTTTTCTTGTTAATTTCCCAACTTACATAAATAGCTATTTTTTTCATACTCTATTCTAGAGATTTCTGAGGATATGTAGAATGTCACTGTTTATAAAGAATAAGTTAATCAACTACAATTTTACATAGTTTTTTTGGAAATTGATCGGTATACGAATACTTTCTACACCCACTGTATATAACATAAAGTTTACAACAACCAAACTACCCGATTCGTGTTCGGTAGCTCCAGTAATATTCCCAACAACCGTACTTTCCCAAATCCTGGATTTCTCGATGGAATGAAAACGAAGGACAGTGCCATGGGGTTCGTGAACTCTTCGTCGATGCTCTATTTTACTTACGCCAGACGGTTTCACGATAGGTCCTTTATCTCTTATTTCCGACGAATATCATTACATAAATAAGCGGTTTCCCGCAACAATGTTGACAGTAACGCGAAAATCATGCTAACTGTGAAGGGGGCTGCACGACGACGACGACGTTCCGTCGAGGTTTCGTGATTTGGCCGAAGGTGCATTTGTAATGCAGCGTAAAGAAAAGATAAAAGGGCGAGCGGTTCATCGGTGCTAGGATCAGCTCCGACCGCGGCGGGGCTACTGGACTACTGGTGCCACGGTACCGAGACTCACGTTTTGCAATATTTATAAGCCGCATTTCAATGATATTATTCCGCCCGTTTCATTTCGTACTCCGCCGCGTGTCCTCGCCAGAGGCCACGAGGGAAACGAGATCCGACGCCGCAGGAAATTCAAATGTCGTTACCCACCTCTGCCATCAGTTGTTGAAAAGCAAAGAAATTAGCAAATTGGATCAACGATTGTTCATTTTAAACATAATGGTTAACCCACATAAAACTGATCCAAGGATTTCGATCAAATACAATATGCATTCTATTAAATGCATGGTAATATGATACACCAAGAACAGCGCCATCATCAAGGATCACAGAATGCCGTATGACTTCATGATAGACTCATAAAAATCAATTATGATAAGACCTCGCAACAACGTGTCACTCTGGTCAAGAATTTTAGACGCAACTGTCTTGTGATAAGAAGGTTGAAGGAAAGATCTGTAGATCTACTGTGAATACTCGAACATAGCACCACCGATAGTTGTGAATGTCATCGATGGATAGTTCCTTTTTTCATCGCATGGCCTTTCGTTAAAATTAATTGCTGCAATTGCATTCTGTAAAAATTAATATCGGTGATAAAGGAGATTCAGTTACATACTTTACTAAATCTACTGAAGACGATTGTGAATTCGCCTAAAGACACTAAGGAATAAAAAAAAGAATGATCTACATGTGTAGATGTACATGTGTACATGTGTAGATTGATCCTAATCCTTTTAGCTAAGTATTATCATTTTAATACTACTTTTACCACCTGTACCATCTTAGTCCTGCGTCAACAGGTTTGATTCATACTCTGATCCAAAATTTCCTAAATTTTTTCTGACTTTTGTCAGATCTGCCATTCCAAAAGATTCATAAAAGTCATAACAGATTCTACACAAAAATATTCATTCTTTAAATCCCCACCAGTCCGTTTTTACGTCAAGATTTACCTTTGCCAGTTCGTTATTATCTATTTCGATATTCATCCTTTAAATACTTGTGAATTCAGTTCCAAGTAGTCATTAAACTTCTGAATCTTCGCCAGTTTATTTCCAAACTAATATTCAACCACTAAATCTTCCTCATTTCGTTTCCACATAAACGTCGTATTAGACTTATCAGACATTCAGTCCTTAAATCACTGCTAGAGACAAGTACATCTAGTAACCCTACAAGCTTGGGTATTAAATAATTCATAAATGTATGAATAACAAAAAAATAATTCCTCTTCGCAATATAAAGTAATTTGTGTCATAACGGGTCAATATATGAATCCACCATGTGTTAAATTTCGAGTTTATACGCCCATTACATTCAATGAAAAGCAATCTAGATCTCAAAGTGTGAAGTAAACCAAAACGCTGCAATCAAATTAGTATCTTAATCCGTAGCGGGCTAATCTTCGACGAATAAAACTACGACGTAATCAACAATCGAACGGAACTAGTTAACAACTTACTGGACGTCGGAATTGAAACACGCGTTTCGAGCGGACTGTCGTTGTCGCGGCGTTTTGCTAAAAAAAGGTCAGAGGAAAAAACTCTGGAGCAAAAGAAATTATTCGAGTTTATCGACCAGGTTGGATTCGAGCGGAGCCTCGGCCAATAAAATACGATTGACCAAGTATTGCGTCGGCTAGCCTCCGTACACCATAAATAAGTCTCTAAACGCGGCAGGAATTACAGGAGGAACAAACCTTCACGGGTCCTATCACGAATGGGCAACTTTAAAATACAACGGCCTCGAATCCGTGAATTAAGTTATTTCCACTAATCGGCTTCCGAGCGGCGTATGAAATATACCCGATCGTAAACTTGAACTTCATTTCGGATTCTTTGGTTCTTCTTTCACCCTTGCGCCATAGTTGACCGCGGTCTCAGTCTTGCTTAAGCGACCAAGTTTCCCAGTACCTTTTACGAGCCTGTAGCTGTGTGACAACAACGAGGTTAAGAGTCGAGAATGAACTTAAACGTCAGCTACCGAACGGTGCTGGACACCGGGGACTTTACGCTCGTTCTAAGCCGATCTTAGACTTTAAGACGGGATTAGTTTTCGAGCGTGCGCTGAAAAATCAAGGACCAGCGCAAAGGGGAATGTAAGAGTCTTCGATAGACCCTATCGAGGGCCCAATTTGTACTTCGACGAAACGTAAAAAGACAAATTAGATTTCTGTTCTTTACATTCGAAATATCAGTGTTGGAAGTGTAGGCAAATTTAAAAATCAGTTGTATTTTAAAGCAACTCTTATTCTACAGCTTCAGAAATAATGTCAAAAAACAAAGTTTAAAGTAAACATTTCTGGTATTTGTTAGGGAGGAACTCCTTTATATAATATGCATTTGTATTGTAAGAAGCTTTTGAAGGGTGCCTTTGAAATATCAGTTTTATGTATATAAATTGTATCTTTATTATACATAGTTATATTACTAGTTCAATATATTACTTTCTCAGCTCTCCTGTAAAAATGTTACTAAATTTCAAATTAGCTTCAGGTGATATCAAATATCCTTATAATTGATAAAATTTTATAAATTTTGTCAGAAAGCAATATCGAGAGTGTCCATCGATCAAAGTACTACTAATTAACAAAAATTCTAGTTTCAAGACCTCCAACACAAGAACATGTTACACGGAAATGAAGAGTCATTGATGCTTTAAGAAATTTCTAGAAGCACTTGAACCGTGCACAAATACGTGTACAAAATTTGAAAACAATAAGTTTAAAACTCTTCTTTAAATTAATACACCGAGAAAAATTAAACACCAGATTATACCTCAATCATACTACGTTAGACAATGTAAAATAGTTAATTTGAAAAACTTAATTATAATAGAACAATGTATTTGAAAAATTTAGTCTTATAATACTTGAATGTGCCTTCTTTATAGAGTACAAGAATATTTTTGTCTTCTTCCATAAGTTGATTTGTATTCAAAACGACGGTTCTATCTTTCTCACTGTATTTTGTTTAAGTAACTATTGTTTTTTGATTTCTTAAAGTGTTCGTACTACTTGGCAAATAGCGTGGAACCGATTGCGATAACTCCAGCACCGAGATCTCCAATTCCGTAACCGCGATTAATTCAAGGACCCTGTTCGTTTCTTTTTATTGCTCTCCAACATTAGTTTTTAATTGGCATTATATTACGGGGCCGCTAATAAATATGTGAAAGTAAACAGAGGCCCATTAAGCGAGCCGTAACGCGCTGACGATAAAGCATTTTTATCATTTCCTCTTTAATGGAAGGACCTCGCTGTATTTCAACCGTCCATTTAGTCGATTGGTTCGTCGATCGCGAGATTTACGACGCACGCGGCTACGTCCGCGCAATTTATGCATCACGAGGAAGAGTATTTCTGCCCTTTTCGACAGTTTCGTCGATTGGAAGAAACAGAATCGTGCAATTCGAGTATACCTGGAACTTATACTCATTTGATACGATCGTGGCAGCATGTAGAAAAAGAAAAAATCAAATTAGAAGTAATTTTGGAAATAGTAAAACATTGTACAAATATTCATTGATCAAGTAAATTTTCCATGCGTTGCCTAAACGGTTGCGATCAGTGGTCACCTTTGAATGCAAAGATAAATATACAATCCGTGTGTTATTAAAGAAACATGTAAAATAATTTCTAGAATTAACAAATTAAAGTAAAACATGCGTAACACAAATGTGAATATCTTAAATTAAATTATGAACAAGAAATACTTAATTATCCTTCTTCCAGAAGAAAGAGGAACATATTGTTTACATCTGTAGACGATGGTCAAACATGATCAAAAATATTTATGTATAGGAAATTTACTTAACCAATGAATATTTATAGATTGCTTGTAAGACCTAAGTTTATTAGACGATGGAAGATTCTTAGAAGATTAAATTACGAAGAAACAGGTTTCCTTCGATTAATCCCCAGTGTCATTCGTTTTCTATAATTCGAAGTTGTCTGAATTCTGTTCTAGATAATCCTCGAGTTCTTATTCTACTTTTTCCTGGTGTACCATCACAGAAAACCGTATCTCGAGCATCTATCGATTTACCGTTTCTTTAATTACAAAGTATTCTGTGCGCTGCTGGCAACGGTGAGAATCCTTTGTTCTAAGAAATTCTATGGACTTTTCTTACGTAGTTACTTGTGGCTTTAGAAGTTACTTGTGACCAGTCTCCGGTACAATAATACTCGATTTCGCGACTTTATTGCGACTTCAGCTTCTTCGTTAATGGTCTCCACCGTCCGGCATTTAAGACTTTATAGACGTGCCAGCTTGCTTTTGTAATTTACTTTCACCGCGTTTTTCACGGTCGAAAAATTGCCATTTCTAAGCTAACTTAGCAGAGAGTGTCTTTTCGTGTTGTTTTTTAACCGTGGACACTTGTGAGTCGTAATTAAAATTTAAGGACTTCGTGTGTTCTGATTACTTCGAAGTTTTCCTCTTTTTCCATGATCGAATTATTCTTAATAATTTCATATTTAATAACGTTTTATTCTGTTTCAACCAGAAAAATTCATACTCTAAAACTTAACTCTTAAACGCTTAGAGGAACACATTATAAAGGAAAATTTTAAATAAGTATCGATATTACAGTTAAGTCAAGGAATAAGACACTCTCGAAATTCTAATTAATACATACTTTCAACTAGCTATATAACATATAATACAAGACTCAATTACCAGAAACATTCTTTTTTAAAATAAAATGGCATCCATGTTTCATATAGAGGTCAGGCTGATGATTCCGTTCATAGCCCATGGAATTTTCACTGTGAAATGATAAATTTTTACAATTTTTGTATTGATTTCTAGATAACTTCTAAATGTCATGCATCTTGTATTCTAGACCTTTTTCTTGAAAATTATGATTTTTACATAAGTTGCGAATATTATAAGGTATACATCAGAAGCAAAATTATTAATCGTGATTCTGTGGAGCGCATGCGCCCTATGCGGCTTAAATAAAAAGTACCAAAATCGATGGGAAAATGAAGATGGTACTCAAAATACCAGTTGACTCCTTCCAAAAGACTCGATTCTATCGAGAGAGCATTCCGATCGACAAAGTTGTTTTATTACCGTCCGATTGAAATTTTAATCTGATTGTCAGTCGTTTTATTGCGGTTGATCTTACTCGAAAGTTCAATCGTCGTCCTTCTCGGTTGGTTCTCCAAGTCTGCACGCGACACACGCGCGTACCAGCACCGTACAAGTATCCGTGTTCGTCTTATTCGGAGTCTCTTGCGCAAGTACTCCGACCAACGAGACCGCGGCAATTAACAAGTAATAATTAGTGCCACTGATAGGGAGTACAAGCGGTAACGCGCAGCTTCGCGATCGAGTTGCTCGTGGCGCGAAGCGCGTGTCATAGGCCCCGGACGTGGACGCGGAAGGGTATCTCACGGTAACGAAGAAGAAACGCATGCGGCTATAGATTGGCTCGTTACGAGCCGAAAGGAATACCGACATTTCTGGACGGATCTTTTGGACGTGTCCATTCTCTTGGTAGTTGGTTTCGGTTGAAAATCCAGACCATTCGGGACGCAACGTGGCAGCGGCCACTGACGGTGAATATGGACACGAACAAGGATAACGACCCACGCCGCTCCGTGTTATTAATCCTTTAGACGTAAACGGTCTCAAGAAACGCTCGGGTAGTAAAGAGATCTCGTGGAAAGTGCTAGACATGGTTATCGACTGTTACACCTCGGATTACCGCGTTCGTATTCCGTCTTCGCGTGAGATGTCTGAAGATGCTTTCCTTCTCGAGAGTGTTTACGAGCCTGGAAAACGTGCGTTTAACAAGTTTTGGTAAGTGGAACGTTTAAAGATGTCTACTGGTCTAGGTAGAGCGAGGAAAATTTGAAGCTCGTTGTAGAAAACTTGGATCCGAAATAGCGATTTTCGCGAGAGGTTTGATGCCTTGGACGATGTCCTGAGGTTAGATTTTAATCGAAGTTAGATTTTATGATAGTATTTCTTATCTACGGTGAGTAGCGTCTTCGTGACGCAGAATATTATCTTCTTTGTGCGCGTTTTCCTACCAATTTTTGGAGCTGCTGTGACGAAACATGCCTTTCGATTTTTATGTCGTGTATTTGGATATACAGGGTCTACCTGTTAAGTTATGCCACCATCCTTTAGGTATTTCCGGTAGTGCACTTGAAAAATGTTTTAAACACAAGTTTATCAGTTCTTGATGGGCTACATGTTCGCATATTTCTAAATCTGAAAAATTTGTGTCGTGAATTTTATACCAGAATTCAGCGCCAGAGCCTTGAAAATATTAATCTATTCCAATTTCAGAAGGTATAAAACATAACTAATACTTTAAATTCGCTAATCAGCACCTAACACATAGTAAATAAACAAGTAACAAGTCTGCAAGACAAGCGACAAGTCCTCGTGACAAGTCACTGCGGAGTGCTATGCTATTAGTCATGCATTAGATATCGGCAATTCATATAATAATACAAACTTTCTTATTCTTTCTGATTCGTTGAGCGTTATTAAATTGTTAGAAAAACCAACACTTCGTTATTCCACTAACTATCACCTCCTCGAAATTAAAAATAAATACTTTACCTTTACAACTAATAATAATAACCGAAACTTTAAACCGAAAGTTCATATGGGTACCATCTCATACTGGTCTTACTGGCAACGAAAGGATGGACTTACTTGCGAAAGAAGCGGCAAATGAAACTCCTACGCTGGATATCAAAACGTCATTTACCGACTATCTCAGCGACTTTAAAATTCAAACATGGAATTCCACTAGCATCTTAATCAAAGAACAAGGCATATTTAAGGGTAAAGAGTACGTCCGATCCTTCCATAAGGATGATGGAAAAACGTGGGCTGCCTAGGAATTTTGTCACTTTTGTCAATAGAGCCCGCTCTAATCACTATAACCTAAACAATTCGTTAGCCAGAGTGAGATTTATTTTAGACAGTGCTTGCGAATGTGGTGCTGAAAATCAAGATTTAGATCGTGTCATTTGGCAATGTCCAAAATATGAAAATCAATGTGTTACCCTCATAACAGCGCTTCGCCGTCGCAAATATTACCTCCCGACTTGTATGAGGTGTTTCCTATACGGTCCAGATATTAAAGGTCTGCTGATTATATTCGAGTTTATTAAGCGATGCGCAATAAGAATTTAATATAATTTAAATCTAAATTAAATAGTTATTATTACTATAATTTCATTTCATTTCATTAAAATAATGTAAGCACACATACGCTATACAAACTAGTCTTAAATTAATCTATGTAAAAAGACGCATTAAGATGTTAAGCAATATGTTAATATGTTTATGTAACGTATATGCTATATAAACCATATTTGGTTTATAAGCAATAAATAAATAAATATATATATTACCCCTCTGAATTTGAGTAGGGAAAACCTCGCAATGGTTGGCAAATATTCTTACTCCGCAGGTCTCACGCTCCTAAAATCCCATGTAGACTATCGATAGAACTCTACTTCTAACACCTCAAGTCAACGGTAGGTAACCACTTGCCGTAATTTGACGGGTCTGACTCATGATGAAGATTATGGCCCAAACATGAATATCACGAGCTAGGCTCGTAAACAAATAAGCGACCCAAACATAAATATTGTTGCGAGCACCCTTTGGATGGATCCAAAGCCTGCTGGTGCTCGCGACCGGAACAAGAAGACAGCGAGAAGATGGCGATCGGATTGATCGCCTGTCAAGCTTTCATATTCGAACTAGACGCCATTTTGAATGCTTACGTTCCGAAACTAAGAACACATTTAATTACCTTTGTTGATATTTATATTGTACACACCCTGTTATATATTAAAGTTCTCATTATGCCAAACATAAAACGTAACAATATCAATTTTCGGCGCGAGTTTCGTCGAGCTAAATGGTACGGGAAGGGATTAAATACAATACTCTCTATCTCGTAAGTTTCGGGTATCTAAAATTCCTTCTACTGCTGCCAACATCCATATTCAATTGACCACACTCTTTTCAAGCCAACGATAGGTTAAACAAACACTCCCTACTTTGCAAGTCTCATGTTTCTGAAATTCCGCATCAACTTATCAATATAATTATGCTTATAACATCCATATTCACTGGACTACACTATTCTCAAGTCAACGATAGGTCAAATATGACATTCTCTAACGCGCGAGTCTCACGTTCCTAAAATTCCATTTAGCCTATCAACATCACTCTATTTCTAACGCTCATATTCAACCGATTACACTCTTCCCAAGCCAATGATAGGTCAAATATTAACGACCCTCCGGATTGCCTCGAGACGATTTCGCAATGGGAAGGCAGCCAGACTCGGTCTGGCAGCGATCAGTCTGGTCCCAGGGAAAATAGAAGGAGCTCTCGACAGAGATGGATACCAGTAGACGTTAACCCGTGAAATCTCCCGCAACAGGCATAGATCGTTTGGGAGTAGGTACGAGCAGCGATATATAATTCATTAACAATTCGATTCACCGGGAACAATCGGATTCATTAGCACCGCGGCGTGGTCTGGGCTTCGACCGACCTGTCCGTCAGTCCGTTCGTCTTCGCCTCGTGAGAGGTATAAATACGTCTCTTATTACCTGGCTGGCTCGATTATTCGTTCGACCAATCAACAGCAGCGTATCGCGCCTCGTATCCACAGAATCTCGGATCGATGAACGGAAACATTCTCTCCCTCGCAACGCCGCGCTGATGTGTCCGCCTCTCTCCATCGTCTCGTTATGGGTCCACCTCCGACACGCGTCCTGCTTCGTCTTCGTCTTCGGCCCGCGGCGGCCGAGGATGATAGACGCAGCACGGCCGCGGGAGGAGGCGAGCGATACATCTTGCCCGAGGAAGATAAATCCTCTGGCCAGTACCAGCTGGAGTTAGACGAACAATCGACTAATGATGTCAAGGTTGAGCGGCCGCTTCGTTAAGGTAACGAAGTAATCCCGATGGCGACCCTGCAGCGAAACGTTTTCACGCGTACGCGATTGGCTACCTGGGTGTCTGCCCTTCGGTGTCTGGCACTCTGTAAAATCTGGGACAACAGACTTTTCAACCGCGAAGAAATGTCGATGAAAGGATGATGAGTTTCTCCGAATCAGTCAGAGGAATGCTAGGAGCGAGATCTATCGCAACGATGCACTTCTCCTAGAGCACAGCTTAAAGCCTAACCGTCTTGACGGATTTCCAGGTGCTATTGATGTTCGAGGTGGTAACTACGTAGCGAATGATCGAGGACTGGGTAACTAAGTAATAACGAGTAACTGATCGCAGTGCAATTTTCAGACAGATTATTCAGTGGAGAAGCTCGATCGTAGCCTTCGGGCATTGGACGAGTGAAGCATAGTTTGTATGAATCGGGACTCTTAAAAATAGAAAGTGAACAAGAAGACGAATAATTTGAAAAGTAACCGATAGAACGAAGGTATCGGCTGAGCATAACTGGTCAGTCAACACTTTGTATATATGATGATCCGTCAAGTATGAAGTCGACGGAGAAGAAGACTGGACCGAGCAAATTGCTAAATGTAGATTTCAACTGAGATCTTTTATCCGCAAAACAATCGAACTGCACGATTCATTGAGCTAATGGGACTGTGGTTATTGTCGTGCCTGTGGAGGGAGAGCGAGAGAGGGGAGAAAAGGAAGGGAACGTTTCGTCCTGGGCCTGCTAGTGGACTCATCAGTAAGGCTTGCTAGCAGATCCGTGCCTTAGACGCCAGGATATTTGGAGTTCGGTCGGAAAAGGCTTATATACCAATGTTAGGCGGACCGAGTAGTTGCGAGAAACGCGCGGACCGCGCGGTTTCCCTCTGGCGGTGAGGAACGGAGGGTGCCACCACAGGACCAACGACCTTTATCCAAGATCTGATATGTAAATGACATCTAAGTCCTTCAATAAAAAAATTGATATACGAAAAGGTATCTAAGACTCTTGGTAAACAATTGACAATTTCGTGTGATGCATAACATAAGGTTTAGTCTTGATGAATTTTCATCTTGATGTTATAGACGAAGCATGTCCAAGCTGTCCGTGACAAGCAAGTAGACGCCGTTCACAAGCTTACATGATAGCAAACCCCACGGGCATCCAAAACATGACGGGAGGAGATCAACTGAAGTAGTAGGGAAGTAGATGAAATTCAGTGTCGTACACCCGATTCTGCTGCTGCACGAGTCCTTGATCTAGACACATAACATGTATACCTGCACAATCACGGAACAGCTTACCACGATGCCCTCGCTCAGGGACGCATGTTTTGACAGGTTGTGAAAAGCTATCCGCGTTGGTAAACTGGAAATAGCCTGTATGTTCATCGAGTTAGACATGCCTGGTATAGACGGCAACCGAACAGCAAGTAATCGATGTCTAAATATGAAGAAGTGTACTAAGATGAGAATTATTAAATTTGCAAAGAGAGGACGAGCTTTTAGCAGCTCTGGAAATATTACATTCTGTCAAAGACTACATCGTAAAGATATCGTTCGAAACCAAGCGAATTTTGAGCGTAGTTCCACGCAGAGCGTTAATGTGTCGATCGAAGCTTGTAAGCTTATCCCACTTAAAGTCCAAAAACCACTGAACTATGTTCTATCCTTTTTCCAGCTAGCCAAACCAGGGGCGCAACAGCCGTAATAAATAGATTTCTCCTTGTTATTCGATTCATAGAAATTACTATGTATACTCGACCCTTTGAGTCCCAATCAGTGCGATTATGCTGCTGAGATTTTGTGTCGAAAAGTTCCAGTACATTTCGAACGCTATGGACAACTGACAGTGCAGTCACTGACTGTCAAAGTATCACGCTCAACTTTACTGACGCACTTATACTACATAGCTGCTTTTTAAGACTTTTTAAGGGGGGAGGGTTAAGTAAACAACCGCTTTTTCGCGAATTATTTTTCAAGAGTGCGTAATATACATATATTTATTTACAACTAATTACTTGTTATTTTGTAGCATCTAGATAATCTATATAATTTTTTTTATGTAAAAATATTCATAAACGAATGAACAGCAGCTGTTTGAAGTTGGCTTCTCGAAAATGCGCCGTGCAACGCACAGATCACTCTAATTATTTGAAATAAAAAATCCACCAATTTTTCGTTAAAATATAGCAATCCCCTTTGCATCAACCTAGATTAAAAAAAAATTTTTAATTTAAAATTTCACGCCACGTTAAAAAAATGATTAAAAACAGTGTTTATTTCAATTTTTATAAAAACCTTTAGGTTGATGCAAAGGAGAATAGTTTAAGGAATATTTTGTGCCAAGTTTCATAGCAATCGGCTGAGAAATCTCTAAGCTACATTGCACGGCACGCGAGATTTTGTGTTTTGAGAAAAATGTGTTTAAAGTTTCCGGATCTAAAAATAGCCCTTCGTGTACCGTTCGGAGCGCATCACTTTAATGACTCTGTAGGTACACTTGGACTTTGAAGTTTTAACTGAAATGGTCGGAGCACATTCTCCAGATGGTAAACTAATTTTCTAAACAAAGAAAAAAGGTCAAAATTTTGAATTTTACTTGACCCTCCTCCCTTAAATGTAAATAATACAATTAAACCATTTTATATTAACCATTTTTACCGACAAGCGGTATTCCGCTGTTCGGCGTTTCTCAGCCACGTTTTCCTAATGACCCCTGGGACGTAAACGGTTAATGCTCCGTTTAACTCTAATTTCTCGTGTTATAAAGACTTTATTCTCAGGGTTTTTTTTTGCCGATAAAGTTTAAAATAGCAACATCAAGGAACAAACCCTTCACTCAAGCGAGTATGAACGTCACTCAAATTCGAATGACAAGTTAATCAACGCATTAAGAGGTTCAGCGTTCGAAACGAAAGAGTCCACGCAAATTACGGACAATTTTCCTGCCGATAACGCGAATAATCGGGGGCCTTGGCACAAAATTGTGTCGAAGGACGACCAGCATCGGTTTTAACTGGAACCCTGAATGAAGTGGAAGGGCTACCGGGTGGGGAAGAAAGAAGCTAACTCCGTGTACCGCGAGATGCTGCCTCGGCCAAGGTGAGCCGAAAGATTATGAAAAGGAAGGCGCGGTAGTAAAAACGCACAGGTGGGAAGGATTAGTCCGTCGAAATGGCCGGCGCCGCTGAATGCATTTGGATTTCGTCCAGACGTAATACTTGCGCCCTCGTGCAATGCCCATCCGTTCATACACTACCGTCGGCCCCGACCATCCGACCGACCATCCATCCATCCATCCGTTCCATCCATATCTCCGCTCGCGGGCCATTCGCACTTTGCCAAGCAATCCTCATTCCCATTTATCACCTCTTCCACGGCTCTCTTCCTTTTCTATCTGTCTGCCAGCCTCTCTCCCCGTCCTCCTTCCGCGTGTCTCTCTTTTTTTCTCCGAAACCCTTCGACTCCAATTGGTTTCTTTCCCCTCTCCCCCGCCTTTGCGTTTTCATGCTTCCTCCGTCTTCATCGCAACCCTCTGGGGTACGGTCGATCCTCTCTTTCTCCGATTCCGTCTCGACCGGACTCACGTGTTTTCTTATTTCTCGCTGCTACGGAAGGCGAAGGGAGATCTCTGAAAGAGGCCCTTTTCTCATACGGCAGGTTAGGCAAAGGCATTGCCGAAAACGCCCCGACCTCGAATAGACAGACACGCTCTCGCAGCGCACACGCTTTATTACACGGGGAACAGACGGCAGACGAACAACCCGCTCGCGGACTCTCCGCTGTTGTGTATCTTTCGTGGAAGGTCTTAGTTGCACTTCGATCCGTTTAATGGCAGGCTCCGAATGCGGAGCTGGCCGCTCTGTTGGTTTCAATTCGGAATGTGGAGCGCGTCTGTTGGACGAGTAGCTTGGTCGGAGTTGTTTGAAATCGAGGCAGGAAAATATATGGTCTACGAGCTAGGTAACAAAGTTAATTAAACACAGCAATTTATACGATCAGCGTAGATTATAACATGATTAAACTACAATTGAACGAATGGTAATGATACGGAGACTGAGAAGGATGAGCTGTTATGTTTAATGAGAGATTATTGGGTCAATCTTACGTCAATTTCTTGAGTGATCGCTCGAGTGACTTGCTGAAGGACGTTTTAGCGAAGTAGTGAGACGATCTATGAATCAGTAGTATCCTAATATCTTAACAAATAAATTGAGTGTGCAAGATGTACTCTTTGGTTTACGCAGGCCCTAGACATAAATAGGTATACTGGAGTTGAATTCCTGACGCTATTTGGAAACTATTCTTTATGTAATTCCCACTGTCAATGTTAAAATACTTCGTAAACTTGTAAAAGTAGATTGTCAACCAATCTAGATACTATTCGAAACTTTTAAAAGTGTTTGAAATTTGATGACACGTAGTGTAGATTAGAAGCTTGAGTTCCAACTTATTCAAGAAGTCGCAACGAAGGTAAGCAACTTCAAGCTACTAAAGTATAAAAATGGTTATAATTTGAAAATTAGAACAAGGCCACATTTTTTAATTTTCCACGAATTGAAATATACTTCGTATATAATGGATTTCGAAGTGTTTTGCAAGTAACAGAGGAGCCGGTAGAATAAAGAAAGGTGTTGGAAGTTTCACGAAGATACGAAGGTTAGAGCAACTTGCACAGTGTTTGGAAGAATGGGTGACACAGTATTTCTGATTGAAAAGTAACGCGTAGATTAGATGGGGACATTGCGATTTAAGCTATAAATCATTCAATCGTACCAAGGATTCGCCGGTTACAAAAGTCTTTCTGTGTTTCTGCAGCACGGTTGTTCGTTGATGAGGCGTCGTTAGGAAGTTTTCTCGCTGTTTGAGCTACGAACGAAGCGAAACGAAATTTAATTCAGTTTACCTGCTTCAAGTTCCGCTCGCACAGCTTCAATCTTCTCGTTGAATTGATGGAGCTTCTCCGTGTTGTATTGGGAATTTCCAATAATTTTATACTTAAGACTCTAGCTCGCCTTCTTCTTGGGTCGTTTACCAATCAATTTTAAATTTTGTTCATTAACAAACGGTAACGATAGAACCTCGTTGAATAAAATTGTATAAAACAATATCTTTGGATAATATAATTTCGCAAACATATTTTATTTACCTGTTATCGATGAAATTTATGAAAATCGAAGCACACTATACATTAGACTGTGTGATCTAAAACTACATATTTGAAGCGAAGCATCTCTTAAATTTCAAACTTGAAGTTATTACGTACTAATACATTTATTAATTAAAGTGATATGTATATTTTTTTAAATATCATTTTAGATACTTTCCTTATCTTGCTTAATAATTCCCCCTATTTTTAAATTATACTTCAAGAAACTTTTTCAAATACATACTTTTAATTGCTTCTCGAAAACTGCTTTGCTTTGTATTATATTATTTGCAGTATACATTGCAGTGAATATAATTTATCTAGTACTGGAGCATTCCGAACATTAAATTTGTCTTGAATCCGTTTTAAAATACTTTTTTGTATTCAGTAAGTGAAAAATTCAATCGATCAGGCTGACAACGAGAAAAGATAACTTAATTTCGAATGAATTAACGTATACATAACAATTTTCTTTTATATCTTGAGCATAGGAATTCTATTTTTTCTTTCCAAAGTAGCGTCTTCCAAAACAATTGCAAACAACTTTCTCCAAGTACCTGCTGCCACAGTGAAATTATTCTCGCATAACTTTTGTATTCCAAATCACATTGAGCCACTACTGTAAGTAACATTATACTTGATCGCTTCTTTTTGTAAATCAGTCTACGAGTTTGCTAACGAATCCAATTTCAGTAGAAGATCGTGCGAAGATTGCAATCTACTTCTGCATAGTAACGACGCCCCAAGTAAATTATTACCGTGACTTAATTTCCCACAGACGCGATTGTCCTTGCCCCATTTCGGAGGGGTGGCTCGCGGCAACCCTTCCCGCCGTATATCATTTTAATATGGCATTATTCCCAGGGTCTTCCGCCGGTAATCACAGACGATTATTGTCATGGCGGCCCACCTACCGAGTGTTAATAAAGCCGAAGAAAGGTGGCAGCAGGTCGCCACGTTAACCCCGACTGCGCGTCTTGACATAGAGGAATCGAGATTTCGGGCTGTTGGAACCACCATCGGTGGCTGACCCTGCAAGGTACAGCCTTGCTTTGTCGGGGTCCTTTCGGGATCTACGAGGATCCTTCCAGGAAGAAACAAGCGAAAGAAAGACTCTTATCTTCTGCGATCGCTGGGTCGGTCTGGCGATCAATACTTGACTCGATAATGACGCCCCGGTATTCTCTGACACGTTTTATTATGATTATTATTTATTGTTAATTTGACTCCTCCCGAATGGCCTTGCCAGTCTACACGGGTGGTAATAACGCTTTGAACAATTCGTTTCGTTTCACGTGCATGGTGGTCCCGTGGAGGCGAGTGTCAGAAAGAAAACGAGCCTAATCGTATCTTACTGGTTAATCGTGGCTTCGTGACTGTTACGCAACGGATTCGATACGTCTTATATCCGTGTAGATTGAATTTTTGCACCATTGTGTTATCCGTTTTTATCATTCTTCAGGGTAAGGTATAAGCTTCTTATATTTTAAATTAATCTTGTATTAGATTCGAATGTCATAGCTGTAAACAGAGTTAGTGTAGTATAGCTCTTGAACAGTAATCTTAACATATTCTAAGCTTTTTGGAAATCCTACAATGATAAAATAATTTCTCCTGTATAATATGGATCCAAATAGTTAATGGAAACAGAAAATGTAAGTTTACTGGCAGTGACTTAGCAATTTTTCTTTTGATTTTAAATGTACTTATTTAGGACGTTTCTAAACTCTACCTTCTGGGTTACTTCTACCGATATACAATTAGAAATTGCTTCATGCAAAGAATATTCGAAAGGGGTTTATAGATAATAGATCAATATGTGAATTTAACGACGACCCACATATTGAAGTTGAAAACGTTCTCAATGAATATATTTAGAATTCGAAGGATTCATTCTCAAATGAATTAACAATCGATAAAGTGCTAGTTGTGTATTGAATTTAAACATAAGAGCAATCGCAAAGAAACGTCCCTTATAGGGGTGCCGACATTTTGGTCGACTGGAGCGTGACCTTCTTTCAATGTTAATCCTTGAATAAAACAAAATAGGAGCAGTAACATAAAAATATAAATACGAGTTAATTAACTCATAAGGAACAAGTTATCAGCATACATGAAATAATCAACCTTAGCGATGATACAGGACACAAATTTGAAATTTGATATTTTGTTAGGTTTGCATCGGTACAAATCGGAATTTTGTCCTGCTGAAAAAGGGAATTTAACTCGTATGTCCGCGTAAAGTACACAACCCAATTTTATTTTGTTAATCCACGAGCAATATTTTTTAGTTTTAATTTCTGCCATCTAAACCTGATACGATCCAATCATTTTTAGATTTAAGATTGGCTTGAAGCCGCTGAAAAAAAGTACACCAATGGGAGTTAGCACCTCGAGAACGCCCCCAAAGAAAATTCCACTGTCATATTACAGTTATAAGAAGGTAAACAACAGAGTCTCCGTGTTATTACATGCGCGCACAGTCGACGTCAACGTCCCGTTGCATATGCATTAATCGATATCACACGACGTTCAATTAATATTTTATGTTAATGAGGGGCCGATTATCGCTGGAGATTATGCGCGGCACCGGTGACCGACGGCGTTCCGTCATTATTATTAATTATGTCACGGGCGTCCGCCGTGAGAATGAAATAACTTCCTATCGTAAACACGTCGATGATAATTATTACTTGACCGCCTAGGACCCCGAGGGCGATGATTACCGACGTAGAAGTCTCGTTGAGTATATCGATAAATTAATCGCGTGTGCGCGTATATCAATTAAGCGTAGGATGAATCATTAATTCGCGGGACTCGACGTCCCCGCTTCGCGACTCGATTCCTCATGCGTATGGTCGCCTTGCTCCTTTTTTCTCTCTCCCTCCCTTTCCACGTCGTCGTTTAATCCAGTTACTTTAAATTTGATTATGGAAATACCTCTACGGAGTTAATCGTTTGTACGTACTTTTTTATTGAATTGGTACGAGTAGAGCAGGCAAACGTTTCTAGCATTCAACAGGTGTGGGAAAGTTACTTTTTGATTGATATTTTACAAGCTATTGTGTTCATTGCAGAAATAGTTACCATCGACTATGAGAGGAACATTCTTTGTCGATGGAGTGTTCTGTATTATTAACAAAGTATTCTTCGTTTCTGATTTATAAATACGTGAACAATCAGGATTACTTATATATTGCGAAATCTGTTGTCGAAAGTCGAATTCTTCGAATTCAATTATCTCGAAAGCGAAGTATTGTACGTGAAATTTAAAATGCACGTTCTTAATTATACCACGTATTCGAGGACCACTTTATATAATAAGATAATTTTGTTTCCTGATCCAAAGTTTTAAACCAGTGACGAAATTTATATTGCTGGTTATTTGAATTCTTCTTGCACTCAGGCAGTAGTTAACTATTTTTATGGTTCGAACAGATTTAAAGATTCAGCGATCGTAGAAAGTCGAACAAATAGAAGTTCTTAAATAAAAACGAGTGCCGAAAATTAGAAAATCCGTTTGTCCAATGTCAAAAAAAGTTACTCGAGCATGCCTACCCCACGCGCACCTTTCGAAATGCTGACGACAACTAACTCACGCGTTCTTTCGTTGGCGGAGTAGATATCACGATTCGAACGCGTAAATTAAAGGGGACAGTTCGTGTGTGTCTGGTGCACCCGATTCAATATCCCAATCAACGGATCAACCGGTCCCGTTCTTTCCTTCGACCTAACATACTCGCTGTCCAACGGCTCGCTAATAAAACAGCCTGGTGAAAGTTTCGCGAGCTGTTTACTTCACCGCGACACTCGTAACTTCGAATCGCGCTATCCCCAATAAATACTGGGCTCTTTCAATTTCACCGTGAACTCTTCCCTCTCGCGAAACATTCCTTGAGTTTTCTCCAAAGGGCATTGGTTGTTACCGAGCTCGACGTTCGAGGCATCGATCGGACACGAGTCATGCTCGATTCTTTGTGCAAACGCGTTCTGGCGAGGGTAAATCGCGGATCGGGCGACGCGTACATGAATTAACGCAAAAGGTGTTGTCAATTTTGCTTCCATCAGACGAGCTTTTGTGCTCGCGTCGAAGACCTCAAAGTTCACGCAGACGTAGGCGTGCGAAGTTCCGTCGCGGGGCGAGGGACTTCAATGTCCAATCAGCGGACAGCCGATCGGTTCTCTTTTCCGCGCGACGTAACGTGACACTGTGAATTTCTCGCGACGCGAGTAAAAGAAAAGACGGGATAAGCCATCTGACACTTTGGAAAGCGCCACTTTCAGCAACGTTAACAAATTGAATCCTTGGCCTTTGATCGGCCGTCGCATTCGATCGGTAGGCAAAAAATGGAGGATCAGATATTCGTTTAGATAGTATTTAAAACTATCGAGTCGTTAGGAGATAGTTCGTCTGGCATTTGTAGCTTGATATTGTCCACGTATATTAAAAGACTACTTCACTATGGGAAATACTCATCAAATTAGGGATATGTCATGTTATATAATTTGTTACGACAGGATTATTCTTTCCGAACATTTCCTGTAGATAAATTCTAATATTTTTTCATTTATAATTGAATTTCTATTTTTCTATCATTAGTGTTATAACTAGTTACTGTACTCTATGTACGTGTATATATGAAATACTCGAATGATCTCGATCCTATTTTTAACTAAGGAGAGATTTCGGCGTAGCAGCTGTAAAAACAGATGAAGTTAAATCATTTTCTTCGGTGAAAACTATTTATGTATTGTTCATGTCCTCAAAGTTATTGCATTTTTTAAAAATATTTCTTAGTTGGGGTACATATTCTTTCCTCTTCATACCTGGCACATTCGCACTTTTTAATATTGCAATAAATAAAATAGTAATCTTAAAAGTCGTTACAGATTTATATCCACCTCAGTAATGTTCTCGCTAACCGCATCTTAATTTCTACACCATTTTAGACATAGTCATGAAACAATATTTTGATTCATATACAGCAAGATCGGCTTTTTAAACCAGTTATAATAAAATTCCTCCTTAAGGAAACTCAGAACACATCATTCTTTTATTTTGACAACTGACCTATATAAAACAAAATCGCCTTTTTGAACTTGTTACACTGGAACACTCTCTTTAAAGAATTCAGAAACACGGAACGTTTTTATCTTGACAACTGACACACGTAAAGGTTCAAGCTTTAAAATAAAATCGACTTTTCGAAATTGTATACGTAAGAGGCCCTACTTAATTTTTTCGGAGCCTATGTCGAATAAGCCTCGACGATAATATACTGACAAAGGATTCAAATAACTCAGAAACACGTCATTCTTTTATGTTGCCAATTAACTGGCGTACGAAGAGGTCCCAGGCTTCTCCAGAAAATCGCCAACTGCTCGCCGTTTGCGGCGAGTCCAAGGCTATTAGCGAACAATCGCGGGAAGAAGAGTGGTTGTAGAAGCTTTCACGGGTACGGGCTTGGCTCCGTTCAAAGAAAGTTCCTAGCTGACGATATTCGTGTCAGGTCTGAAGGCGGCGAAAACGTGACGGTGGACGTCGGCCTGGGATATTCGCGCGGCGTTCCGCCGGCGGAGATAAATTTCGCGGTTCGGCCGCGCCAGCAGAACGAGAAGCGTAATCACAATAGAGGGGAGGGCGAGTCGAAGTGGTAACAGGCCAGTCGCGGAGTCCAGTGCACTTGCAAGAGGAGGCTTTGTGCGAGTTGCTGTGACGGCTATTCCCTTGGCAGCGCGACGAACCTGGTGCGGAGACGCGCGGTCACAATAGACACGTCGTTGCACCGTCTTCCGCGTGCTGGACAATGAAACGGCACAAAGACCGAGATTAACAATATTCCGTAAAAGCGGCCCCGGAAATGGCAGAGGTGGTGCAAGAAAGCAGCACCGCGAGCAGACGACAATCAGCCAGCGTTCTGACTCGTCGGACGGAGTGGTCGATTAGGACGAGAAACTAACCCGCGAGCAACGCGTTTCGAGTGCTTGTTTTGGACCGGTTAAACTCGATTTAGATGGAACATGTTTTTTTTGCGTGATTTCTTGTAAGCTGTTGATCAAAGACCTTGCTTGTTTGCTTATTTCTTTATCAGATGAAGAAATCTTTACTAGTGTAAACTTCGTCTAAGTGGTCACGCTAAATATTATGTAGAAATCTCTTTGTAAGTAAACATTTCTGGATAATGACCACATTTTCTTTACTCATTTTATCATATTCATTTTTTAACAAGTTGACTGGCACGGTGGTTATCTGATGATCAACACTTTAAACTTTCGACGTCTTTTTATAGCATTTACAATGTTTGTAAAATATTTAATGTTGCTGTCATTAAAATTGTTATAAAATAATGTTGAAAGTATCTAAAACGTTACACAAACAGAGGAGATACGTGCGACGTGTATCCAATTTAACATGTTTCTACATTATGTGCCGAACCTACTTTCTTCTCCGTTTCCGTTTATGCTGCAAGATGAGGTATTTTTCATATATATCTCATTGCAACATGTATGCTGTAACGCGCATTTTGCTTAATTCTTTTCGAAACGCTTTTTCTTTAGTTAGTTCATTTCGGTGCAGTTGAAAAAAATTGTATTCAAGGTATAACAGTAACAATGTCAACACAAGGTATGTATCAAAATGATTCAAACGACATCAATTACCGTAAAAAATTTCGTAGGACAGTTTTAGATATTACCGCTCCCTTTTTAACCGACTTCGAAAAGGAGGAGGTTACTTAATTCGACATGTATATATTTCTTTTTTCAAACAGTGATTCGACGGCGTCTCTTTTAGGTGAAATATACTATATTACTACATTATACATACATTTAAAAACAAGGACCGGTTTTTATTAAAATTACTTTATTGAAAGATATTAACATGTTGATGTATTGTTTAAAATTTGATAAACAAATATATATTATGAACAAATTAATATAATATTATTAGTGAGAAGGCTGAGCTTGGTGTAACGACAATAATTTTTTGATATTTAGTGTCAGATTTGTTATCAGCAATCTTAAATCGCCGCGTTCCATTATTGACAATCTGTTTCTTTCCTTTGTTGCTAAATTGTTGATTACACTGACATTTACAACATTTGTTGAACATTGAAGATATTTGTTAAACCATGCGTTCGAAGATTTTTAGTACACGTTAATCAAACTTTTGGCGCGTTCTTGCGAGTATTGCCCAGGGGACGGCAGTTGGTCCTCAGCGCCCCCAAATTTGTCTTCGACCAAAAGCGACCCCTTAGATTTCTTTAACGCCCACCGGTGGGCGGTACCGACCGCGTTGGGAACCTCTGCTTTAAATTATTTACATTAATGTGAGAATATAATTTTTTAAATTACATACTATGTCTCTCAGATATCAACCCACCCCCGCTGCCAGCCCATTCTTATTTCTTTTGCCTATAGTTTTGCCCGAGTAGCCCCGACTACCACCGGTGTAATACGATCCTCACCGATTGATACGCTTCTGCCGAGTGTTTTTTTTTCTCGGATCTCTTTATCTTTCACTATTTGTCCTTTTCTACGTTCGACGCTCGACTCGTGTCAAGTGTAAACACATAAAAACCTCGAGTGCAATGTTTTGGGTCTCCGATTTTGCATGGCTCCTTCAGTTGTTACTGTATCTTCTAATGTTTTGCCAACAAACTTCGAGTGTAGAGAAGGAAAGCGAATGAAGAAGAGGACGGAGTGACATGCGAAAATGGCGACCAACAGCGGGATTATTTCGGTGAGACAATATGTAGTAAATATGTTGCGAATTACGTAGTGTTTTGGTCTCATTTTAATCAGAAAAATGTCAGGAATAGGATATGCTAATAGTTTTACAACAAAAACGGTAATAATAAAAAAAGTTTTATTGTTGCATTAGCATTGTCTCATCGAGATATCCTATCCCGGATCATGTTACTGTCCATTTATCGTAGAGAAACTTGTGCATTTAAGGAGACTGTTGAATTATATACATATAATTCTGTTTGTATATTGAATCAACGATGACTAGCGTAGAGTGCTTAACGCATTAGTACAGACGTTTCATTACTTTCCAATATTCCCTTCAGGAAGTTGACTATCAAGGCGGTAAGTTTAATATTCGACCATAACTTTTCCGCATAAAATTAACTTCTGTTAGAACAATAATTATATATGTACTTTAATATAATTAGACGACTCTTCGCATCATTATTCGTGTGCATCAACGAGTAAACGACGTCGTGTCTAGTTAAACGTGTACTTAATGGCAGCGAAGACACAGGGAAGACTCGTCGGCGCATAGTTGCGCGACTATTAATTAACCTAAGTTACGCAGGGTGCGCGTGCACAGAATGCTGCGTAACAAAGAATCCTGTTCCCGGAAATAACTTGCCGCCGAGCAGCTTGAGGCGCTAAGGCTAGGATTTTCTCCCTCGCGAACAACTGCACCATGTATCTCGCGGTTCAGCATATTTTTCCCGCAATCTCTTTCCTTTTTCTCTTCGCCCGGCATCGCGTCGCTTTACTTAATTAAGCAATTCCTGTCGTCTCCGCCTGCCCGTGATACTTTCTCTAAGAGATGGGCAAAATTTCATTTCAATTATAAAAAAAGATATGAGACCGACGTAGAGTAATTTATGCGTGACGTTTACAATTAAATTTATATTTATTCATTGCGAAATATTTCATTCTACGAAGAGCCTGATTTTAGATGCAATTTGTATATTCATTCCTTCTGCTTCCGACTTGACAGTCTTTCGAACGATATAGCGTATCGCGCGTTCTTACTGTATACTTGTATGTATATGATGATTTTTTATATAATTGTAATAATTTTCGTGAGTTCATAATTTAAGTAAGTTCAATATTATGTGTGAAAAATTTCACAAAAAGACACTCTACTTTTCATATTTGACAAAAATTTGTCAAAAAACAATTTCCTATGAAATGAAAACAATAATAGCCTATCAGATTTGTATACTTCTAGTATTGCTGCGCCGCACGCCGTTAACGCGTAAAGCGAATCCTTGAATTGATCGCGTTTTTAAATCTCCATTGATCGTGCAGAAAATTAGTTACATAAACTAGTTAATACGTTAAGAAATATGGTGTGATGGTTTAAAATACTCAAGAACACGTATCGAAAATGAAATTTACTTATATATATACAGGGTCTACCAAAAATGTTTCGACACCATTTTTTAGGTATTTCCGGTAGTTCAATTAAAAAATGTTTTCAACGAACGTTCATCAATATTTAGTGAGCTACATGCTCGCATATTGTTAAATCTGAAAAAAATACATTTTACGTAAAAAAGTGAAGATCACCTTGACATTTTTAAATAGCACCACATCTTTTGGATATCATAGGGTCGTTTTAACGTCGATAAGAATTCAACAGTGAACTACACTATGACCTTGAGATTACTTCAAAGTCGAAAATTTTGTGCAATACATACTGTTGTCGTTATGAACGAATTAAACTGATGGTAGCACCGCTTTGAAGTTCCCCCGAAATGATACAAAATTACATCAATGATTCTCAAAGATAATTAGTTCCGTTGGATGAGGAGCGAAAGCCAGAACTCCATAAACGACCATCTCCAAAAATACTGGCGGCATCAAAGCGTCGAATCCTTTGTGCTCAGCACTCGCGGAAGGATCACAGGCGGCTCCGTCTGGTTTCCGGAAATAACCCGTCAAAGCAAATCTCGGGACGCGATATGACGGTTGTTTGTCTCTCGTGAACCATGGCGATGCACTGTGAGCCAGAAATCATTCGTAGCGGGATAAAAATAATTGACTATATATTTAATTTTTAATTGTGCCTAATCGCAGCTTTTATACAAGAAGATGATATTTCTTCCATATCAGACACAATATTATTTTATAGTATTATTTAATTTTTGTATTAAACGATAGATTATTATGAGGTTAATTATTATAACAACCGAGAGACGCGGTAGCGTCTCGGCGCCAAGAACATGAAAAATTATACGTCACCGTGTATACCTGGCGCTAGAGCTACCGCGTATCTTTTACAGAAGAGACGAGTCATTATGTTACATAGTGTCGCCTTTGCACTTTGCTGGTAAGCACCTTTATGTACTAGCAACTTATTTCGATTTCACATCTTTTTCTACTTTCTTGTAGTTTTTTATGGGGATCTTCTACTTTTCTATGATTACTCCTTAAGTCCACCACTTTTTCATGTACTTGGCGTAATTTGCTTACTTTGTTGAAGTTTTTTTATGGAGATTTGATGTACAGCAAAAGAGAAATGCAAAAGGTAGAGGCTGAAGTTGTCCAGGATAATACATGATTGTTTGGACAATATTTTTGGAATCGCATTTCCAATTTTACTGTCCGTTTTAATTTTAGTTAACATAAGTGTTACATGATAACAGAAAGACTATCATTTTTTGTTAATCATCGAAGTTAGTATCACAAATAAATTGCTCACTGATGTTGCTATATTCGTTATATTTTCTGTAGCTTCAGACTGAATTTTCATTTTTTCTGCAGTACGTTAGCCCTATTGTAAAAGAGGCTATCAATATACACAGAACGTACCTTGATCTGACAAAACGATTCGATACGAATGAGCCGGGACTTACCTGAAACATAAGAAGAATGTTTGATTAGAAACCGACTGTAAAATTACTCCGTAACTAAAAAAAAATATTTTAAACACTCACAATACAATGTCTTCTTTACATTATAGTACACATTATATAATCTTAATAAAATATAATAAAGAGAAAACACTAATTTTAAATACTTTTTATTTCTTTAGATGAATGTTTGAACTTTATTATGTTCTGGATTTAAATAATACAGGGTCAAAACGTTTAAAATACACACTTATGTATATTCAAACTGGTGCCTTATTTCGGATCAATTTTTTTTTGTGTCGAATGTAAATATATAATACTATCCTTTTGTTATTGAATTTCTGTTACAATAATTACTTAGGATTAGAAACTGTGTCAGAGATTATCTTTTTAAATTGTGTCTAAAGGCCAAAAACATTCATTTCATCTTCTTTCAACTGTACTGTGAGTTTAAAGAAGTTAAGACCCACCGTAGTAGAGAGTTAAAACCCACTTCTTTTAATTGTCGATTTTTAAATTTTGGAACAAAACGTGAGAGTAGAATCAGCCCCGAGGTGTCTGACAGGGAAAGGGTTAACGCGTTTTCTCTTCCTTGAGTCGGCCCCCTTGTTTCGCGTTTGCCTCCAGTTGTAGCGCGCTCGGTTCAGCTGGCCTTATCTCGTACGCGCGTCATTACTCAATGACCGATGCGTTCACCGGCGAAAAAATCATTAAGAACGCTCATCCATTATCGCGGCCGTGAAAGCCATCGTGGCATACGCCACGACAACCACAGCCTCAACAGCGCACGCGAACACCTTCGATGATCAGCGGGGTACTTCGAGAGGGAAGAAGAAGCGGAAGCAATTACACCCCTTGTTACAAATATCCATTGTTTGGCTGTTGAAATTTTTCATAGTTAAGTGAAAAAGTATACTAGTATTATCAGATGTTATCTTGAATAAAAACTAAGATTTCGATCAATGTTTTCTTTACTAGAAGAGGTAGAAAAAGAACGTATTTGACTTTTTATGCTAAATTGAATACTTTTTAAGTTTTATTTAAAACTGTTTTAAATAATTTCACAAACAAATATATATTAGTGAAATTAAATAAATTATAAGATAACTATCATTATAGTTTGACTGACTTTGTTGACGATTTAATTGAACATTAACAGGAGTGTTTTGGTAATCAATCGGTCCGTTACCAGCGGATTTCTCCTTCGCAGCCGTTTGGAGTTTTTTTTAATCGACGGTGTGCCGCACCGTTTCGCTTTGTGCGTGACACGCGGCCCCCCACTCTTGGTACTCTGGTTTTTTGCATTCTAACGGCTTATCGACGCCACGTTTCGAAAAATAAAAAGAGGTCACTTCGCGAGACTACCACGCTCCGTGTTCGTCGCGACCGAGAATCGATAGTCTTGAAAATCGCTCTGGGAAACAATCCCTCGCGGACGGTATATCTTCCTCGGTCGCGTTTTCTACATGCCGATGTCACCAGCGCAATTTTTAAATGTTCCCTGGTTAAGAATTTGAGAAAAATCGCGTTGTTTTGTGACGTTCGTTGTGCTAACTAAGATCTGTACAGTATTATGTTTATATACAATTTTGTTTATACTTTATACTATAAATTAATTTTATGCTTTCATATAAAATCTCGCTAATTGTAAGTCTAAGAAATTTTCTAGTGCAATTAAGTTCAGATTTATGTGTAGTTCTTCCATTGCGATTTCATGGATTCCGTAATTTAAGGTTTTGCTCACTTTTACGACCCATGTTTCATCTATTTTTCTGAACACCTTTGGATAAGGATAAAATATTGTGACTGAAATCAGTTTGGAAAGAAACAATAAAGCACTTTCTCTACTAGTATCGTATACAACAGTTGATAAATCCCATGGCACTTCGACCATTCACTGCATCTCGGTTTAATCGAAATTCTTTTATTTTTAAATTGATATTTACTATCTACAGTGGATGTAGAATGTATTCGTACACTGATCAATTTCCTAAAAAACTTTTGTGTGAAATTGTAGTTTCTTAACTTCTTTTTTTCTAGTCAATGATATTTTACATATTCTCGGAAGTCTCTAAGATAGATATAGTCCAAACAACACTTACTAGTTAATACAATTTATGAAATTAACAAAAAAATGCGAAAAGTGGGTAAAAGTATAGAAGCAATAAGTATTTGTACAATTATTGTGACGAACCATTTACAGTAGAGTTTGTAACGTAAACACATTAGTTTATTGCTCCGTACGAATTAGAAAACATCAAATTTCCAGGAGTATTTTTAACGTACTTTTAAAGTACTTTTAAACAGTTGTGTGAATACTTATTGCTTCAACATTTTGATCGATTAATTGTTTTCTTCTTGTTAATTTCGCAACTTGCATAAATACCTATTTTTGTTGTAATCTATCTATTCTAGAGATTTCCTGGAACATGTAGAATGTCATTGTTTATCAAAAATAAGTTAATAAATTACAATTTTACACAGTTTTTTTGCAAATTAATCGGTGTACGAATACTTTCTACACCCACTGTATATACTTCACTTCGTATTGAAATGATTTTCAATCTCGTTAAAAATTCTTTCTCTGGTCGCCCAATAAATAGAACACTTGTACCTAATACTTAGGTTAAAATACGCTGGGCCCAATGGTTGGGTGATTGACCATCCTAAAACTCTCGAGTGACGTTGGTAAATTTTGGGACAATTTTAATTTCTTTCCTATCTAGAGCCTTCTCTTTAACCATTTTCCATTAACCATTGGATAATTGTATACTTTATTATTTATAAAAATCCTGTTTACTTTTGCTTTTCTTGTTTGCTTAGTAGCGACTAATATAACATTTATGACGCATAAATGTCTCAAACGTATTATTTTGTTCCAGTCAACATGTTTACATGAAATAAAACATGCAATAATTAGAGTGCATGAAATACATTTATTCCTACTGATGGCCGGTAAATTACATATTAGTTACGAGTGATATACGATTGGGTCGCTGTGTACGCTACCAACGCGGGTCACGAGGCCGAATTACGCGAAATTAGTCAGTCGCACAGACGCAATCAAGCGTTAACCACGTACTTATGTATATCTCATCTTTTGTATTAATATATCTATTGAATAAGTCTCTTCGCGTGTGTTCATTATTTATAACACTTACATACATCTTTAAATATACAGGGGGTGTAGAAAGTATTCGTACACCGATCAGGTTCCAAAAAAACTATGTGAAATTGTAGTTTATTAACTTTTTTTTTATAAACAATGATATTCTACATATTCTTGGAAATCTCTAGAATAGATACAGTACGAAAAGATTAGGTATTTTGTATAAGTGAGAAATCAACAAGAAAAAACAATAAATCGATAAGAAATACAGAAGCAATAACTATTCGTATAAGTGTTAAATTTTAAAAATTTAATTTAAATAAAAAAACGAAATTTACATTAATTTATAAGTAATTAATACTTCGTTAGATTTCCTTTTGATTTTATAATTACTGCAACTCTTCTAACTCTTCTAAATTAACTATCTTAAATGTCGATGTTATTCGGGGTAGGATCTTCTTTCATTCTTTTATTAGAGCATTTTTTAAGTCTTTTTTACTGGAAATTTAATGTTTTCTAATTCTAATGCTTATGTTAGAAATTGGTATTTTCTTGTTAATTTCGCAAATTATATAAACTAGTAATTGTTGTTTGAACTATATTTTGGAGATCTCCGAGAATATGTAGAATATTATTGATTATAAAAAAAAGTAGTTAATAAACTACAATTTCACACAAAAGTTTTTTGGGAAATTGATCGATGTACGAATACATTCTACACCCACTGTAAATAAAAACGTTGCACGGGCTGTCATTTAGTTCCGCACTGTAAACGGTTAATTTGCGTTGGGTCATTGTCAGAATGATCGACCATCCTGGAACTCCCATGTCGATGTATCCAGTGGCTCGTATCTAACCTAAACGTTGACTTGATGGCGGTCGAGAACAAAATAGAATCGAATATTAACAAGCAATTAAGGATCGCCCTATCCGTCTTGTATTTATAACCACGCGGGGCGTTTACAACCCTTCGGATTTTTGTTCGACATCGTTGGCGCGCGCTTTACGAGCGCCGTAAAATGATTAACACGAGCGTGCGGGAAAAATAATTATCCGCTGGTCGGTACGCGTCTGTTAACGCTCCCAGTCGCTTGGGCTCGAGCCGCTCGAAGGATCTCGAGTTACGTGGAAAGTTTGACGCTAATGAATAGTGGTAAACCGATCCAGAAATAATGATGCTCGAAATAGTCCGCACGTCCGGTTACCTATGCTATTTTCCATCTTTTCCTAACGGGAATCGCTTGTTTTCAGGTACACAGAACGCCCCGTCGTCCTCCATTCCCCGCTCGTTTCGTTTCAGACGACTGCTACTCTGGCCACGTGTTTTGAGTTAACAGCCGCGATCGTGATTCTCAGATAACTTCCGTCGATGAGGATGCCAGAGTTATCTCAACCACCTTTTTTTTCAACGAGTCACGCTGATTAATGGGATTCCGCGCGAAAATTGTTTCCATGTTGTACCGACCGTTTTTCAATTCAACTTTCAGATTGGAGCGATACCATTTCGTTCGACCAGAAGTTCTGCTCTTGATTCGTGATGTTGCTTTAGGGAAGGCTTCTCATATACACATAGAATATATAGAAATGATTCAAATTGAAGTCGATAACTTAAATCGCATGTGTACATAGGATGTTTTGCAAGCTTTGGTACCTACTTCATTGGTAGACAATGGACACACAAACAATTAACACGTTGACTGCCAGACTGATACTCATGAAAATTGTTCGAAGGCTAAAACTTTGTTTCGAGATAATCAAAAACTACATAATGTAACAATTGTCTCATCTCACCTTAAGAATGAATTATTTTACTTCCTTAGTCAAAAGCCGTGTTCGGTATTTGACTTTATTTCAGAGATATAAGTTTATATTACAGTAACGTATATGTCGCTATTTACATACCACATCACAGAGTTTTTCAATCTTTCAAGAATTAATGAAAAATTGTTCCATTTTGTCGTTTTTGTGTGCTATGAAGATAAACAACTATACATTGCTGCAGCACACAAATGGCCATAGCTCGAGAACGAGGTGAATACGACACATGTTTATATGAACTTTTTCGCCGCTCTTGTGCCTTTCGTCCACCACGGAAGTAGGTATTTATACATGTTATAAAATACTTTATCACTCTATGTTAAAAATAAAAGATCAAGGTGCAATACTCTACGAAGGGAAGTAGAAATTATCTTAACTCTCAAAGGGTGTAGCGACTTTTTATATTTATACAGAAGTGAGCTCGCTGCGTGGTTGACGTGACATCGGTATGAAAGATGATACAGATAATAATTTATTTTAGCCCAAAAAGATAATATATCTAGGAAGAATATTATGACTTCTCTATATATAGTGCCTGTAACGAAGACCAAATATACGTTTAAAAAATCGGGAAGTTAATTAAAAAAAGTCTACATCGCTTTTTGAGAGTTTACAAATAAATGTAGATTGTTCATGACATCACTGGAAGAATATCTGTCTTTTGGATTAAAATATTTCATTAGTAGAATGCAGAGAGCTTTGCACAAGAAAAGTATGAATAGACATTAGCATTTATTTCACGTTCTACGGTGTCACACCAGCCAACTGAATTTACATGCTTTTGACTTTGCTACACTTTCGGTAACATCTACATGAGAAATTATTAGCATAAATTTGCATGCATTTCTCGGTGCAAACATTTACCAAGGCGATCGAAGTATTGTGGAAAACCCTTATTTACAGAAATTTTGTTTCTTTACTTCCAGAAAAGGTAGTACATAATAACCCTAAAGTAAAATTGCAGAGTGAAAGTACCAAAGAAACTAAGATTCAAACTCTCGCTTAATTAGATGAAGTTCCACTGATAATCACGAGGCAACTACAATTATTATAGGCGTCTAGCTATAACATCTATACCACTGGTTCCCAAACTTTTTTGTTTTACCGCTCCCTTTCCAAAAAAAATATTACTTAGCGTCCCCTGGAAATTAATTTTTTTTTTAAATTTTAATAGTAATCAATAGGAAATATATATGTACTAATGTTTCTACCTTTTTCGTAAAATATAATAAAGGAAGGTGTAAATTAGAAACATTGAACTTTGAAATTATGAAACTATTTATTGAACTCGGAATAGAATGTAATACAAAAAAAAGTTAAAACATTCGAAATCATCTTAATGAGAAGGATGAACCTGGTGTACTGCTAACAATTTAGTAATCCTCGGCTCTATTTTCGTCAACAGTAATCTTAAATCACCGCGATTTACTATTTGCAATTGCTTTCTTTTTTTTGTTAAAAATTGGTTACCGCACTGAATCCACGTTCCACTAAATATGACGAAAGAAATGCAATTAAGAACTTTTGAATTACAGCCCACATTGGCCATCAGCGATCTATACTTTCATCAGAATCACTGATCTATACTTTCATGAGAAGAAGAATCAACAGACGTAGGTACTGTCGACGCGTGAGAAAAATATAATAGACTCCATCCATGGCAGGCATCTGAGCAATCATTTTAAAAACCACACCTGCGTACACCTGACTTTATATTTGTGTGTCTTTCAAGTGAGTGTGCCAAGTAATGGACAACGTTTACCGAAGACATGCATATCTACTAAGGCGGAAAAATCCCACTAAATACAATTTGTTAATTCTAGAGACAGGTCTGTAACATTTATATCGCGCCCGGACTTTACATAGAACTACAGAAAAGGGCAGTGATATTTATCATCTTCCTACATTCCAACACGGTTTTGTAATGATATTTAGACAATTCGATTTCAACTTGAATAAAATCACTTTTTTTCATAATTAGAAAATTATTGGTGCAAAGTCTTTTTGGTACATTCATTGAACCATTATAAATTAATAGTCGGAGCTTTGAAGTTAATCCTCTATTGCATAGCGAGCCCACTTGAAAACTTGTTAGGAATAAAATTTAAACAATTCAAAGAGGTATACAATTTACATATGAGGTTTTCATATGAAGACATCTAATACATCTGTAGATTCAGTCTCTTGCCGTTTAATTTGACTATTAATTCATTCATGATTATGTATAAATAACTAAGGAATAATTTATTTTTCGAAAGGTACAATAAAATTCTTGTAATAAAGCCGTGATTCCCAACTTGAAATACGAACACGAACATTTAAGGGTTCGCGGAAAAGAAATAATTAGTGTATTAGTAATTGAAATATAAGGTTTTATGTAAACTCTAACATGCTCACGTGAATTCATTGGATCCTTTGAACCTTGTATGTAGATACTACCTCTTTTACTATCCTTTTATTTTATTATTTTACTCCATTTTGATACTGTGATTGAATAATGAGTACATACAAATTTAAAATAATCAACTTTGTTAATTATCAACATGCTGCCAATGTAAAGGATACATGTAAGGGATACATGGAATTCATAGAAATGGACTGCGAAACAGGTACGCAAGCGAGAAAATGTTAGGGACCACTGCAATAGAGGGTCAAAAGGGTTCATGGAATTCATGGTTCGAGCGCTCATCTTCGCTCTCTTCGGTCACGCTCTCGGAGAACATTTATCAACAACTCCTCTTCGGTCGCTCGACAGTTCGTGCCACGTCAAAATTCATTTTACGTGAGATTACTCGGTGTCCAGAGTTAACGGACATCGTCGCGTCTTAGGTCGAGGAAGAAGCTCGAGGAATCTCGGTTTTCGGCGGACCGCGAAGCCGAAATTTGCTCCCTCTCGACGTCGCTCGGGCCTGATGCTCGAAACAGCGTCTCTCACGTACCAACGTCATGGAATGAGACGCGTAAAAGATGAGAAGTCGGGGGCGTGGCGCGGTCCTGGCTCGTTCTCTTATCCTCCCTTTTGGACGAGAGTTTGGCGTTTGCGGCGACGGTGAATTCGCGGTTATAAAGCCGATGCCGCGGTAAATCATTAACGACTCCTCTGCCAGCTCCCTCGAGCCATTCCGTTTATTTTCTTATTAAAATTACCCTGCAGATACCGACTCGTCGAGATAAAAATCCTCCAATCTGCGCAAACATGTTCCTTACCGGGACTCCGTTATTCGCTAATACAGCTGGAAAAAAGTGTCGTGTGTCGAATGTAACTGCAGGACATACCGTTCTGCTGTTGTCGTTCAAATTGTTCTCTGTTCATAATAGAGTCTTAACGTCGAAAGAGATGCAATATTCTTTGCATTTTAAGTAACCGAATATTGAGTCAGAAGATTTTATCTTGTTCCGTACTGATTCTCCAAAAACTTTAGTTCTTAAATATTAAAGGAGTGTTAGCGAAGAATGTTTTAAATGTCTGCTCTAAATTGTATGCCCGCCCCCCGTGTTTCACTTTTTATTGGTTTTAATTAAGAGTATTATGAATATCATTATCATTCTGTTATTTTGACAGAATCATGTGTACATAGATTTGTGCGTAGGAAGAACGCTATAGACTCCGCTTATGGGTTCTTGTCTCACAGAGCAGTAACTATTATAAATACATAGTACACAACTACTAAGTCAAGCGTAGGTACGTTGTCAGTTATTTTCTACATACAGTAAGACCCCGCTTAACGCTGCTCAATTTAACGCTGTTTCAGTATTACACAGTAGTATTTGATAGGCTTTTTTCAGTTTACACAAAGTAATTTAAATTTTGAAAGAAGTTCAAAGGCAAGATGAAGTGTCACTGATTCGGTGTCTTCCTATTGACAACTGTTTGCTGAACGGAACAGGCCTAGACAAATGATTTTAGATGACTTCGTCACAAAAAGAATAATAAAAAAATATCAAATGAGGAAGAACCTTCCTCCTCACAAACATGATCTCTTTACTCGAACTTTTTTTTACTTTCATGAATGTTTTATGAATAAAAATGGATATTATCAATAAATAAGTCTATAATTGATATACTAAAAAACTATTTAACAATTAATGTTAAAAATAAAATAAAAAAAGAACTGGTCAATTTTCTTATTCTTTGCTCTGCAACTTATTCCCATTATTTACGTTTTAAGATGGCCTCGTTTAGCGCTGAAACTTATTGGAACGTATTTCCCCCAAAAATTTGGAAGAAATTGTAGTTTCTTAACTTCTCTTTTTATAATCAATGATATTTTACATATTCTCGGATGTCTCTAAGATAGATATAGTACAAAAAACATTTACCAGTTAATATAATTTGTGAAATTAACAAAAAAAATGCGAAAAGTGGGTAAAAATATAGAAGCAATAAGTATTTGTACGATTCTTATGACGAACCATTTACAGTAGAGTTTGTAACGTAAACACATTAATTTATTGCTCCGTACGAATTAGAAAACATCAAATTTCCAGTAAAGTACTTTTAAAAATGGCTCTAATAGAGGAATGGAAAAAGATCCCACTTCGAATAACTAATAATTTAGTTAATTTAACGCTTAAAAGAATTGCAATAATTATAAAATCAAAAGGAAATCCCACGAAGGAAGTATTATATTTTTGTAAATTAATGTAAATTTCCTTTTTTTTTTTTGATGAAGTTTTAAAAATTAAACAGTTGTGCGAATATTGCTTCAACATTTCTATCGATTAATTGTTTTTTTCTTGTCAATTTCGCAACTTACATAAATAGCTATTTTTTTGTAATTTATCTATTCTAGAGATTTCCTAGAACATGTAGAATGTCATTGTGTATAAAAAATAAATTAATAAATTACAATTTTACACAGTTTTTTTGTAAATTGATCGGTGTACGAATACTTTCTACACCTACTGTAGTTGCTGCGGCCTATCCCATAGACGGAATCTGTCACTCTCTTCTCCCGCGCTAACGTTACGCAAAGGTTCAAGATTGATGCTTTCGTGATGAATAATTGTAAAATTATACAGTGATCACATATACAATTATACATATTTCACAAATACAATTTCATAACCACTTTTTGATATTTAAATAATATAGATAGCTTTGCAGTATCTAGATTGGCTACAGACTTGGTTTCACTTGCTTATCCGGTAACCATTCTTCTCAATTATGGCGTGACCATTAAAAGGTAAATCTCGACCCATTATTACAACACCAAAACTTTGATATCGCGTAGTCGTATAACCGTACAGAATAAAGTGCACGTTAGTATGAAGTTTCTTTTCGAAAACGACCGCTCCGCCAAATTATCAGTACTCGTACGCTCGTTACGAAACACCTTCTGCAATTGTCGCTCGAGGTATCGTGCGCGGTTTAATGAGCCGCATCAGATAGGTAGTTACAAGGGGACGAGCGTTTGCATTCCTCCGGTTCGTATGGAATTTCTTGAGAAAAATTCATCGTGCCAAACGATGATAGCATACCATCGAGGCCCAGGGTCCGGAGGACGTGCACGTACTCTCCGTGATTCTCTTCCTCGATTCCATGCACCTGCGCGATTACACGTCCCTCTCTGTTTGGCGTGTACGAACACTCCGGACCCTGGGGCCCACGCGCGTAGGTGTACGTGCGTGTGCCACGTAGAAGGTGTTGCGGGTAAACGGTCGACAAACTGGCCGCCAGGCGAGGATAAATGAACGAAATTTCGGCACCTGTGGTACCGAGCCTGACGACACTGAGCCTTGTGATTCATATACAGTGACTCGCAAAATTGATTACACGGTAACATTGTTTCAAGTTTTCTTGAAATGTACAGCTTTCTTAGAACACGTAACACTCGACTAAAATCGCTTTATTTGTTTGTTTACACGTCCTTTGTTACACGTCCTCGATGCTGATGTAATAATTAGTTAATCATGAACTTCAGATCTAGTTTGTAACGATCGAATTATTGTGTAGAGCATTCAATTACAATGCTGATTCAAAGCTTCGCAGTATAAAATAATGGCCTGGTTTATACCGAACAGTTGATACGCGTATTAAGAACTATATTTGTATCAAATTGTTTGGTATCGACTGTAAATGTTGGAGTATCAGAATGGTACGATATCAGACCAAACTAATACACATATTAAATATTCTTGTACACTCTTTATACAGCGAAGCTAGTCGCTCAAAGTGTAATAAAAGGAATCGTTAAAGAATTGAATGCACTTGTTTGTCATAGAATATTGGAAAACAAGTATCAATGGTCGATAAGAGTAATTAGTAGTATTAGGTGAACCGGAAAATAATGTCGTTTTTGCAATTTTAAATACTTGTTTATCATTCACCAGCTCATTGATTTTTATCGATCTGGCATTGACAATTTGCACACTAGATGGTAAAAGGCTATTGATAACGGGAGCGATTATATAATTAATATTTGAAAATAGAAATTTATAAAAAATTTGTTTGAATTTAATGTAAAAGAAACAACATTACTTTCCAGTCCACTTAATACAACAAGTAGTATGCAAAGAATGGGGAAAAAAATAAACTTAGTTAAAAAGCAAATCTCTTCGATAGAATCAAGCGTGGAATAATCCATTCTATACGATCAGGTGAAGTTTACAATGCCATACTAGTAATGAAGCGATTACAAAAAATATTTAATAATACCGACATCAGCTCTGAGGAAGTACAAAGGATTGTTATGACAAACCGGTATAAAAACAAGAACCAATATGAACTTTGTTATACATTTATACATTTAGTGAAAGAAACATAATGATATAGGGGTGTATGATTGCTTTAGGTGTACGTCTCCTTCATCGATTGCATGGATTACATAACGGATGATTATACATACATAGATCGGTCACTACAATCACCAAGCCTAAACCATACTGACAATCTTTGGTGCCGATTAAGGAAAGAACTTGTCGAGTTTATGAATTGAAGTTTCTATGTAAAGAATTATTACATAAAATATATGTTCCATAATAACAATACTTCTTTCAATACGTCTAGCTACATTTCTCATGATCTTTCTATATTGCGTAAGTAACAAGTTATTTGCAATACGTCATAACAAACCCTAGTGATTGGTTCGAAGTATTCTTAAACAGGCATCGATAGTTAGTACGAGGATTCATTACTTAAGGAAACCGTTTAATTTGTATTAAATGATAATTTTAAAGTCCACGTACATTATAATGTACGCATTAGGCTTGAAGAGGTTAAATAGCGTGTCCCGTTAATTAAGCGATTACGTCACTGCTCGATGTTTGGTTCTGCGTGAAATATCGCATGAGGGGAACAGCGGCTCCAATCGGATTCCCTTTTCTCTTTTTGTTCCCCAACGATTTCGATTCGAGAAATATTTCGCCGTGTAGAAGAAATAATTGGGCCAATCTTTCCCCTTGTTGCCGATGCTCGTACGTTCGGCAGGCGTTTATCAGATAAAAATTGGTCGCGCCTCCGTGTCGGCGTCCCCGTTCCCTGGAATCGAGTTGTTTTACGGTGGTCACTCGTCGCCAGTCGAATTTCGAGCGTTTCGTTCGCTCCTTTCGTTAATTAATTACGCGATCGAGATCATTACGCAAAGAGCAGCTCGGACACTGACGTGTGTACGATAAACAGGTGCAACCGGGTTCTTCATCGTCGCTCGATTATCGCACGAGTGTCAGCTGTACGAGGTGAAATACGATTTCTGGGCGTGTCGAAGATTAAGACTGAGAATCAATTCTATTTAAATTCAGTTCAGTTTAAAAAATGAGAATTTTGTAATTGGATTTGCTCGAATCTACGACGGAATATAAACGAACAGGTCTTCTTAACGAATTCAAGTTTTAAACATTTGCATTTTAAAGTTGACCTGGTTCATTGTGTCCCCTGCAGTGAATCCAAATGTTCAGTTATATGTTAATTAGAGATAAATTTCTCTTTTTAAGCTCTTCGAACTACCATTCTAGACATACTTGTACAACAGAAATGTTCTTACCGTTAATTCCTTTCAAAAGATATTCAAATTTCAGACGATTATATATATTTTACAATTGACTCTGGACGATCAAGTTTGTTTTCAATACCTTGCGTGCCTTGGTTCGCATTAATTATTTGCAAATAGTTTAAATCTGCCGTTTTTAGCATATCGGTATTTATTATAGAAAAAACGTATTAATGTAAAAAAGAACAAATCAACGTCACACATTTAAATAAAATCTAGTTGACCGTAAATAGATAGTTAAGCTTTTTAAGAAAGAGAGGTAATAGCCCTTATAGTAAAGTTAGTCTCATCAGTTTTCACGCTAGCACCGCAATCCGATATTCGAAATCAAATTAAAAGATTAAATTACAGTGGTAAACCAATTTGTCAGACGCAATCAATGCACGGACGAATACGTAATTGGAAATTAAATGAAACTATTGCACGAATTTCAAATGAAATAAAACGTTAATTATAAATTTCTGGGTAAAACATCGTATGCTCGATGCTTGTTTATTTCAACTATTCGAATGAAAAAGGTGGTAAGAACACATTCTGTTCTATATTTTCGAGGTAAGTATAAAATCCATTTATTGTGTTTTAATCGTAATGTATAGTTTTATCAATTGCCGATCAAACATCAGTAAAACACGGACAAAGTACTAACTTATATTTGTAACGTAATTAATGAGTTACTAGTCATAAGAAACAAATACTAAATGTTTTCGGCCCTTAAGGCTTTTGAATCCTCTCTAAAATTCACAAATATTTCTTCAAATAATCTATTTTCCTGTAAATTAAAAATAATACAAAATTATAAAGAATAGAATGTTAGACAAGCCTCACTATTTCCATAAGTTGTTGTTCCATAATTATTGCTGATTTGTTCGTAAATTTAGTTCGTAGAATCATAAATTTTAACAATATAATTTCAAATATAAATGACTAATAAATTGTTTCACAATGGTCTATTTTCCTCTACTGTGGACGTATGTTATCTATTTTTACGTTATTAAAAAATTAATTGTCATTTCAAATAATCTTTGTGACAGAAACCACAACTCAAGAATTAGCATACGTTTATTGTTTGCTAGTCCGAACTAACGAACATATTACAAAAATTTATCAAAATCAAAACAAACATGTCAGTATATTATTTTTGTAGTTTCCTGAAATTAGCGTCCCAAAACTCTGAACTAATAATTTTTAGGAATACTACTAGATTAACTTCTAATTAATCATTCTCTTTTAGTAATTAATCTATTAATTTTACAGAATCCAAGAACACTCCTATACTATTATACATTACTAAATACTAATTCACAGGTAAATCTTCAAATTCCCCTGTTTTTAATCGGAAACAAGCCAAACACAGCGGCCAAAAAATTTCCAACAAGATAAGGTGAGCAACGTCGCTTCTCTCTGAGCGATTCGTCAGTCAGCCACGGTGAGTCCGTCAGTAAAGTCGAGAGTACGTGCCAGTAGCACCTGTAAGGGATACCGAAAGACGCCATACCCTGGTCGACCGTCAGCGGCCCTTTTATTTCCACGTTCGTCGTTTGCCTCGTCCCACAGCAGTTTCGCTCGATTTTCTCCTGGTTCTCTTCTCTTCTCTTCTCTTCTCTTCTCTTCTCTTCTCTTCTCTTCTCTTCTCTTCTCTTCTCTTCTCCTTTTCGCTTCTTCCCCTCCATCTCCGTATTCGGGGAGGCCGCCAACCTCCAACAGACGTCTGACATCCGACTCGAGGTGCATCGCGGAGGAAGGGCGACGGTGGAAGGACGAGCTTACACGGGGCTGAACGAGAAACCGGGCGGAAGATCGGTATCGCGATCTTGTTGGGCCGAATGAAGAAATGTAAACGGCAATTAAACATTTTATTGATATGCTTATGTCGTGTACGGACGTCTGTTTCTCTTCCGCAGCCCTTCCAGGTTGCCCTCGTCCCTCAACCGTAGGGGGGCAGACTAAAAGACGATCAAAGTAACCCACACGTAGCAGAGCATCGTGGTCCTGTATACAAGATTGTTCTTCGACCAAGTTCTCTGTTGTCGAGGGCCTAGTTCGCTGTTTTTAGCTAATCCCCCTTGGTGAGATCGGAGAGATCAAGATAGAATCAATTTCGCGTCGACGACGCGACTCAGAAACACTAATCCGAAGGAAGAGGATTTCCTGGAAGCGTGGACTAAATGGTACGAGTACCGTCAGCCCTAGGAATTAGCGAAAAACCCCCAGGACCGATTAGCAGATTAGTGTTTTATTTGCATAATGAATGCAAAATCAAAATTTCTAGCAACATTAATTCTAATAATAGAATGCGTATTATAGTGTTTAGTGTATACATGAGAAGATGAGACCGGGAGGAATCCGGAATATGTACTTGAGTAACCCTTGGATTTCGTTGCTTTATTCACTGTACGATGATTGGTCTTAAAAGAGTTTGAATCGATTAACTTTCTGAGCTTTCAGTATTTGTATATTACGTTTGTTAGTCTAATTAATAAGCTCCTGAGCGAAACATTTATTTGGAATCACTTCCCATATGATAATTAATCTGGTGTAGTGGACGCATGACATCGAGAGCGTATAATATATGTAGTTACTAATTGTAAAATAGGTTTGGCGCTTACTAAAATCAGTACTGACACCATTCACGAATCTACATGTTTCTATTAATTTATAGACATGATGTTGTAGAAGAAGATGAACGAAGTATCAAAAATTACATCAAGAATATTCCATGATATTTATTACATTGAAATAAAAATAAATACAAGTGTTATGTCAGAGTCTCGTTACACTGGCCTTGAACATGCCCAGTTCCATCTCATCGACTCTGTATCAAGATTCAAACATACCACTATGATTTCATATCCAACTTTATGAAACAATTCACTCAGCAACATACAACTGTGTATATGCTTAGTATAAACTGTTCTCCAATCAACAGTTATCTTATTACACAGAATCCATTTCACGGGAGACTCGTCATTACGCAACCCCTACCTTCTATACGATTAATCGCTCACACATCGGCGTCCGGAGACTAGACGTTTGTTTTAGAAAACAATGGCCGCGAAATTGCCAACCATCGCGTTGCAAATCGGCGAATAAACGCGCGCGTTGCCAGTTAGCTGAAGGTCAGTCCGAGGATAACAACAATGGAACGAAAAATCGGTAAAATGCCAACGCGGCAGCGGCTCGGCGTAATTGGAGGATGAACTTTCCGCGGAATAATTAGACGTTGCCACCTTGGGTAACCGCGAAGATGCAAAGCACCAAGGTAGGAACCGTGAAGGGTGACCAGATATACTTACACGGTTGCGTGTTTGACTAAAACGCAGCGTAAAGTGTGCTCGCAGGTGAAAGAGAGTGCACGGGTACCGGTGAACGAGTAACCCAAATGGGTTCGTTTTCATCCCCCTTTTCTTCGTGGCGACACGGAGAAGAGCTCAGGACGAGGGTACCTCGACTCGAGACCGACTCGCACCGCGCGCGAAGTAAATATGACTTATACTGCTTTTCCCGCCCACCATGGAGTAATCGCAGCTGCCACGCCCTTTTCTGTACATGGCTACCGTATATATACGGCTCGAGACGTTTCAATTAACGAATTTCGCGCGAACTTTCCATTCTGTTCCCTTGGACCTGTCTGTGCGTGTGCACCAAAGGCGGGGGCGGGCGCGAACGGAAGTGGCGGACCAGACGTTGTTTGACTTTCCTCGTTGACTTTTCTTTTTGTGCCACTCCGCTGACTCCCGCTAAATTTAATTCATTAATACCGGCTCCTCGACTCTGATTCCGTGCCTCCCGTCTGCGTTTTACTTTGTAACTTCAGTTTCGCGCGAGAAGAACAATTGTCGCGGTCGCTGCCTCGACGACGAATCGTGGAATACGATGTGAAGATGAATCTTGAGAGTCGAGTGCGACGACTCCTGAGGATTAGACTCTAGCCGAAAGTATGGTTGAATCCGTAGGCCTCGATAAAGGTGATCCTTGAATTGTGGAATACGATGATAATCTTATAGTTCATGTGAAGAACTGTGATACTTTGTCGTCGGATCACGACGAGGGTTTTCAAATTTTACAAAAGGAAATGTTACAACGATAATCATCGAGTATGACCTTTAAATTTCAAAGTCTTTTAGCGATGCCTTTCTGAATCGTATAACTGAGCGGTAATAATATTCTATAATTCAATAATACCTTATATGCCCGATAACGAACATCATAATTCTAAAGTATTACACCATTAATCTTACAAATTTTAGAACACGGTAACAACAATCGAATCCAAGAACCTTGTAGCAAAACTTTATAATCATGAAACCTTACGTTAATATTAGGTCGTCCCATAAGTTCATGCCACTTATTCTTGCGCTACTCAAATTAATAGACGAAACATACCATTAGGTGTTATAAGAAAAGGTAATTCCCTAGTTTTACAATATTTTCCGCCCTTCTAACATAATCATTACGCAGTCACTATAAAATTTCTTTAGTTTTTTAATTAAATATTGGCTCAGTCTGCAGCACGAACTTATGGGATGATCTAATAGTTTTGAAATTATTGCTTGTTTGCAATAAATGTTCGGATATTATTAAAAAAACTATAAAAACATTACATATTTAATACACTAAATAGTGGATAACACGTAGGCTACAGCAATAATATAGAACCGATGATACACTAATCTGAAATGGAATATGTACATGCATGTATATATGTACAATATTAATATTAGTGAAGATTTTCACATCTATTGATCTCTATTGATATCTATTGATTGATTTATGGGAAGACAATTTCTAATTTGGGAAAACTATAAACTTCGCGAAAGGCCTCTACACTCTTTTGAATGCAAGTTTTAGATTGGCTGAGTGAAGTTCTTCCTGCTTCCTTTTGGAGGTTTTTCGAGAGGGTTGGGAAAATGTTATAAAATGGAAGTAAAAAATAGTCTAAACGTTTCTTGGCTTTCATGCATACTGTCAACCTGTTGACAAGCTGCAAAATCCTATCATTTTGTTTCGATAACCTTTGAATCATACGCTGCTGGATTCTGTGGTACCTGATAGAAACGATTACAAACCTTCGCATCAGTAGCTTCCGAATTTTAGAATTTATACATCAAAAATTTGATTTCTATACCGTCTTAATCTTCGACGCCAGCACTCCCATCTTCCAATCCTGCAATTTGATAATAAAAGATTTTCGAACATTCTTGTTGGTAGTAACAACAACAATAAAACACCCCAGCGACCATCTTCGAATCCTAAAAGTCCATAAGTGTACCTCCAATTCACGAGTCACCTCGGAACACCTTCGGAAGAGCAAAATAATTGCCTGGCGGTTCCACTGGACAGTTCCCCGGGAGATCGACCACCGCATTCAGTTAAGCCCATAACATTCGTCGATCCGTATCGCTCGTTATCGGACCCGCACGATCCGCGAATGGAGCATTACGCGCGATCCCGTCACTCCAAAAAAATATTACAGAGTTGATTAAGATCGAGAACCCCTTTACCCAGCATAATTGAGACGTGCCGGGTCCGGAATCATGGTCGAGATTTCAGATTTTGTCCCCGCCGTGGGCGATGCATCCCGGAAAGTATTAACGTAATGCCATCGTAAATAAGAACCTATACACGTTGGCACCCGTGTACGCAACTTTGAAACCGGTGGAATGCATGAATACACACGTTCGACCATCGAATTTACACTACCGCGTACGTATATCGCCACCCTTGTGGCCACTTGAATACGCATATTCAGAGGAAATCAAAAGCGTGTCTGCACTGACACGCGTATATTTCACGTGCACGCACACCTAAGCAAGTCGAAGGTAACACACCAGGGACACCACCACGCGGTCAAATCCAATATTTGGGGTGCGGAGGTTTTCACGGGCCACTGGCAGGTGTGTCGTATCGGAGCGCTCACGCACATGCGTCGCGGCAACGGGCGTGTGCACGCCGTGTTGTACAAGCTTGGCCCAGGGCCAGACGAAAACGTTATTTTTATCTTTTGCGTTAGCAAAAGCCCATAAATATCCGTTAAGGTGTTAAGTTACCACCCATGGTACGCGCAGCTTCGTTCCAACGGCCCAACTGGCTAGTGTTCATCCACACATCCGTGGGACAGGGTGGCGGTCATCGTGCGTGAGTGTATATATCGACTGCTAATCTGCGGTGGCATCGATGGTAGCCGAAAGTCGATTGGTACGCTCGTAATTCGTCGCGGGACCGGGATCGCACCTGCGAGAACGTTATCGCCCTCGCGGTCCCCCCGCCAATCCCATTCGGAGAGACTTTCCGAGTGAAACGGGCTTCCTGGCCGTGATAAAAAGTACGAGGTCCCCGTTTGTAAACCCCTTAATGGGGACACGATCGCATTTACTGTCTCCCGGAGAGACAAATTCCGGCCGACGAGGTACAAATGGAGCTCCAGGAACGCTCGAACGCGCCGCGTCTAAGAATTCACCGACAGTTTCGAATACTTGTCCCAAGGTGTAAGATGAACGTCTGCGGCAGTGGTTCTTAACCTTTTTGAGCTCGAATTGGCGGAGAAGAAGATTTATAATTAACCTTCTGTACTCGGATATCCCCTTTGAGGAAATTTCGTAGTTTAAACTTTGTTAACAATTGCGCAGGATAATTTTATGCGAACGTAAATTGTCAGAAACGCATGATTTCCCGGTATTGTCAAAAACAAGACGGAAACACAGATTTTTTGATCGAAGTGTAAGTAAAGAACTTTCGCAATACGTTTGGTAGGTCTTTTCGAATGGAAAATATCCTGTCCACTACGACTTCAAATCTATTAGCAAGTTACATTAGAACTTGGATGTTCCGCGTGTATTTATAGCGATATTAGCATTTTTACCCATGTCTGCTTCCTTATTGCATTGTATCGTCACGTAGGCATGTCTACATATAGTTGTTGAAACTGGTAGCGTTCAATCTGTAATCACGGTTCTATTCGTTGTTGTTGCCACTGGATGTTTAATATGTGATTTCTCGTGTTATCGCTCGTATATCGGTTGCACGAGCCGGTTTCGTGTTTCCAGACATGCCTAGCTGCGTATCTTTCACTACATAGTACATTAGTTAAAATGTAGAGACGGATTGAGCATCCTAGGGGTATTGTACGTCTTTATCAATTACTACGGTAGACGCAAATTCACCAGTTTGTTCGGATTCTGGAGTAGATTTCACGTTTAGCTGTTCTGCTCTTTCGTTTTTCGTCTCTTCGTACGAACCTGAAGAGACGTTCTTTGTATCTTATCCATGGAGACATACTAGTAGCATTATTTGTGGTGACGATAGTTGTAGCGATTAACCAGTATAGCTTGTATTCCTACACCAGATATCTAGATGATACGGACCTTCTAATACTTTTTTGGTTCAAAATCTCTCGTGGGACATCATATGAAGTTACACTACATTCTAAAAGTATGAGAGCGTCTTGTTGCTTGTACACCTGGTGAAACGGACAAATTAATATTAATTTTGTGACATTTATTTTATTTGATCTGTATCAAATGTAATTACCCACCTATTGTTGCGCTATGAACATTTTTGGGTATTTCGTTCAAATAGCGTAACACAGTTTGCGATACCTTAATTGCTTTAGCGTTTCCAGTACGTTATAAACAATTCCTCAGATACACGAGGACATTGTTGTTTTCACGTTATTTATACATATTCAAAAGGATCAATTGCAGTATCTTATGCTAACATTTCTCAGACTATTAGAGATCAAAGATGATAAACATTCATTCTAAACGAACAAGCACAGTACGTACATACAAACTGTTCTTGCGTTTCCAAAGAAGTTTAAGAATCCCTTTAATTCCATAATAAACAAGCGATTTGTTAAACAACATAAGTTACTATGTAAAAGTGCAGAACCCAAAATTATTTTCCACGCAGTTTCACTAATCGGTAGGTAAGCATTTTACGCATTAAGCGAGGCTTAGCCTCATTTTACTTTTAATTTGTGATGTAAGTAATCGAAGACTACAGCAAACCCCTACTGATAATAGCACTCTCACTTTATTCCAGTACTTAACTCCACGAAATGAACTACAAAGTCTCTTTACTCGTCGAGTATATCACTTGAGTGTAGAAATTGCACACCTCGAGCCTCTTAAAATTCAAGTTGCTCAAGGACAAATCGAGTGTCCCCGATCTAGGTGTCCCGAGGCAAGAGTCCGTGACGTTTTCGCACGATTCGGTAGTGCCCGATTTGCTAAACGTACTCCAGGCGGATCTTCCTCGTCCACTTCATCGTTGTGAGATTATCTCCGCTTACCCGCCATAGATCTAATACCGTTATCTGTAATGCTCTGTTATCTTGTATCATTTGGCCACGGTGGATCTCTTCAAAGGTTACGAGCTCACGGCACGGGAGCCCACCGATTCACGGTTTCTAATGCCTCCACGATGGTACGATGGTATCCTTACTCTTACGACTATTATTAGGCTGGCTGCTACGGTAACTTGCCGCGGAGGATTGTTTTTAATGCGGTCAACCTCGATCTATTTACCGAGTACAGAAAGCTGACTGTTGCGGCTGTTGCATTGGGGTAGTTGTTTAAGGTGTTATAGATCTTCAGATGTTTTGCATTTTATAAGTACTCAAGGAATACGTTTATACACCCCACGGATGTTCCTTTGTTGTTTGTTCGGATTGTTCGTAGAAATATTAACACATCTGACTAATTGTAAGATATCCTTTTGTCTTGCAATCGATTAATCATCAGGTTCTTCATTATTTACATTATTCTTCATTATCTACCATTATTTACATAAAAGTTTTGGTAAAAGATAATGTGATACATAAATACAATAGAGCGATGAATTAATAGGATGCTCGATGTAACGCCTTCTTTTCGTTTTCATTGTGAGAACTAAGAATCTAACGTATGCAGTAATGCTTCATTTGGGTATACGTGGCTACGTGCTAATTTAGTGAATCATACTTAACCACCGAAATATTGTAACTATTGGAAGTTAGTTTTACGAACATGCTACATGCGTTCGAATGATCACGTTTCCGCGTCGGCTGTTGCAGTTTTAATCAATTTGGGCCTGAAATTTGGTTTACATTATGGCACGAGTCGAACTGTTGCTTCTGGCAAATGATTACCGTGTATCGTGTGTCGTGCTACAATGTTTGACATCAAGGGTTCGTGTTACGTGACGTTACATGCGACAGAGTATCGAACAGCGCAACCTAAACGTGCCAATGTTCCGAATTTATGCCACCTTGTTCCGCGGTCATTCGTAACGCCGATATTGCGACTGAAACGTAATCAACCGCGGTTATTCAACATCGGTTCTAAACATAGCTTCGTGAGCAAGTAAGTACATACTTTATTCCATCTACCGTTAACGAATACCATATTCTATCAAGCGGAGTATATCACGTACTGGCGTCATTTTCTTCGACCCTCTGGAACGCATACGGCTAAACTTAACCATTCTCGTAAGAAATACAACAACAATATCACCGTAAGGCTAACCAACATTGCTAAGACGAGCAAAGAAACATTCCTTTAAAAAACCGTAAACACTCATCGCACGAGTTTGCTAAACATCTAAAATCATAGTTCACAAGCGTCGTTTTCTCATATGTAAGCACTCATCGGAAGGGATAATCAGGCCCGATGCGTCGTTCGTTTCTTGGCGCAGGCAATTATTCCAACGTGGATACGAAGCAGCGAGCAAGTAGTATCTATTAATTCCCTAGACAACATTGTAGCTTAAAGATGGACCGTGTATAATTCGACGCAGTGATAATAAGTCTTCGCAGGCCACGTTATTCCGCATCGACTCGTTCATCATGTGGGCACGTGAATTATCACGTACGCGCGTCGAGGATAGGTTCAGAAATAACGATTCGACAGGATCTCGCCTCTTTGCGCACTTTACTTTCCAGTATCTCATCTCCTTCAGTAAATGAATCTTTACTTCGTATGATGCCGCAAACGATATGCAATAATGACGCTAATCAAAATAAAATAAAACGAAAGGAAATAAAACAAAAATCTATAAGATTAAAATATCAAGCCAGATATTAATTCTAAGGTATTATCTACATCTACGTACACATGTGTCATCTATGGGTTATATTACACCGTTCACGATAGTTTGAAGGCTTTGTTTTCCAATGTACTTAATCTTTATACTTTATATATTCTTTTTGTAGATATCTGGACTGGCTTCTAAATTGACCATAAACTCTACTTACTTTCCAAGAAAATAAAGTAACCGAAGATGAAATTCAGCAATAGCGTTAGAGCCTATCAACTCTGAGAGTGGCCTTACGCCCTCGCTCGCACTCTTTCGTCTTTGAGAATGATGTTTACAGTATCGCAATGTCTGCTGTGAAATGTTCATTGAAATCACGTCTTGAAATTCTCTCCCTGGGTCCTAGAGAGGATGAGACGGATGCGGCTGAAGGCAAAACGGAACAATCGATGATGGCGAACCGTCATGGATGTACCGAGCTCGATGGACGTCACTTCGTTCCGAGGTCTTTGTGGGGTTCCTCATGACCACGCGGAGACGTGACCTCGGTCGCCACACAGGCGGCGAGAAAAAGTTTACCGATGGATATCTTAATACCTCTCTGTGTGTATGAGGCTCTTGGAATGTCGCGGTTCGTTGCGGCCTCGAATCAGGGTTGACTGCATTTGTGAGTTTCAAAAAGTCCAAGGGTTGCTGCGATGCTCCAAAACTTTAAAAACCTGGCGGAATGCACTGAGTCTTCCCATTGCGATTTTAGAAGGAAGTTGTATGCGTGGTTCCATTCACCCCTTGCTTTACGATTCAATTCGTTGCTTTGTATGCCACGAATAGGCACCGAATATCACAGTTGAAGGGACAAAACGTCCAATGTGTTTCTGCTCAGTGGTTAGAAATGAAATGAACTGTGACCAAAACTTTTCAGGCAATTATTCTTTCCAAGAATATCAAATATTCGTTTTGAACCATATTTTGTATCGCGAGTACGATTTGTGTTTGATATGATTGACCGGTAATGTGTGCTACTCGATATTATAAGGCAAAAGGTTATTCCGATCACGTAGAATATTTTTTCGGTAAAATTCCAGAATAGTTTGCGTAGAGGATCAAGACTCGAAGGGAAGCTGGAATTTTGGATAAGATGAAGATGATGTTTGAACGGATTAAAGCAAAATTGAATCCGAATTTTTTGGTGATAGAAGGACAACAATTTGGAAGATTATACAAAATTAAACTCAGCGACAGACTAATACAGAGTATCTATCACTGATAAAATCAATAATGAGTCACGTGGATCCACGAGACTATTGACATACATGAATTCTTTAGAACAATGTTATCTATACAAGGGATTTACACTTACTGTGAGGCAAAGAATTAAGAAGATGACGTTCATTTTGATAGTAGGCGTGAAATCTGGTATGAAGCTTTTGGCGAGAATGAAGCAATTGCTGATAGATTATGATTGAGCGTGAATAACTCAGTGGACGACGGAACCTCTTTTAATATTACGTATGGAACATCTAAAAGTCGATATCAAATAAACGAGACAAACAACGGAACACCTACCGACCTAGAATTTCCACGATACCTTGATCTATACTCTTTACATAATTTAAAGAAGTGAAAATGGCCTAGATCTACTTCCAACACGTGTACAACATAAGACTGCACCTGCATCAGTAGAAGAGCTTGACATTGATGGATGAGATACTTCCCTCCAAGTCATAATTCTCCATCCAATTGCATTTGCAGCTATTGTATTTAGCAGATTGATTGCCGATAAAAGAAAATTGAATTTCTAACGAATCTAGAACGAAACGCCATACATCTCGGGCTATTTACAAGTGTCACTTTTTGAGAAAAAATTATTAGTACCTAATTCTATTAATACATTGAATTTAAAGAAATGACTTTGGGAGAAGTACCTAAAAGTAGCATCAAGCTTCGAAGAATGTTTCAACGCAAAGTTGTATAACAAGTAGCATGAATTCATCTCAAGACTACATACTTCAAAGAAAAGAGCAAACAAAGGTCTATAACTTACTAAATCCTCCTAGCTAAATATTTTCGTTTCGACTCGATCCTTTCGCGTCATTTACAGAACACCGCATCATCCGAATTTTGAAACTCCATTTCCCTAAAGTTCGATAAAGACAGAAATGACTAGCCTAAAGGGCCCACTAAAATATAGACACACGCGTATCAAATTTTGAGACTTTTGGTAAAAAAGTCCAAATAAAGAACCAAATCCTGCCAAAAACAAATGGTACACGGTCCAAGGTGTCGTTGGACTCGAAGCGAACGACTTTTATACAAACGACACGCAGAAATTATTCCTAAGAACGAAAAAAGCGGTGCACGCTTCGCGCGTTTGATTTTTTCTATCTATCACACGGCAGTGTTGCTTCTTTTGAACCGCGCCGCTGCCGAATGCGTTATTATCGCGACGATCTCGATCGGATCGCTTTGGCGTCCTTGTTCGTGGCCCACCCTTCTCTCTACCCTCTTTCCAGCCGTTTCTCTCGCTTCAGCTCCGGAGGCAGCCCTGAAAATCGTCGGGGAACTTAAAGCACCTCGTGCGAACGCGGGATCGTTTGGACGACAGCGGTTCGAAACGAATCGATGAAAAATAACACCTGTCCCGCTCTGGCTGCCAAGATCGTAAACGCAGCTCGATATATATACACGGACGGGCTAGAGGGGTTCCCGTAGCACCGAGAGAGATCCGTACCGAGAAAGAGGCTGGAGAAACGCGAACCAACCGCGGCACCCCGCGTACGTGTTACACGCACGACGTTGGGTAACGGAGAGCGTCTCAGTTAGCAGCGAGCTCGGTTTGGTTTATAGCCGTGCGTCCGATGACAATGTCCACGCGGCTTTAAATCTCCCCCTTTTCGCCCCCTACCCGGCCGACCCTGCTGGACCGCAGCGAGCTTTCTTTTTTGCCTTTGCATTATATCATATTCCATCCCTTCCGTCGCGCGTTCCTCCGGGTTGCGACGCCGTGCTCCGCCTCCTTCACCTCAGCCTTTTTCCTTCTTCTCCTCTCCTCCTCCTCCTCCTCCTCCTCTTCTTCTTCTTCTTCTTCTTCTTCTTCCTCTTCTTCTTTCCTTTCCACCGCCGCGGTTCGTCCTGCTTCTGCTGCATCGCCTTCTTTTTTAACCCTTTTCGCTGCCCCCTTCGCTGTGTTACTTTATGCGTGCCGGTGTCCCCCTCCGGGCGATCCCTGCCGCGTATAACTCGCTGCGCGAAGGGACCATGGCGCGCCGGCGTGGAGAACGAATGTTTATGCACTGATAACTGACAGCACCCTGGCGCGGGAAGTCGGTACCGATCTCCTCTTCTGGGATTCACCGCTGAGAACGGCTGCGGGTCCTGGGAGACCGAGCTTTGTTCCGGGGCACTCCAAATCACGTGAATTTTTAATGGGTTACCACCGTAGTTCTCGAGACTTGTTGCTCGCTGACCACAGTTCGTCGATCGTACCGATTTGTGCGACTATTAGCCAAGGAGAACGACGTTTGATCATGGGAATAGGTGTATCCTCTTGGTAACACGAATTCTGTCTCAGACATCGGAAGTAACGGTAGATGGAACCACGATTATTGCGGAAAGATGGAACTATTAAATCTTGGAATAATCAACGTAAACGATCCAACGAGGAGGTCGCTAATACGTTATTTTTTTACTTCTTGTTGTCGCTACTATCGTAGATGAACGTCACGATGCAACTAGAAGAGTACCAAGTATAACTAGCACTGTTAGACTTTGGCTGTGGTTTGTACCACTTAACGCAAGCCATCCATTTTGTGCGATGAGCTAATGGAAGGTGGTCTGCCCTGACTTATGTTCAAACAGGATCCTCTGATAAAATCTTCTAATTGGCGAACGACGCATCGAGTGGTCCGTTGGACTCTCTAACTCTACACTCGAACGGGTAATTGGGCTCTAGAAGGGAACTCCATCGATACTCAGACCTAACTCTCGCGTTGCCGAGAGACATTCTATCGCACGAGCCTCTTCCAGGGTAAACGACCGCGACGAATGTCCACGAAAATCGGATTTCCTCTCCGTCGTGAATCACTCCCCCGCTAAAGACGCCTCCTCGGCGCTTGGCGAGAGAAGGCCGCGAGAAAGGCACGGTCGCGCACCCATTTTACGATCGCGATCCGTTAATTCAACGGTCTCGAGGCGCTGCTCGCCAGGAGATTTACGGTGGTGCTTGGAGTCCTGCCCCGTGGATGAGCCTACGACCCCTCTCCTTTCTCTCTCTCTCTTTGCTCCTCGTCCTGGTCCCTGGTCCTGGTGGGCTCTCTCCATCGTCCTGGCCGACACATCGTCAAATCTGGTCTGCCTCGTTTCGGGCCGACAAGGCTTCTCTCCGTCTAGTATGACAAATGTTATCCCTGACAGTAAACGTCACTAGTTTAGGTGCGATGATTCACGGCCTCCTGGGCATAAGCGGGCGCGAAAACCCCGAAGGGCCTGGCCAAAGCCGTGCGCGGGCTTATTTTATTTGCGGCTTAATTTTATGTGCTCCTCCGGATGCCTCTCGCGCCGCCTCGGTGCATTATGCACACTCGTTGCGAGATTGAGGTGCGCGAGGCCAGGGAGAACCAGTCGCCGCGATCGTTGCCGGTGACACCGGTCAAACGGGATTTATCGTCGCTCCTCTTGTTAGTTTTGATGCTAGAAACCCCTCGACGAGCTCTATTCTCCCGGCCAGGATGTCGCGTGGGTGGACGGAGACATTGTTCGCGGAAAGTTTCGTCCACGCGTTAATCGTGGGTAGACAGAGGCTGGAGAGAGCAGTTACTCTTGGGTGCTACGAAAATTGAAAAGTTTCTGCCATTAAGAGACGCTGAACACCGGTGTTCAGATTGAGACGCTTTCATAGGAGTCCTATTAAAGAAGATGTAACGCGAGGGAATACAGAGTGAAGCCAGGAAGTCCTGTCGCGAAATTTATGAGGCGTAGTCCGCGCGTTCAAAACGAAAGAGGAGTTCGTGATAACTACTGGTGTTGGAACTATTTCTCTTTGAGATGCAGCCCTTTGTGGTTCGACACTACTTATTTGTAATGTTTGAATGCATTGGATTTCACGCAGAATCATCCAATTAATTTTACAAAATTTAATCAATGTCAGCGTCAGACAGTCTTGACATTCCCCTGTATCAACTCCACAACGTTTAATAATTTCCAATGATATCGACGAAACTAATTTCTATCCGCACGCAAATGAGCTAATCAAATCTCGAACTACCAACACTCAGTATTAAATACAGTTATTTTTCTTCGCTACCGTTGAAACCTTCTCAGAACCTATCGATCCGATCTCCCTCTAGATGCTTTCAACGCATGCCTTTGAGATCGATGCAGAACACTATTCGAAGTCGCACACGCAGGAAAATAATGGAGCTCTCGATCGAAACGCGTTGTGTTGGGCGCTATGAAGATAATCGAAACCAACCTCGGTTATCGAGAGATCCTCGAGATCAAAGTCTATGCTCCTCCTATAGTTAATACAATTGCGAAGGTTCCTCCGCATCACGGAACAATAGGGAATGTGGCGTGACACGACGTTCCGTATCGTTCAGTGTCCTACATACTCGTCTCGTTGGAGCGAGGTCGCTCAGAGGGGGTCCTAGCGTCCAGTCTACGTCGACGTTTCGTTTAAAACACACCAACCGAAGGAATTTGCCTCCATGTCGGACTCGTCGACGGGCAACCGTCCGATCGTAACAGATTTCTCAATATTTCTTCGGGATCGATCGGCCAGAACGCGTCGGACCTTTTACAGCCATTCTTTTGATCCCTTTCATCGATCTGAACTCTCCTCCGTGTGCACACCACGTTGGTCTCACGAGCGTAGCCGCGATTTAATCCCTTCGGACTTCACGAGGCGCTCGTAAAACGACATCATAATTCCCATTGAATGTCCCTGTCGTAACCCCTGCCCGACCCGATCGCGCTTGTACCTTGCTCACCGGACGCTATTCCTTGGACCGTAATTTCAACCGATCTACGGCTGACCGACGATCGACGATCGCCTGCCGATTTGTTTACCTTATCGCAAATATCAGGCGATCCGAGTTGCTCGTGAGTTCCAGAACGTTCTTTAATACTCGATGTGCCCTATTCGAACTCGTTCTCCAGTTAAAGCCAATTTCGTACACCGGCAATTCGTAAGTACAGACCGAGCTGTAATCCCTTTCGACAATTTTGACTGGCTGGACTACGGAAGGGTAAACTCGTTATGCCTCTGGCGCTCGTCTCTCTGCTCTTCGGGCCACGTTTGCTCCTCGCCCGCCCGAGTAGCTGTGGTACAAGTCGGACATTGCACGAGACCTTTGCACGAAACCTTTGCACTAGAAAGTGTACTGCGTCATAAAGTATTTTTCAATGTCAAGAGCCCGACTGTCTATGGATGAATTTGGTGATCGAAGGTGAATAATAGTAAAGGGAAGATGTATCATCCAACAATATGTATATTTCCGTCGTTATTGTCGTGCTAAATTTATGTTGGTTGTATTTGTATATGCTGAAACTTGTTTGCATAGAAATCAATCTGCAATAAGAAAACTTCGAATCATTTGCATTTCATATGTAACGCTTAACATTAAAGCGCATCGACCGCAAAAATTTAAGAATGATTTTCTGTAAGCATAATATGAATTCAATTGAAAAATTAAACGAATTAACAGATTTATCAGTCTGCTAAGCATGCTTACCTATCCTATTAAGTAGAAATTATTAAAAAATGAAACCCTCGGTGATCCTATATAGAGCTTGTTATTCATTAAGAGTTCTACCGACCTAATACTATCTATTAGGGTGTCCCATAAGTTTCTTCCCTTTTTTTGATGCGAAATGAATACACGATATTTGTTGTTTAAGGTTGATTTACTATGTTATATATGAACCGTTCTGTTCTATAACTTCCTTCCATCTCTCAGAAAGCCTCATTATGCCCTCTTTCCAAAATTGTTGAAGCTTACTTTCAAAATATTCATCTAGGTGCGCTTTTATTTCGCTTATGGATTTGAAAGATTTACCACGGAGAGAATTTTTTAAAGAGAGAAACAAGTAATAATCGAATGGAGCAAGGTCTGGGGAGTACGGAGAGTGAGGTAGAACGTCCTAATCAAACTGTAATAATTTTTGCCTTACGGCCAACGCAACATGTAGTCTTGCGTTGTCGTGATGGAATACGACACCTTGTCGGTTCGCCAATTCTGGCCGTTTTTCTGCTATGGCGGCTTTTAGTTGATCCAGTTGATTGCAATATTTGTCAGCATTGATCGTAATACCTTGCGGAACGAGCTCGTAGTACACTACACCCTTCCAGTCCCACAAAATGCACAGAAGAACCTTCTTCGGATGAAGCCCAGGCTTCGCAACAGTTGAAGGTCTATTTTCTTTAGACCAAGTGCGTTTTCGATGCACATTTTGATACAAAATCCAGGTCTCGTCGTCAGTGACAAGACTTTTTAAGAAAGGATTTCTTTCGTGTCGCTGAAGAAGCAAATCGCACGTAGAGACGCGGTTCATAAGGCCGGTGTCCGTCAATAGGTGTGGAACCCAAACTTCAAATCAATTCGCATATCCAATCTTGATTGACACGTTGATCGCCACGTCACCCATATGTGGGTGACAGTGCTTTTCACTGAAGAACTAAAAAAATTAATTCTGAAAGTTAAGCTTCAAAGAGAACGAACTTAAATGAAATTTAAATTCTAGCAGAAATTTTCAAGAATATTTCTCTGGCAGTCAACGTGTTAAATGCTCATGTACCGTTGTCTTGGGAATGGTATAGTGGCATTCACTATCTTACGCGCACTATGTCGCGGATTTTCAGCGAGCACAGTCTTGATAATGTCCGTATCCGTTGTTGCTGGGCGGCCGCTGCGGTCTTCATCTTTCAACTCAAAATTGCCAGCTCTAAATTTCTTAAACTAATTGCGGACGGTCCTAATAGTTGTAGCGCCACTCCTGTAAACGGTGGAAATCTCGTCTGCAGTGTCCTTTGCACTATTGCCTTTTTTAAAGCAATGAAGCATAATATGCCGCAAATGCTTCTTTTGGCTCTCCATATTGAACGGTGTAGAACAAATTTTAAAAGAGACTTTGTCACCAACGAAACGTACTTTAAAAGGGCTCTGGGATGACTGAAACCGATGCCATAAACGGCTAAGAGATAAGCCTACATGTTTATATAAACAAAGCCAGTTAAAGTCATTCATAGCGTGGCGCGGAAGAAACTTATGGGACAACCTAATACCCTGGCATGAAGAAAGCAACTCAAATTGGAACGGCTTGCGGCAGTGAATTTCCAAGATAAACGTCGTCCCAAAATTATCTTCAAGCTGGTATCAACGCGATGCTGCACGCATCTGCGGATGTTTCCAAACGAGCTTCTTCCAATTCCGAAACCAGTGCATCTCTCTCTCTCTCTCTCTCTCTCTCTCTCTCTCTCTCTCTCTCTTCATCCTTCCCTCTCCCTCGCCCACTCGATTACGGTCACGGCGTGCTTTACGCCCGCAGGGATCCGTACTACGAAAGCACCCCGGTGACCCCAGTTGCTCGTAAGAAATTCGAGGGCGTCGTAGCCGGTGCCTGGAAGCCGTTTGTTTCGTTGTCGTTGCGTCGTTTTGTGCACGGGGCGTCGTATACCACCGACGGCCCATCCGCCGCTGGTTCCTCGTTTTCTCTCTCGGAGGGACATCAAATAAATCACGGACTATCGTCTCCCGCGGAACGTTTCACGTCCGCCGGCACCGGCAGTCCCTTCAGCTTCACGAACAATTCGAAATGGTTTCGTGCGCGAATTCAGAACTTATGGAATGCACTTTCAGGCAAGAACTCTGCGAGCAGTGGTGGCGTCGAGCGGAGGATCGAGGAAGGAGAGGAAGATAGACGGAAAGAAAGAGAAACGACGAAAAGGGCGCAGAGAACGTAGGATTCTCAGGCGGGAGAGCAGCCGACGTTGCTGGTTTCGTGGCGAACACTAGTACGATAGAAACGTTCGGAATCTCGGTGACGTGATTATCTTTCCCATCGTTCGCCGCTTTCGCAATCTCGGTTAGATAATTACGCTATAAATCGCGCCGATGAATAGAGCCTCCCTCTCCGTGTATCGCGCGCAGGAACGTTACAACGACCTTTTGTGCGGCTCTCCTCCGCGGCTTGCTGCGGCCCGAAGCTCGACTTCGCGGTATCTCGCCGTAAGGAAAATTTTGACGGGAGAATGGGAGCCTGGGACGCGATATTTCAATTCCGACGCGGAATTTCTCCGCGCCGTGTCTCCGTCGTTTCACGATCGTATCTGAAAAATCTCCCCTCGTCCGGTCCCGCGCGCCCTCGTGCTGCTAATCGTTTATTTTCCTCGACCTCCGACCCGCCGCTCTTATTCGTAGATCCGATCGGCGAGCGGGGTTATTAATAACGGTGACGGCTAGGTAAAACGGGCTTCGAAGGGACGAGCCACGGGTTGACCAACCGTCCTGTCTCTCTTTCTAATCGTGATCTCATTCTTTTTCCACTAAACGTCATTTGCGTTGCGATGCAGCCACGAAAAGTCGTTTCGTACCTCCGCGTCGAGCAGCCTTTCAAGCATCTCTCTCTACAACCACTCGGAGTTGTTGCAGACGTTCACTCCGCGCTCGAAACGAGACGTCATGCATGGTTTCCGCCGAATGCACAGATCCCGCGGATCAGTCTGTCGCTTGAAATTCTTACGAGAACTCCAACGATATGAAATCACAAAGCGGCTAATTGATATCATTCAAGTCACTCAAACATCGAACTTAAGATTCATCTACTTCGGTACATCGCGAGGCATGATTCGTCGGTTTTGCTTCTTAACATGTCTGCTTATCTTTAACAAAAACTAGTCAATGTGCTTTCAACAATCTATGCCGACAACTATATTGACGACATTGTCGCGTTTCGTTCCCATCAAAATTACTGTCACGTATAATATAGAGACAATCCTCTTTAGCATCGTTCTATATCTGACAGAGGACAAAATATCTTAGCCACATGATTCGAAAGAATCAATTTGGGGGGCTTAGTTAAGAGGAATTTGAACTTACTAAAACTACCTAGAGCACTCGGCACTCAATAGACAACATATATGTATAACCCCACAGATTTTTTCATTGCTACTATAAAAATCGTTTTACGTATAGTCTATATTTATGTATGATTCTTTGCAGGCAACTAAAAAACTAGTTCCATAACTGCTACCGTGCGATATTTTGGTGAATGTTTGTAGCATGCCGCGATCCTTGGGCAAATCAAAGCGAGAAAATCTCGTCGAGAGATTATTTCGAGCATTTCGATCGGTCCAATGATCGCGGCATGCCTGGATTGCTCCCCAGTTTGCGAGGAGTCACTCGAGAAAACGTGATCTGTTTAAATTAGGCTTATTTGAGGTGTAAGTTATAATGTTTATCCTTTAAACATGCTGGGCTATCCACCGAGTAGTAGGAAACTATTCGCGTAAAATATATGTATAAAGTGGTCGCATAAATATTAAACAAAAAGGAAAAAAAACGTAGTTTCGCGCGTCGAGCACGTTCGATACGAGGATTGCCGCGGTAGATCCCAGAGAGGAGTCGCGCGAGTCAGCCACGAGTACAAGAAAAAGACGAGGAAAGAGTCGATGCCGTGAGACGGACAGGAGAAAGACGCCATGGGCCACAGGGGAACAGAGGGGAGCCCATCTCGTAGCAGAGAGACAGAGAAAGAGATGGAGAACGACGCGTCGTCCGCGATGCCAGCCAAGGAGAGAGGAGTGTACATTCGTTATCTGATCAGAAACTTAAGGCTACCTTGAATGAGATGAATGCCTTTACGTGTCTCTTGCACTTGCCTAGGCACATCCATTCGCCCTTTCATTTCAAGTGCTCCGTTGCCCTTTTGTGGGTGGCTGCCCTTTCTCCGAGGCCATCGCGGTGTACCCATCGCTCTTTCTGCCCACCCAAACCCCTCCATCTCCTGGCCGCGGCCGGTCGCGCGTAATTTATTGCATCTGTGAAAATTTCGTGGCCACGGACTGCATTCGTCTTGCCGGCTAACCCAGGTTCTCGCGATCCCTCGTCTCGATCGACGGTAGCGGCTCGCGTCTTCGCGCACCCGCGGACCCTGAAGCCCTCTGACCTTGCGGTTCGTGACTCCGATCGATCTGGCCTCGTCTGGACCAAACCGAACCGTCGTACGACTCGCCCAATGGTTTTGGAAGACTGTGATCCCTTTGTGCATGAGTCTCGAACAAGCCTGCCTTGCAAGTTTCATTCCGGTGCACAAACCCCCACGGCTCAAATTTAAACGTGCTAGCCGCTATGCTGCCGAAATGTTGAGATATCCTATCCGAAGCACATGGCTTATACCCTGAAGCCTGGGTTAATATCAACCAAATAGTTTGATCGTTAACTTCATTTGAGTATATTGGAAGCTGTGGCCATAGAACTTAGGCTTGTTTTAAATAGCTTGTAGAGTCCTTGAATTTAGTATACGATGTATTAATAACCTTTACTGGGAAGAGTACAGCGCATGTTCTAGATGTATGCATGTCATCTTTGAATCTTGCTATTGGATAATTACTATTTGATGATTGAAGGAGGTTGAAGTTTTAAGGTCTGGGGAGAGAAAGAGTTGACTTGAGAAACCACCCCTAGTTGTCATATCAAGGGAGCTCTTTCTACTCTTACAAGCCTCGACTGAGTAGCAGAAATGGAAGTAAGAACTGAACTCTCAATCTTGGAATCACTTCTCGAAGCTAAGTCGATTTTACATATATACCAATCTACTTTCTAGATGTAGAGTGAGTTTACAATGTCTTGAACGAATTATCATTCCAGAAATTTGGTATTTATCGTTATTTAAAGTAAATAAAAGAGTACAAGGCAAATCTAAATTTAGAGTAATCAAACAATAATTCAACTTAGAATCGAATCTCGTTAAAACGTGAGCCATATTACAGGGCCGTGGGACAAAACTGCGGAACTAATTACGTTAAGGATAGGGAATAATTTATCAAATTCAGTACTCGGGACGTAAAACAATCAATCTCTTTCTCTCGACACTCCCCATTCCCCTCCCTGTAATATCCACAGTCTTCGACCAGTTCATTTTCCAAAAGATTCAGAAAAAAGGAAGTCTTCGATGAACCTATCAGACCACACAATCTCATCTAGCAAAGATCGGTCCAAATTGCTTCAGCAGGTGTTACATTTAAAAAGAACATACTCAGCAGAGGCTAGCAACGCGTAACACCATCGATCGGTCTGTAATCACTCTTCATTATAGGAATTTCATTACATCGGAACGTTAGCGTTTCCTGATCCGGGACGACAACATTGTAACAACTCTCACGAGCGTCCAGTCAATATCCCGCTCGATGACACGCTTGATGACAGGTTGCGACGCGCGGAACGCGGTGAGGTGTCTGGAATTATATCGAAATGGAAGCGGATCGGCCAGTACAAGCCGGATGAACGAAAACGGAGAGGGAGAGCTGGTCCTCCTCGCGGCGGTTCACCGATCGGCACTAATTTAACGAGGTATAAATAAAGCCCCAGGGCAACCGGAGCCGTGATGGAGGAAGCTGGAAAGACTTTGAGTAGGGTTTTGAGCGGGGAAGAGAGACGGGCTGTGTCGAGGGGAAGCGTTCAAGCCTGCCGGCAAGTTAGAGGTGGTTGGACCGAAGGCTGGTTAGCTGTTTCAGAATGACAAGTTCATTTTATTAAGACGCCTTCAGCCGCATTATGGTCGTCACGTGTTATTCGCAGACCCGCAGCCGTTCGACGCTACCCATATCCTCAGCTGTTTCCAAAGGTCGTGGGGTGTGTTAGCGCTTGCACGGATGTATATATATACGAAGAGAGGCTGACGGTGTCACGGTCCACGGGCAGCCAACGCAGAAAACACAGAGGAACGTATATGAGCGCCGAGTGTGAACGGATATGTCGCTTTCTTTGATGTCTCCGTTTCCCCCTCCGTGAGCTGCGACGGATGACGAAGACGGCGCACGGCGATGAGCACCATGACACAGGTTCGGGGCTGTTTTTCCACTTTTTTCTTGCTCGCTACCCAGCGCGACCATGTTTTGATTCCCTTGACTCTTTCCTCTTTTTCAGCCTATTCAATTATTTCTCGAGCTATACGAACTGTGTACCTCGGCATCGCAGGCGTAATAATCTCTCGCTTCTACTTTTCTTTTCGTGAAATCGTAAGTATGTTCTAAAGGGTTTCGAACGAAACTTCAAGTATTAACTATTCATTGTTCGAAAGTTCGTAGAAATTTGGAGGATTTGCCAAAAAGTATTATTTTAGAGATTAGAAGCGATCGAAGAGGGATTGAAAGGAGAAAGATACGATAGACTGCAGGGAAATATAGTATTAACAATAAAAGTAAGCAGAATGTACGCAGAAAATCCTTAATAACTGAAGATTAAAGGAAGCTGTTCACTAGAGGCGCTCTCAATTTTCTTTGCGAGTTAAAAACGCTATACAAAAGATTTGGCATTCACATTTTCTTGCAATCCTTTCAAGCAGGAAATGAAGATGACCTAGCGCAAAAAGGATTGGCAATGTTTCGATTTGTTCTAGAAGTTTGGTCAGAATACATAAAATAACAGTTTCCAATCTAAGACAAAAGACGAAACTACCTATATCAAGATTAGGGAATAATTTCACGAATTCAGAATTTAACATGGACACAGTTAAATTTTGTCTATGAGATTTGGCTTATACACCTCCAAAGATATTTTATGTATAACTCTGACAGCATTTTTCACTCTTTAGACACGAATATCGGGCAAAGAAATTCGCGTTCAATATGTTTCAATGCTCTATTCAAACGCACAGTTTTATCATAGTCGGCGTGTTACCAGTTGAAGGATGTTCGTTGCAAGTGAACTCCAACAAGGGTGGATATAGCGGATGTGGATGCACTCTGTAAACCAGTCGCGGAAGAAATGACTACCGTGTCGATTCGATTTTCGAACAGCGCGGGAGTAACTTAGAATACGAGCCTATAAATACGCGTAGTTTCGTTTCTTTTTCCCTCGGTATCGGAACCAGAAACATTCCTATCGTCAGCCAGCCAACCTTGTTCTCTCCTCCTTCGGTGGGCTCGCGGTGCTCCTCTCTGTCTCGCGGTCTTCTTCGACATCGTCTTGGGCACTCGCGCAGAAGGGGTCCTCTGGCTTCTCTTGTATCAGATCGAATCGGAGGAGCACCTTCTTCTCTGCTCACAGGAGAACAGAGTAGTCTTACCTTCGACCGGAAAACAACCAATGTGCCACGATAATTCTCGCGTGTATCGGCTGGTTATTGTGCTCCATTCGCATAGGACCCGTTTGCCGCGCGATAATATTTGCTGATACGAGGATTATGCGAGACTTTGACTGGAGTGCGCGGAACCGTTAAGAGGTTTCTAACTTTCTATGTATTAAATTGTAACGAGTTCGTCAAAAAGTGTGACGCTTTTGCTCCTTATAAAACGATGGTCGAGGAATGTCTCAATTTTTTATTAACTATTATCAGGTTATTTGGTAAACTTTTGTATAATTTCAATTGTGTTTACAATATTTAGGAAAAAATCTTTTATTACTTATTTCTATTGGCAACTTAATTTGTCTACGCTTCTATCATAGAAATCAATCAGTTTCTTTTACAATCACATTTAATGCCTTTTTCAATATACTGTTTAACATGTTGACTGCCACACTAATTCGCATGGAAATGTCTACAGGACTAAAATTTCGTCTCGAGACAATTAGAAATGATAGAATCTAACACTTATCGTATTACTTATTTTTGAATTCTCATCGAAATTTACGAATTCTATCCAGACTTGTTTTCATCAATACTTAGTCCTTCAAATTATTTATTAAAATTCTTTAGTGAAAAACTCCGTCACTCACATGTGGGTGACGTGGCGTTCGACGTGTTAAGGACTTTAATATTTAAAAATTGTCTCAATTCTTTAATAAATTTTTCTATAAATTTTATTGACACTTACATCGGCATATATTAAGTTGTCCTAAAAGTTTCTTTTGTGAGTTGCATTCAATTATTTTCTGTGGCAGTGTTTATATAAATAGACAATCTAATTTCTTAGACAATGATACTGTAACAGTAACGGAGCGGAATGAATTGTACACAATTTTGTAATGTAACATAAAACATAAAATATTGTGTATGAATTAATTATTAATAAAACGAAAGAAACTTTTGGGACAACCTAATACAATATGTGCTTCGTGACTTTCGAAGAGTAGACTATATTTTCTATATAAAAATTTCTTTCAAAGAAATTTTATTTACACTCAAAGATAGACCGAATGTAAAGCATCGATTGGACGTCTTCTTATTGGTTTTGGTAAAATTATGTTTATGTAAATTTACTTAGTACGCAAAGTCTTATGTGATAACACTGATAACTAATATTTTAAAAGTCGAAGAAAATTACCGATTAATTGATCTTGATCGTATAAGTATACCGTTCTTCAGCGTTATTAAGAAAAATTGAATAGGCGAAGAAAGAGCACTTTGTTTATAAACTTATTACTACTTATTAGATTTGCATTGTCATTAGAATATTCTACCTTGTCGATGGGGTATGTCAGGTCACCATGGCTTAAACCCAGAATAGTACCACTATTTAAGCAGTACATTTCTCGTTTAAAGGCTCTGAGTTTCATATATCTTTTTTCGAAATTTATTCTTACCAAGTGAGCCCATTACTATTAGTCAATAATTATGTTGCCTAATCCCGATTACTTGTACTTTTTGGTACGTCGAGCCTGCGTACGAATCAAACGGTTAACGAAATTCTAACGAATAATTAATTACCACGAACTCTTCTAAAAACACTATGTATAAGCGACATTCAAACGCCAGCCAAGGAAGTTTGCAAATTGTTCCGTCAACGAAATCTACCATTCAGCTGCTGAAACTAGCTTCACTCGTCGCCTTCGAATGCTGCCCGTGAATCGTCGATCCCGAGAATCGTCCGCGACCGTTCGCCAGGACTTCTTTGCCCGCTGATTGCGCTATTGACGGCGGAGCTCCTTGCGGCTGTCTCGTGCAAAGTCCCCGGCCACGACGTCCGTGGCGCACGGACACGCGGCACGATACGAATATTAATTAAGAACGATCGCATCGGCGGCCGTCACCGGCAACTAATTAGCGAGCAGGACTTGCGTGGCCCCAGGACACGCGGACACGGTGCAGAAAAGGGAAACCGCTGAGCCCGTCAGGCTTGATCCTCAATAATCAGGCTAATTAATTATTCCCCGTCACCGCGATTTTCCCGATCCGTGCCGGCACAAAAGGGGACGGGGAATTCCTGGCATGACACTGGAATTCGTATCCCACAGCGCGAAGACGCGCTACTCGTCGCCAGACCATCGCCTCCCCAACGATTCCCCGCAGGATTGTGCGTCCTTTACAATCTAACCAAGTTTTTCCTTCACGTAATTTTCACCGACGGCTGTGAAATGATCGTCAACGGGCCCTCCGCGGAACCGGTTCCCCGTCCTGCTTTTGCGCTCATCCTATCCGCGACGCCGAAGAAACAACAACGGCTAATGTCTATAGTTCGAAGCCTCGTTTTCGTTTTTCAGCCGCTTTTTACTCGCAAGACCGCAACGTGTAACCGACTTCGTCTGCGATCGAATATCACTGACGTCAGGAATGAAAAAATAATAAAATAGCTATTTATGTAAGTTACGAAATTAACAAGAAAAAAACAATTAATCGATAGAAAAAAAGAAATTTACATTAATTTATAAGTATATAATACTTCCTTCGTGGGATTTCCGTTTGATTTCATAATTACTGTAACTTTTCTAAGGATTAAATTAACTAAATTATTAGTTACTCGAAGTGGGATCTTTTTCTATTCCACTATCAGAACCTTTTTTAAAAGTACTTTACTGAAAATTTGATGTTTTCTAATTCGTACGGAGCAATAAACTAATATGTTTACGTTACAAACTCTACTGTAAATGGTTCGTCATAAGAATCGTAGAAATACTTCTTACTTCAATACTTTTGCTTACTTTTCACATTTTTTTGTTAATTTCATAAATTATATTAACTAGTAAACGTTGTTTGGACTATATCTATCTTAGAGATTTCCGAGAATATGTAAAATATCATTGATTAGAAAAACAGAAGTTAAGAAACTACAATTATATACAAAAGTTTTTTGGGAAATTGATCGGTATACGAATACATTCTACACCCACTGTATGTAAATAAGTCTACTCTCCGTTTCACGCTGGAAAACCAGGAACGTAGATATTCTATTACGTACTTAGAAAGTGTATGAGGTATATCGGCAAGAACGAAAATATGTATTCGAAATCAAGTCATTTTTACTTTCGAGCTCACAGCCTACACGTGCTATCGTCATCACGCGCTCACTTTCTTGCGAATCGCGCTTCGTTCGCGTCGTTTATGAATGTAAACGTGGCTGCAGGTGTAGGCGTGATCACCTGCTCCGTCCAGCGAAGCGTCGCCCTCCTGCTGCTCGGCTGGCGCATTGGTATTTTGCTCGGTATTTCGCCAATGCGTTGGACTTAATTTCGCGACATGGTTTTGGGTTCGCGCTACCCTTTGCCCTGGCCTGAAATTCTGTTGCAACCGCGTGCGTGCTAGGCCCCGCGTGTCGAGGGAATGTTTTCCGCTCGGCTGGAATTCCTGGCGCGATGTCGAGCCTCAAATTGTGGGCTGAGGTCCAATTAACCCATGCTATTTGTTGTTTCTCAAAGCAGGCTACACAAAATTAAGCTTACCGTCCATCGAGAATACTCTACGGTGATCTCGCAGTTCACGTTTACGGAAACCCTGTTCACGTACTTTACGTAGTATTGGATGGCTAGGCTTGCTGATATGATCACCGTAATAGCTCAATTTAGTGTAGTTGTCTTCAAAAGCATAGCGCATTGCTGTTCTTATTTCGTATTCCGAACGCTATATTCATAGAAAGTATGTCTTACTCGTTCAGTTAGTAATTCAAGGCTAAATGTATCCTCTTTCTACTAGACATTCTCATATATGGGGTCTCATATACTGGGTGTGTGAAATGGATGGTCTAAACCTTGAATACATGTAAAAATATAATCAACAGGATACGATTCACGATTTTATTGCGTCGCAAACAGTGCCAAAAATGTTCTTTCTTTACATTAGGTATTATAATATATATATGTATGTATATCTCAGAAAGCGTTCTCATTGAGATATAGAAGCGGTGATGAATGGGACATTCTCTTATTTAGATATAAGGGAAAAGCTTAATATTCTTGAGAGTGTGCAAACCTCGATAGCAGAACCTATCGACGTAATCACCGAAACATGTGATATGATGAAATAAACTTAGTCCTTATAACTCGGAGACTATAAATATATAGATACATGTTCGTTAACAGTTTATTTCTCTTTTTGGTAACATTTTACTATATACATTTAAAACTTAATTACTGATCTGTATATATTCCTAGGAAAATTACATATTCGTCATCTTTTAATCTTAAATTGACTTGTTGTCAAATTGCTATAAGTCAGCCCTTAGCACTTAGAGTCAATTGTTGTCTGCCATTCGCAAGAAATTTTTACCAAACTATATTATACCGGTACGTTAGAACAAGATGTGCCAGGATTCTAAGAGTACTATCAAAATACGCAGGTGAGCAGACAGGTGAATCGTGCCATTAAAACTTCACTATTATGCAGCATATTTAAGATTAAAACTTCAAAATATGGCGACTTCGTGCCACAAGAACGTTAACCCTCCGACACTATGAACGACTAAAAATGCTTAACCTTAAAGTACAGTACGACGGCCTTTCTCACCTATCACATGTACGCGAGACACTCATAAGAAGCATCTTCAAACTCCCACGCTGCATATGCAATCTTCAAACCACTCGAACGCAGCTCGTTCGAAAACGATTTTAAGCAGTCACACGATCCTCTTCCGCATAGGCATAAACACTCGTCGTTCACATCCACCGTTCGAAAGCCCTAACATGTTAAGAGTGTCCATTTTGTCGAATGCCTGAATATAATTACACGTTTATACCAAAAAGTGTACTAATCGATAATACTACCAAGTAAACAGTGTAAACAGTAACGAAGTAGCCTTAAAGAAGTTTTCTCTAGCCAAATAGAAATAATATAAAATTGTATAGAATGTTTTGAAATTGATGATACAGGGCCTAGGTATCCAAGAATATCATGCTAGAAAGATCTATCCGCGCAAAGTTATATTATTAGGTCGTCCCATAAGTTCGTGCTGAAGACTGTGTCGAAATTAAATAAAAACAGAAATTTTCTAGTAACGGTATAATGACTATGTGAGAGAGGTGAGAAACTATTGTGAAACGAGACAGATTATCTTTTCTTGTGACAGTTAAGAGTATGTTTCGCATATTAATTTGAGAAATAGAAGTATAAATGACGAACTTTTAGAACGACCTAATACGTAGATACGAGTTACTTGAACTCCCCATAAAAAAAATTCAAGAAAGTAGAAAAAGACGTGAAATCAAAATGAGCTGCCAGTACATAAAGTTGCTTTCCAGCAAAGTGCAAAAGCGACACTGTATAACACAATAGAAAATTCGGTGCTTTCCAACTATGCGCAGCTAAAATGCTGTGTTCAACAGTGCAGACGTTCAGACCCTAATGTAAACTCATGTAAACTGACTGCTCCGCACTATGGCGGTGAAATGAAGAAGCTAAATAGTGTATCAACCACAAACTGAGACTGTTTAAAAATTTGCCTAGATGTCCGCGGCCTGGAAGTCAAATGCTTGGCGTGGCTAGGCAAGGTCAAGGTCTCGATGAATAAGAATTATTTTAAAACGCAAACTAATAAAAGTGTACTCATATTTTCAGAGTTTTAAATTGACAAATTATCTGAAAATCTGTGAGAGAGAAAGTATGGGTATTGATGATCTAAGAATGCCTTTAATTACATATTTCGTAAAAGATGTAATCGTGGCCAGATTGACCTTACTCTGCTCGGTAGGCAACAAGTATTTCACCATAGCATCCGAGACTCTGCTTGGCCAGCGCGGTGTACGAGCGAGTAAACACCGGATCGCATCAATTCTTGGAGACTTCAACGCGCGGTAATGGCACGATTTCGCAGGTAATTGATTCGAACGCGAAACGCTTCGGTTGCGATTACCGTGAGCAGTCGCTTCCGATAGAGGATCATTGATTTGGCAGAAAGTTCCAACGAATATCGGCGTTCCGTTTCGCCAGCGGTCGTTCAATAATTCATGAAGCTCCTTCGCGTCGGTTGCCGTACGGGGCGCAGCAATTGCGAGTCGTCGCTACACGAAATCGCTTCCGATTCACGCGAGACAGTTCTCGCGTCGACTGGAGAACACATTTTTTTGTCCTTAAACGGCAGAAACGCGGAACTAGAGGAATGCATGGCCCCGTAACCACGCGTCGACATCGATTGGTCGATGTGGCGCTGACCTGTGTCGTTTGCATGAATTTCCTCGATCCTCCGCCATCGCTTGCAGCCACTTGGTACGATCTGTCACACTTTCTTCCACTTCCTTTATTTTTTTTATGTTGGTTCGTTTCGTTCTCTGCATCCGTTACCGTCAAGACTAATCGCGAATCAGAACGGTGTATAGTAAATGTTAGGAACGAATCATTTGAAGACGATACTTACATATTGGTTTTATCTTGAGAATTCACAGAAGACGGTGAACAAATACATAGAAAAATGAGAGAAGATAATGAAGAAATGTAGTGGTAAATATATTTATTTTTCGATAGAGGAAAGTTCTTCGTAATCGCGTAAAAATATTTGAACAACTAAAGTGGAAATAACCATGTAAAGGTTGCTGACTGTTATTCACGGAAATGATGGTAGCTTATTAAGCATTTTTAAATAATCTTCTACATTGCTGTAGTATATAAACTATTGCTTAGTTGTCTAAATTGGACCAATTTCTGTATTTTCTAATATTATAATATTCTGAAAAAAGTCGAAAATATTTGTGCTGATTATCACACTGTGTTTACGAGACAGTACAGCAAAAAAGACTTTTCGTAGAACAAATAAAAAAGTTACTCGATTGAGATCTGATTTCAGTCACCAAATTAAGAGATTGATTAAGATTCATATTTAAATAAACGTTATATTAGTCATTCTTGACATAAGTGCATGTATTACGGTAAAAAATATTCATTTCACGATTTATAGTTGTACCCTTACTATGTCCATATAATTTCTCTTCTTCTTTTTAACCTGAATACATTAAATACAAACATACTTTGGAGGCATTAAAATTGATTGAAATAGGTTGAAAATAAATCGATAATCAAAATAACGTTTCAATTACATACAATACGGTTCAATTTAAGCAACCGAGTGCGATCCAATTGAAGCAACTGAGTACAATCCAATTCAGGCAACCAAGAGATGTCCAATTTAAGCACTTCAGCCGTCACGGTGTTTTTTCCATGTGCGCTAGTGACTCCTGAATTAAACCCGAAGGTTTCTTTGTCCGTGTATCTTAAAATTATCATACTTTTTTATAAATATGGAATTGACTAAAATTTATGCATTTTCTGATACTGTGCACCTCCAAATTAGAACAACGAAAAATTCTTTCAAAACAAATTGTGTGTCTCCAATTTATTCTTCGATATACGTAAATAATAAATCACGATATGCAAATATTTAGCCACAAGACCAATCATGGTGAATTCATTGATTCTTTATTTAATCTTTATCGTATCATTAAATAAAGTTTCAATTCATTTCACAGTGACAACTCTAATTAAAACTTCTTAACAGTTAAATATATTTCTTATAATGTACCGAGAAGAACCAAGACGTTAAGGTTGAAAGTATTTTAAGAAGTTTAAAGTTTGAGAAGACCGTAAATAAGTATATATGTCTTCAGTTTTTCTTTTTAGCTCTATTTATATAAATTTTACAAGTTTGTGTGACGGGCTTGATCGTCACAGAAGGCAGGAAAGGCAATTTCAAATTATCATAAAAAACTGCTAAAAACTGAAACTAAAACTAAAACTAAACAACTGCCTTTTCGTTTTATCGCGTAAATGTAGGAAGCGGCGCTGGTGATGGGGGGAAAAGACGGTTACACACTTGCAATGTCAAAAACATATCATCTATTGCACTTTCCACCATGACATTGACCTAAGTCCGTAATATTGCGACAACGTTAAAAACACTCACGATAAGTGGCGTTGTCGTACTAATCTCATCTATTCATTAATGGATACCAATTCAGACGGTGCCCGAATAAGGTAACCTTACCCTGCGTCCTACAGTCCGCCTACCTCTCGTTTCGACCGTACCGTCCCGTCGAACGAAAGAAACCGTGACTGTCCAATTAGCGAAATTGCTAATTTGCAGGCTTTTTAATCAAATTAATGAGAGGGTAGATGCGCACTTTTATGCCCCCGTCCAGTTATTTATGGTTTATGGAAACTGTCCGAAACGGCCCAGGTGCTTTGCGAGGGACGGCCCCGCGTGAAGCCTCTTCTTGGAGGACCAGCTTTGTTTCTTTTGCAAGGACTCCTCGCGCCCTTCCATTGCCATCTCCGTTTCTCCGATAGCTTCCAAACTTCCTCCCCATCCCCAACCCCGTGGACATCGGTCACGGTGGCCGCGTAGCTGTCTAATTAACGTTCAGAGGAAGATACCTTAGTCGTTTTTTTACGATCGACGCACGGTTGAGTATGTACCTTCTCCAAAGACGAGATAATCCGGGACGAAAATGCACTGAACTGTGTATTCCTGTTTTTGTTTTAGAAAAAAAGTATATTTAACAAGCCTTTCTTAGAAGAATAAAGGTGCATCGCCTAGTAACACTACAGAAAGTCAGGAAGCCCACGAAGCGAAGCACCATAAAAATACGAACAAAATAAATCTACTTCTTGAAATGGAAAGGCTAAAATCAGGGATGTGAAACTTTAAACAAATTAACGATTATATGTTCTTCCGAGGAATTATCGCACAAGAACGTTCGTTATTATCATCTTAATGTACATTTGGTAAATACCTTTGACGTACATTGGACTGAAATCTTTACTCGACGTCTGAGCCCTCTTGCGAAGTACCATTACAAACCTGACAAAGAATTCATAAAGTCTCTATATTATACTTCTTAAATGTCATGCGAGTACCTACATAGTGGATTCTGCACACCTAATATGTTCCTTTTAACACTTTTGCGACCCATATACTCCACGTATTATCGGAGAAAGGCAATGTTCCTTATCTGGCGCTTAAAAACCCGATACAGAGAGGCAAGCCTTCATGGAAAAGGATGGTCCGTTGCATTCACCGAATATTCTGTCTTTTGATCAGAGTTGCATACATCTTAGCGCGTAAAATGTTCATAGATCAGTCCAGTAGTAGTGATATATCTACAGACTACGAATAGGCGTATTACTACCACTTTTACAAAGTATGCTACATTACACTACAAGCAAAAAACTATTAATTTATCAAGTATACCCTCATCCTGCTAATTGCACATAACCCAAAAGTGTAATTAATGTTTTCAGGCACGATGAATCTTCCACATGTACTCTTATCGATACTTTCTTCGTGCAAAGCCATTTCATTCCAGGTTACATGTGGCATCCCCTTTTCTCATCCACCTAGCCCCGGATCATTACCTTTTCTTGACCGTCCACGGAACACCGAGTGTCCTGACCGAGAAGATTTCCTGACTCGCGCTTTTTTTTTTATCCTCGACTCGCAAGAACGTCCACACCGCGCCGTGTATATTCGTTCGCATAGCGGTATATGTATACACGTCGCTGAATGCACTGTGCAGATGCCCACCGTGGCAGCTAAAGGCCTTCCTCGCGGCAAAGAACGATCTTCCAGGGATGGATCAACGACCTCCGACATGGATGCCTATCTACGGACAAGCGAGCCAGTATCGATACAGCTGGGCAAGAGGGGGAGAGGAATAACTATCGAGGAAAGAGACGGAAAGGACCGCTGGAAGGCGTTTAGACGAAATGGCGACAAGTTTCGCTGCGCGAATCGCTGAAAAACGATGAAATAGATAATCGTATGACTTAATATACAGCAGTATACGCTTCTTGCGTTTCACAAGAGCGTTTCGAGCCATTCTGTTCAGATCGCTGGGACGCGCGATGCAATTGCATTTATGGATTTCTTTACCCTTGTAAGGTACCAGGAATACTGACAATATTGCGACATGAACTACTTTCTGTAGTATGTGTCGGTAAAGTTTAGGATTCTTTTCAGACCGAGGTCTACGCTTTTACTAGAGGAATACTTTCAAAGTTCTTCTACTGGTTGAAGTTGACATTTTTCAATTTGATAATTTCGTTGAATTTCTTAAAAAGGCCAATAATTTATTTAAAAGTAGCAGTTATAAGAACCTGAACTATCAAATTAGCTATCAATATATTCAAAAGTTGAAACGATAGCAGAATTCACACGATGTTTTATCGTGCAAGATGAATTAAAAACGATTCATTTTGATTCTGTTTGGAAAATAATTTCTCATGGATTCGAATAGCAAGTTTGTCCAAGATTCCGTATAGTACGAGGGGGATCCGGGTCCTGTAACTGATAGGCTACGCAGACGAAATTTAAGAGGCAGACGAGATTTAATTTACCACTTAGCCAAACCACTTACAATCTATTTAATACATCTTCTATTTGTCTATAAAGATTCAGGAATTGGACGGCCAAACATTGTTGTATCTAAAGCTAAATATTGTTCTACCGCATTGAGAAGAGCAACACATAACATCCTCAACGTAAGAACCTTGAACCTCTTGAGTTTATTTTCTTTTCTTTCTTATGCTCTACTTGCGCTTTATTTGCTTTCCTTATTTCCAATACTAACTTTCGCAAATCTCGTTTTTACATATTATTGTATTAACATTTAGTACTTTCTTGGATGTATATATAATTTAGCCTGAAGATGGCAATCACCTTTTTTAGTATGATAGTATGGTCTAAAAGGTCAACGAAAACCCAACGTACAATCCACACCATACAAAGCAATCCAAACGCAAAGCAACAATGGAGTTCCATCGAACAATCGCTCTCTGTAAACATCCACTTTACAGAGCTATCAACTTCGAGGATGACATTTCAATGGTTGAAATTGTATGTCAACCGGAATCTCACCCCAAACGCGTACCCAAACTGCCTGACATTCGATCGATAGCATCTCCGTCGAGAGGGAAATCGGTCGAGCGTAATAACGGGCGCGCGAATCGGGTTAAGAGCGAGACGTCGAGTGAAGAGGGGTCGTTCACGGTCTCTGAGAGGGCAAAATAGACACGGAAAAGGAGAGGAAGGAACGTCGACTCGCCGTGGACCGGGCTGAACTTTGATGCACTGTCAGCCAGACATCGTAAACGCATTTGTTCCCAGTATATACAGCTTGGCGGTGTTCGTCGTACACGATTCCGTTATAGACGTTGGCTGGCCATCCGTCGAGTCGCGCGTACACCTACGGGGCGACGTACCAGCTCGTGGGAGAGCCGTGAGCGCGACAAAGACACGGACAGATGAGCACAATGAATAGAGACGACCGTCTCGAGGAGGATACAAGGTAACCTTAGCGCATAACCGCGCGTACAGCCGGAACACCACGAAGAAACGTGGCCCGAACACGAGAGGTGATCGATGTCGGGCTTTAACGCGGCCGGGAATCGTGAAGAATGTTTGCCTAACAAGGCAAACACGGGGCCCTGACCGCGGGGCGATACGGTCGCGAAGCATTGTCGGGAAAACGAGCGACACAACGCGGGTGTATCGATGCTGGGTATCGAACACCATGACCCCGTCCGCGCCGCGTGAAACCGGCCAGGCTACGATCGGCCAGGTCGACGTCAATCAAACTCCAGACGAGAGGATTCGTTCCGTTAATGGGCAGTCGATAAAGCGGATAGAAATTCGTCGGCTAGATGCCGCGCGGATAGAAGCGCCGCTCGTTTACAAGACGATAACGAGGCTGTTTCGTACGGTTATTTCGATGTTACATTGATTGGAATCCGTTGTGTTGCAATTATGGGCATACTCGTGAAAATGTTCCTAGCTCGAAATCACCGGCAGGTTAGCGTGGCAATCAGGACGCGTGTAAACTGCTATGAAATACAGGGTAAGGTTGGTCCATTTTGAACGCGGCGATGAAGGATGTGAAACGATGTGTTTTCAGCTTCGACGTAACATGAAGATACGTGGTCGACGTTCATGGGTATAAATGTAATTGGTTACACTTGATTTGTTGCACGGTAGTCTAATTTTTAAGAGTTTGACGAAAGAGTACATAGCCATAGTAGGTTTGGAACTGATAAAGTAAGGTCAGACCAATATTGATGAGCACCTTGTGGCGTAGTGCGTGAGAATATCCGTGGCTCGAAATCTGCAGGCTAGCGCTACGAACAGGACGTGGCTTGTGATCATTTTCAGAGCGTAGGGTAAGGTTCCTCAATTTTTAACGCATTGACGAATTATTAAAATTGGAGGGTTGATGTGTTTTCAGCTATATGTGATACGAAGTATAAAGGTCGATTCAGACTATACGACAACGGACCGTCACGTTCCGGCAACATAGTCTGAATCGACCTTTACCGTGATGTGTAGATACGTGGTTGACGTTCATAGGTGTAAGAGCAATTTTAAATTTTGAGGAGTTCTCTGACCAAGAAAAACTAGTAAGTATGTATGTTTAACAATCATTAACCATTGTTCTCAAGTCAACAGTTGATCGACAATTCCATCCAGATCCAGGAATTCTTATACTGCAAAATCTCGGATACGCAATCTCAAACCATTTCTTTCACTCATGACTTCTCCTACTCTAACTATACACTAATCTTTTTTTAGCGAAGTTTCCGGAAAGATTGTCTAATAGTCACATTCCAACCGATTACCGATACCAATGATTCATCTGACGGGAAATCGCCTTACGCTGAGTCAGATCAACGAATAACTCGTCGATCAGCCGGAAAACTGCGTTCCTACGTAATTACCGATCGATTCGTGGCGACCATGACAATCCTAACAGTACCGAGATGTAACGCTCCACCAGATGGGAACGGGACGACGATTCTGTAGCTCTAGCGCATCGATCATCTCGCTATGCGACAACCTACCACCGACACGTTCACTTTTCCTGCAAACCAATCGTCATCGTGAGGAACAAGTAACGCTTTTGATACCTAAATGACTCATACTGAATATTAATGCATGATTTTGAATTGGAAAAACGGAGAGAGAGGAACAGTTGTATCACAAAAGGTGTTCATTTGTAAAATGTCCATTGGTCGAATGTGCATGTCTTCGGATGTGTTAAACGGTCACCAATCAGCGAGTGCATAATAAGAATATTCTTATTCTTGGAGTATGAATAGGTGTGGCAGTGCATTTATCGTAATTTTTCAAATTAACAGACATTAGATTATGTTGTAAGTCAGGAAGATATTAATTTATCAAGCGTGTCTGCCCTCATCCCGCCAGATATACACATATATTCAAGCAACACCTCGGTCAATGTCTTCAGGCATATTCAATCTACCACGCGTACTCTTATCGATAGACGACAGCGTATAGCGTTCCGCGTCGAAGCGCTGAGGAATACCTAAGTTATAGAGTCTATTAACCTTTGCCTTAGGATTTCACCACCGGAGAGAATTTTGAACCAGAACACCTAGTTCTCTCGTCATTATTCGAATCAACAAAAATAAGTACACCAAAAACCCTCTTCAGACTTCAGCGTTTGTCATGCTTAGTCTTGGGGCATTTTTGTTAAGGAAACCTACATTTACACCAAAAACGTGATTCGACCTTATCACCTCGCAAAACATAAAATTCCTTCTCGAGGATCTATTCCTGACGCCCATGGCGATTCTAACAGTAACATGGTGAAGCTTTTTAGATAGACACGTGACAGCGATCGCATCAATCATTTGACGCGGGACAACCCACCGAATGGTCCACGTTTCCCGAAGATCATTCGAATCCGTCGCCGTTGCTCGTCCGACTCGTTAAGCCTATGGCAGTCGCGGGCGCGCGTCACCGTCGCGACATGATTCATCGCGAGAAACTCGGTAGGACTATGCGGAACCGCGTCACGAGGTCCGGCGTGAACGATGCGCGCCAGCGAATGGAAGAGATCCTTATTGTTGGAAAACGCAAAGAAACCCGTTGGTAGGTGGGTGCCGCAAAAATGTTGACGACCGTTAGCACGGCTGCTGCCGTGGCGCGGCACGACGCGGTGCGCTCCTCGTTGCTAGCATTAAACGTCACTGGCCAGTAGGAAGAAGAGAACACACGATACGAATCGTTGTGGTTGAGTTACGGCCGACCTGCTGCGACCTCGGATTATGAGGGTTATTGCCTGTGCGAGTATACTAATTAGCGTGGATATATACTATGCCCCTTACGGTATATACCGTCGAGAATTTTCGCGTGATCCGCTGATCGTGTACCGAACGTAACGTACGTAACGAGCAGCGTGTATCGCATTCGCGTTTCTGCTTCTTCGTGATTTCGCGGACGAACCTCGCTCGCCACCAGGCAAATTGTTTCGTCCTTATTCCCCTCCGCTTTTCCGCTGACGCGCGGAATAGTCGCTTCGATGAGAAAGATCGACCGTGACAGGTACCACGGCTCCGTTTCCGTGTTTCCCGCCCTTACGCGCGCGTAATTACACTTCCGTGATTTTACGCCTTACGGTTGGAGAGCAATAAAGTTTAGAAATCGGTTGAAGGAGGTCGCTAGGGGCAGGATTCGCGGCGAAACTGAGCACCGATGCTGCGAGAGTAATGACTGATCATCACCGAAAGCTGGCTTCCGTTGAAACTGGTACGGTCCCGGTAGTGCCCGTAACAGTTTCATAGCGTGGGGACTGATATATATAATTTATAAGTCTAGAAACTTGTGGGAATTTTAAGACTTTTTACGTGTATATAGGAAGTGCCTACTTTCCTCAGATGTTTCTAGGCTTCGTTAGAAATATCGCGCCGATGTCTAAAGAAATTAATCACCAACTACAGTCTTCGGAGTCTGAATGTTAGTTAGGTAGATGTTATCGCAATGTTCGCATAGTATCGAAACCTTCTCGAATTCCTAAAAAAGTAGCTTCATAATCTGGCTATTACTTTTATTTGCTCAAATAATATATATTTTATGGTCCATAGCAGATATGCCAAGGTCGTAAAGGTAACGAGTTGGAGATAATTGCCCTACGGACTAACTTCACGTAATTCAATCTGCCACATCTTCTCTAGTCTAGTAAATTAATAAGAACTAGACTAGTTGAAAATGAAGTAAGCAATTTAATGGTGGGTTAAAAGCTTATTACTATGAAATTGCATGGAACTCTAACTTAGGTATGAGCAAAATGAAAAAGAGTGTACGGTTACTATGGATGCGAGTTCTGACGAAAATGTGTTTGGACGAGTTTTGACGAATTCGTCCAATTAAACAGACGCCTGTTTTTCAATGATAGTGTTTACACTAGCAACGATACACGTGTCAGAACATTCACGACGTCGTCAGAACTAATTGAGCATTCAAACAAGTTTGATTTTTTCGTGCGACCTGCGTCTATTTTGGGTGTTTTTGTGCATTGAAATTTAAGTGATAAATTAATGGGTAACGATAAATTGATAAGTCTTGTATACGAGAACAGGTGTTTGTGAATGTTCTGACATGTGTGTCGTTACTAGTGTAAACACTATCATTGAAAAACAGGCGTTTGTTTATTTGAACTAATTCGTCAGAAATCGTCCGAATTCGCATTCATAGTAACCGTATCCTGAAACTGTCTTTAAGCGCTTTCCGATTTCTAAATCCGTAATTAAAGGCCCTAGAAATTTAGAAGAAATTGTTTTTTTGTTGTTGCAGAGAAATGAGTTATTACATTGAGATGACATGATTCTATTTACCTGTTACGGTACGCTTGCAAGACGCCTCACGATCAAAACGCATAGAACGTATCTTGATATGGAGAAACGTTTCGAAATGAACGAGTTGATACTCACCTGAAACATAAGAGAGAATGACTGGTTAGAAAATAACGGAAGAGTGACTCTTATATAGAAATTAATAACACAGGTATTTTTAGACCGATTGGCACTTCCTCTTAAACTGAGACTATCCATGTCCCTACAATGTACGGACTTGGACCAGTAACGCGCCTAGGATGCAATGACTCAGCATAACTGATCGTCCAACGATTGATCATACCAATTCTTCCGTGACGCGCACTTGCTAGTTGCTTGAGAATTGTGGTGTGTCTTGAAGTGTAAGATAACAGTGACAACATAATGACAAAGACAAATTATCATCTATGCGTGATGATTTCGGAGTTAGAAGGTTGTTTTTTCATCTTCGTATGAGACACAAAAATCGCAGATATATTAGGTTGTCCTAAAAGTTTCTTTCGTAATTTGCACTCAATTATTTTGTGCGGTAGTGTTTATATAAATAGACAATCTAATTTCTTAGATGTTGATGTTGTAACAGTAATAGAACAAAATGAATCGTACACAATTCAATAATGTAACATTAGACATAAAATATTGTGTATGTATTACTTATTAATAAAACGAAAGAAACTTTTGGGACAACTTATTAATACTACCATAACACTAGAACTACCAAACAAATCAATTTGATCCATGTTGTTGAACTTGGTCTTAAAATTACGCAATTATCAATAACGTTCGTGCTACAATTTTTGGCGGCAATGACTAAAATAGGATGCTAGTTATATCGATAAATTGATGTACTCCGCCCTTCCCTTTTCGCCATTTCAAAGATATGTAAATACCATAGTACGCTCGATAGTTCTTGCGTTAAGGATGAGCGAAGCGATGGTTCCTTTTACACTTCTTCTCGCACTATCGTCGGCCGACTAGACTATCGTTCGAGCGCTATCGTTCGAGAAGCAGACTACTCGATTTTCCAATTTACATTTTCTCATATGGTTGATAAGATACGTCGCATGTATCTTAAAGACGCCTGATAATTATAGACTTGAACACAGGCACTCGACAAAGCTGTTTGCCGTGTTCCCTCCGTGCTCCAGGATTTCGCTAATACCATTCGTCTTCCACGTCTCATCGGATAACATTAAAAGTATATCATCTCCGCGTTCACATCTCAACTCCGTCTCGCGCGTAATCCAAACAAAATGTCACTCTATCAGTTCCCGCTGCCAGTCAGGACAGCTGCCATCGACGTTCGCGAGCATGTCCTGGCGTCGCGGATACCAGCTTGTACCCGTCAAACCTAGTAGCCTTCTTGCACGTGCTGGAAAAAAACTGGCTAACATATATGAAGCTGCGATCCGTGCAATCAAAATCGAGAAACTCCACGCGATAGACACGCATACGGATCCGTCCGCGACTTCTACAGGTGGTCGGGCTGGTCGTAGCGGACCGGTTCGGGATCTCAGGACCATATCTCCGTCTCCCTTCTCTCTCTCTCTCTCTCTCTCTCTCTCTCTTTCTCTCTCTCTCTCTCTCTCTCTCTCTCTCTCTCTCTCTCTTTCTTCCTTCTGCATCGGGCTATGGGCGCTACCAGGAGGCTCTTTGCGCCAGGAAACGTAATACCTAGAAGGTGGTTCCTCGACAGCAGGCTTTTGACGTCATGGTCGCTGCTGGTCCCGCTGCTGCAGCTCGGGGTTTGCCTACCACGACGGTTTCGGTCAACCACTCCAGCCTGGGCATTTAATATGGCAGCCTGCTCGCCGGAGACACTGACGGATCTCGGCAATTAATAAAACGTTTCCCTGCTTATTGTCGTGCGGCTACTTGGTTATGCTCCGTGGGCTACCCTTTTCACCGAGACCAGCGCCTGTTACCCTCTCCGCGCAGCCTCCGTCGGACCACTGGTCGCCATCTCCTTCACGATCTCATCCCGTACGGGGCTTCCGCGACCGCGCAGCGGCCCGAGGAAGCCAACTAGAAGCCAAGGTGACGCACACAGAGCCGCTGCCCAACGGCCCGTTCTCAATGGACGCGTATTAATTGGGCCTCGGCCGGGACTTGGCACTAGTGGATGTCCTCGTGTCGAGTTTCCACCGCCGGCGATTGTTGCGAGCCTCGTCCACCAGAGATAACGACTCGAGCTGTCGGTCCCCGGCCACCAAGACCTCCTAGGTTTACGAGATCGAGCGCCACTATCGTGTCCTATCCGCTGGCTCCGCGACATTGCGGAAGATTGAAGGAAATCGTGCAGTGAAAAATTCCAGGAGCCCTCGAGCTAGTCTCGACGTGCCCTTCTAGCTTCACGGACATTGTTGTCGGACCCTAGCGGGGGAAAACGATACAATCTTCGACGTACTCGATGTTATTAAGGAAGCCTTCGGGAGGCAGGGTTGAAGGCGGACAGAGAACTTGATAGGATTACGAGAGAGGCTAGTCATGATGAACGGTTTTGTCTGGATTGTATCTTTGATGTTTAGATGAGGACCGCGAGCAGGTATTTCGTACCATGCACGAACTCGCCCCGGTGATCGCTCGCTGTGAGTCGTAGCGATCGGACCAGGTGAAAGTTGACGATTACGATCAGGAAAATTAAAAAATCGCGATGAATTATTACTTAGGATTTTTAGGAACGTTAAACTATGCATTTATGATCTAGAGGTTTGTTTTTTGCTGATTGACAGTCATGATCTGTACCGGTACGTTGTGAAAACACCTTGGTGTAATGTGAAACAATGTTAAAATAATGTTAAAAGCTAGAAGAATAATTAATGAATCAATTTTGTTTAAATTATCGTATAAGGTGTATTTTATCATGCGAGACTTTCTTCGGCCGTCAATTGGTGGTAAGAGAGTTGATAGAAACATGTTTCTTTTTATCTTTTTTGTGAGTTAGAACAATTTTTATACTATCTAGTAATGCGCAGTCTCCCAATTTCGCAAGAACATAGAACCCAAAGCATTTCACGCGTGCAAATATTTTTCTATTTTAAAAGAGGTTATAAGTAATGTAATCCTTTAACCTGAGACGATTTATTAAATAAACAGCATCTTAAATCATACGCTGTTTAGATATCTACTATAGTATTTAGAAAAGATCGCAGACTATTTATCTACAAGCACATCTCTTCGTCTCTCTGGACGTTTGAGTCGTATTAACGAATTCCAGGTACGGACAGTGAACGTGTTAGATGTCACCAGAAAGGAAAAACAAGAAGCTGAACGCTGACGAACGGGAACTAACTGTCGAGCGGGTTTGCGAGTTTCTGATAGCTAATACCACTTACTCTGCCGTCCGAGGACCAGAAAAGGGCGCGTGAGAGGGCGTACAAAGCCTCGGAGAGGACGTCAAGGGACAGCGATCGTAAAGTAAATCGGATCTTTGATCTATATTCGGACGCACGGCTGGTTTCCCGTCTCGGTCTGAGACTGCTTCCCGCCGTGCAGTCTCCAAGGTTGCTGGCAAAAACGAATCGCTCGTAACGGGTTAATAATAACTCGTTTCGCAGTTCTTGCGTAACCGCGCTCGATTTTTAAGATACTCCTTTAGCGATGTTCGCGACAGATAAAAAGAGGTGTAATCGCGGCGTCGACCACGACTACTGCCGTGAAAAGCATCTTAGAATCCGTGACATTCCGCTGTTGTCCAAGGCTAGGTGAGATCGCGGGAACCGGGACTCCGTCACGGAACGTTCGCAATAATTGCTCGGTTCGGAAAGCGTGGAATGAAGGCTCGAAACGGCAGAGATCTTTCTAGCGGTACATTCCAGCCTCTATTATTGTAGGCTTCGTATTTCCGTGAAGGTTGGTATGATTTCAATTAGTGGCCCCTGGGTGTTTTTATACCTTCCAGTCCTGGAAGAGTCGAAACGTAAAAGAAGGATATTGAAATCGACCGTAAAAAGGTATCGCTTGCAATGAACTGTTCAGTTTCGCTGTACAGGTCTGTCATGCTGGAGTTTAGGGTAAAGATAATTATAATGGATCTTTTTGTAACTGAAATGTTTCCCGATTGTTCATTTACGTTACTTCTTATTGGTGTCGTGTACAATGTTGCAATGACTTAAGAAATTGATCGAATACTTTTCTTTATTATATTTTTCATTTGATTCAAGTCTAATCGTTAATTTTTGGAAATGTACTTCATAAATAATTTGATTTGTTACGTTAATGAAAAAAAATACAAAATATGCAGAAAGAAATATTTATTACAAAATAATTAAACGATAAGTGTAAAGTCTAAACTTTTTTAATATTTAGAAAATGATATCGTTTATTTTTACTCTTAATTTCTTCGTATTTCCTATCAAGGAAGTGCCCAAAATATTAATACAGTCTTTTGCAGTCTTTGCTGTTTTGCCCTCCATACATTAAGACCAATAATAGAATAAACTAAACATAGCTCCATGTAAATGTAATTTCGGTTATGTTAGATCATTTGAAAGCCAAGATAGGACATTCTCACTACGTACAAAATTATTTTTATGTATCTGTCCGGTTAAGCTTTTCATATTCATTTGAATATACTTGAATAAATGGATATTGACATTGTATGTAATTACTAAATACAAAATTAACAATTCAATATGGAATTGTGCAAAATGCAAGGCTTGACATGACGCGAAGATCGTTCCCGGTGCAAGCGAGAATTTGGTCCCGTACAGAACTACCGCGTAAGTGGCGTTAATCGTTTGCTTAACCGCGAGGATCAAAGATAAAGTTCTTTGAATCGACTGAATTGTCGGTGAGTCAACCCTCGAAGACGAGAATCGCTGGTTAATTTGCGGCTACCGCCGCAGCACAGGGGAGCCGCAATTAAGTAGTCGAAGGCTAGGCACTTGGCCCAACAACCGCCACGCCGATCCGTTTGATCGTTATAAGTCCGCTAGTGTGTCCCCTGCATCATTAACAGCGCGATATTTCCATGGCAAATGTGCCACGTGGGCGTGAAGTGGAAGATGTAGTTGTAAATTCACAGAAGATGGCGAACAAGAAGAGAAGGATGCTGCTTCGAAGTCAAGAAGATAAGGTGCACGAAGAGACCGATGCGGCAGATTTCACGACACCAGTCCATTTCGGCGAGATTCAGAAATCCACTGTGAGCTTGTTAGGAACCTGGGATGCGATACTGCTATCGTTTCGCGGAAATCTGCACATTTGTCGAGCCCGGTGATTCGTTTTCCCGAAGTTGCCCCCGATATTACATCGATTTATACGTATCTTCGTCTCGAGTGTTCGTTATCGGGCTCCTTCGATCGAATACCGGTCACCATTATCAACGATATCCGTGGTAAGGATTGCGGTAACAAGTAAGTCGTCGACCGGCCAAGAACTTGACCGGTTTGTAAATATTGGGAATGACGGTATTGCGTGCCAAAAATGGAATCCTTTTATGGTCCTTCGACGACGAACGATACGCGGACGGACGAAGTAGAGTTACAATCGTGTTTTCAACTGACAAACTTCGATTTTTAATGAAACTTGGCGCATAAACAGCCCTTTGTTGACTGTGACGAATCTCATTTGTGCCTTCAATTTCGGCTCAAACATGAATTGCTGCAAGTAAGATAGCTTTGTCAAGTTTCGAATTGTGAAAATCGAATAATAGAGATAAAGGTTAAATCAAAATAATTTCAGCATTCGGAAGTCCAATGGAATATTGTGTGGTTTAGATTTTTTCGGAATATATGGCGTAGCAAGGGAATAAAACATCGAACAGTATTGGACGTGGATATTCTTTAAAAGTTTATATTCATGTTCCAGAGGTGAAAACTACCATCAAAGTTGTGAATAAAATACCTATTCGTATATCCAATGGTTGCTAGATATAAAATAGTAATAACATGTCATTCCAAGGATTTCATGTTATACTGTATCGTTGAGTGGCGATCTCATTTTGTTTAGTCTGTGAATCACTAATAATATTATTATTATTAGACAGTTTTATTAAGACTAGTGGAAAAGTACATACATGAATATTTAAAAAAATAAAATAGAACCAGAATATAAATAAAAGTTTAACATACTTCCAATATTTTTGCATTGCTTGTATTTACTGTAAATGAAGCAATTAATTAATGTATAAAGTGGAATTGTTCGAGTATCATACCATTATTCAAAATAAAGGTTTCATTGTTAGGTTACTTTAACTCTCATGGCTCACTCAATGTCCACATTTTCAATGTGCTTGGAGAAGAAAGAAGAAATGAAGTTGACCTTCAATTGTTTGAGTAAAACACTTGTTACACATCTCTACCAATCGATCGTAGTCAACAATGTAGAATTACAGTTGGAATATATGTTATAACTATTTGAATGCACTGACATTCTATTGCTCTACTAACTTCTTATGAAACTGAAACTATTGCAATGAAACGATAAGACACTGTCGAACCAATTTCATTGTTTAAAATATGTTGTTGTTACATTAGTGATCGAAATTCACACGACTCATCACGTCTAATTGAGAGATTAATATCACGTTCTTTTTTAAGCCACATGGTTACTAAAGATCTGTAACTCATAAATGGAATTAAAACCGCGAATAGTATAGATAATTACCTAATCCGAGATGTAAATGTAAGGTTGTCGTAATCTTCTTTAAAAGATGATTACTCTTTACAAACTAGAATTTCACTGCGAAGTTACGAACATAAACATAAAAAATCGTCGCACACAACAGTCCAGTGTTTTCCAAAATAGGAGATGCAATACGTTGCGAAGATGATTTATAATTAAAAGACACATTAACACAGATAAATATTTTCAATTATTTAAAAATGCGAACGAATTGTTGAATTATTTTAGATATATCAATTATCTTATAAAATAAACGCTTTCTATTTCAAAATTTCAGCTAAAGAAAATGGTACTTGTTATCATTTCTAGAAGTAAAAATGGAAATCGATTTTAGGTCAGGATGTGTTCTACTAATTAAAAAATGAAAAAAAAATTTTCTTATTTCCTATAAAATCTAGATTTCTGGAGAAAAATAGCACCACGGTCTTTCATTGGTTATTTGAATAGCGATAATGACTATTCAGATACGATCGTAATGAGATACTGATTCTGAGACTAGCCGTCAGTAACCATTAGTAGTTGCTGAGTCAATAATGAAAACAAACGTTTTATGTATAAATCTCAGTATGGGAAATTTTGTTTGTACCTTTAGCGTTTGAGATAAACGCATAAAAAGTTCCAAAACGTATGGACACCGCTGTTGAAGTTATGATTAAATTGTGTTTAATCAGACTTCTTAGGAAAGAATACAAATAGATGATCCCAATACTCCCCGTTTCTGAAACTTGCACGAGACAAGAGGCATCATTACGAGTGGACGGAAGTCCGCTGGCCAGGAATCGCTCGAAACGTGGAGTTACAGAAAAAATTAAAGGAATACGAGGCAGAAAGAGGCAGAAGGGGAGTGCAGCTGACCTGGACGCCGGTTCATTTCGAGTTTGGGATTCGGGAATTGGTTATGAATAATGCAAGCGTTCGGCGACCGGCTGGAGATCGAATCCGCGCTGGTCAAACGAAGGTTCCGGGTGAGAGGGCTAGCTGACTTTAAACGCGAAACGACGATGACGACGACCGGCTGGTCGCTCGGTTGTTCCGGTTGTTTCGAACGGTACTCCACGATCCTCGACGTCCTGCGGGATAGTTATCCTGTGAAATAACCATCGCGGCCCGGGCCGTGAGCATCGCAACTTTGTGTTTCGCCGAAATACTTTCGTAACCGTATGAATAATGCATCTGTATCGCGTACTTGGCAGACTCTTGCAACATATATCAACGCTGTAACGAGCATTCAAAGCGTATCGTCCCGTTTGCGCGTTGCATCTTCGATAAAAGAATGACGCGAATCCCGCCAAGGGGAATCGGACACAAATGTATGCCATTTTATATCCAACGACGATGCCAATTCTGCATTATAAATTCTTATTTGTCCGTACGGAGAGGTGTCGTATATTTGTTACTATCTGGACTCTCATCTTCCGCTTGGGGTACCAACCCTCGACGTTCTATTCGTTTGTTTGCCGTCAGCTGTAAGAGATATTCATTTTATATAGGCATCGTGACGCTTGGCATCTGGTGTGATGAAATTTTATTTTGTATAGAATGTGAAATTGGTTGAAATAATGGAAAGAATCTAGTCTAAAATAAGTAATAGTTAAAGAATTAATATGTTTTAATTTGTTCGACTCGATATCATTTGTTTCAAATCAATATCGTAACAAATTGTTTCTCAGATTCACGTTTGTCTTTTACTGATTCATCGAAGTTGGTTCAAATAATGCGGAGTCCAGACGTTTAGAATCCAATAAATCACTTAAAGTAGAGGTCTCTATCTCGCATTTGTCTTGTAGATATTGGGAAATTTTGTGAGTATTTTGATTCGGTTCGTCTCTGTTGGGAATATTTATTTCTTTACTTGAGTCCCTTTCTCGCATTTAAAGTAGAGGTAACCTCTTTAAATTGCAGTATGATTGAGACCTGGGGCCTGGAACTGAAAAGTATCCCTTACTATATTACAGTGAACTGGATCCAAATGATATAAATTTAGTACCAATCATTTAAGATCACTTAATATGGAAGTTTCTAAAAATGGCTTCTATATTCGCAGAATCATAGCGTGGAATACATAGGAAGTTCACCATAAATGGGGTAAATAAAAGCTATTTCACGGCTAGACTCAATGTGTCGCGAGATTCTAAACTTCCTCCTCAAGCTGTTCTACCTTTCATCCAACTGTTCCATTGTGAAACGGAAACAGGATCTAATAGTCTCCAGTCTTCTAAAAAAGTAGTTCGACAAAAAACCACTAACAATCCTAGCGTTTTGCTTCGTGAGTCATCATTTGAAGCGATTCCACACCGATTTGGTGGAAAAAGGAGACCTCATCCGCTTAATAAACAAACTGACGGGTGGCACGTGTTTCGAACACGAGGTATTATGATTTGCCACCCCAGTAGGTAACCATCGAGAGGGTGAGCCGATATATCGGCTCGCAGATGTTTTCCTTGTCCGATATTTCGTGGAAGGCAATTTCGTGGCGATACGTTTGTGTTTCGTATGCTTTGCTGACCAGGCGTTTGACTACCGCTCGATCCTCACGAGTGGACCGCACTTTTTGCACATCTGCACCCACCGTTCGACCAACCTTGGATTTAATGTACGTTGAACTTTCCCTTGAAGTTGTTGCTATGTATCTATTTAAAGTGGAAATTGTGTGTCTTCTTACATCAGACTCAATATTCACTAATTTGTAACTATTAGATGTGCGAAATAATTATTTGCATATTGTAGCAGTGGATATCACATGAGCTAAGTTCTATACAGGGAGTTCAAAAAAAAGCAGAGTAAAAAAGCTTTAGTAAACATAGGTCCAAAGGTCAACCGCTTCTGAGATATAAACATTTTTGTTTGTTAGTATCATGATGGATTTACTTGCTTCCATTTATAAATTGCGTTCTGAATGTTCTCATTCAAGTGCCGACAGTAGATTTCATTGAGATTTAGTCAGAATTGAGATTTTTGATGTGGTACATGCACGATGGGGCACCACCTCATTTTGTGCGTAATGTGAGAGAGCACTTAAACATGGTGTTCGGTCAAAGGTGGATTGGACGTGGTGGACCAGTTGCATGATTCTTTTTATGGGGATATTTAAAAAGTCAAGTGTATTCCACGCCGATAAATGACTTAGACGAACTACGTAACCGAATCCACCATGCTTGTCAAATAATTCGAGAGAAATGTGGGATTTTCGAGAGAGTTCGCGACTCTGTAAGAAGAAGATACCAAGTGCGTACAGAAATGAAGGGTGGACACGTGAAAAATCTTCTACAAATATCGAAAACCCAGTAGTAAGTCAATCATGATACTAGCAAACAAAAATGTTTATATCTCAGAAACGGTTGACCTTTGGACCTATGTTTACTAAAGCTTTTTTACTCAGTACAGTGTGCCTTATACACCATATAAATATTGAGTGCTTTCTTTTGAACACCCTGTATAATATGGAGTCTATAGATAAGCGAACAACCAAACGATTGAATTGATTTGGCGAAAAAGAAACAACTGTGAGAGAGGAGTGCATTCTCTAATTGGATGCGCGTTTTAAACAAAACAGACTCGGTAAATCTCTACTTGTTTCCTCCTAGATGTTCTTTGAAAGGACTGAAGGATTACCACGAAAACGCGAGTAAAAAAGGTCCAAGCGTTTTCCGGCTTCCATGGATACTGCTCGAAACAGTAAACATGTTTCCATATGCCAATAGTATTAGTCGTAATTTTGCCTTTACACGATCTATTCTTTTGGAATATATTTATTGTCAGTGTTTATTATTCAAATGTATAAGAATGCTCGCAAATGTTTAATACTAGGAGTAGGTGGGACGTGTATGTTAGGAAAGAATGCATATTTACATTTTTCATACTCAAAAATGTAGTATACATGTACAATTGTAAAACACAAAAATGTCATAGTCTTCCACAATTTACAATTTGTCTGCCACGAAAGTTCAATTGCAAGTAAATTGCACAACGTAATTAATCGATATTTCTAGGAACAAGCTATTAACATTTTAGTAACAGAATTTACGATGTTTTTATAATTCGTAAATCAGCCATCGCTGAATCACGAATGGAATAGAATTATTTAATAATAGCACATATTGATTCCTACGAATGGATCTCCAAGAAATTCTAAGATGTTTGTAAAGTCCGTTTAAAAGCTCACGAGATTCCCGCTACATCAGAATAATAATCTCACGAAATTCATTGCTTGAGAAGAGTTAGTACCATTGAGATAGGGGTTCGTTGCAATCGAGAATAATAGGGAGGGTGGTAGTTTCTTGAGAAGTCCTTGATCCGTCTAATGTTAAATTCTATACCCTGCAAATTCTACAATGATTTCGATTTACACGGACAAAGCTTCCTACTCGGAAGATATTTGTTTCTCGAAAACGGAAACGCGCTGCAAGCGAACACTGCAAATAACAATATAACTTCTTCGACGCATATTCAATTTCCTTAGTCTCCTCTGTACGAATTTGACAAGAGTTAGTTGAGATGAGGTTCTCGAATTGAATCCAAGGGAGAAAGGGTCTTCTCATTATTCTTCACTTAGAAGAACAACTGTTATCTTTTTTTCTTTTTATTTAATTTTAATTTATTTCGCATCGATTGTTAGGTCATTAGAGATGAAATTCGATACATATTTTTGTGTTACAGGAAATACTATAGATACTTAGATTTATTATATTAGGTACATTTAGAAAAATACTACTGGATATGTTTTCTAGTGTAAAACGTTAATTAAACAGTTTTCGTACGACACATACAGGATGGATTACATAACCAGTCCATTCTCATTATTCCTATCGATGAGGAAGAGTCTCGTGGTCGCACGGAGAATGCGGCGGCGCAGTTTCGCGCGAAACGGTCTAGTTGCTCGATTCTTGACACGTTTCTCGAATGGACGATGTCACGATACCCGGTAGTGTTTCACGACCATCGTTGGAAAAGTGGTGGAAGTCTTGCTCGCGTTCCTGTGGCTTTTCCGAGAAGCTCTGCTTGCGGAGTATTGTCCCGCAAGCAGACAAGCGATTCGCTACGGTACCTGGTGGTTCGAACGGATGTCGTGGATATTTTACGCGCGCTGGATTCTACCTCCTACATACTTTTGACGGCTTGTCTTTCGCGTTTCACGCCTTCCACGTGCGTGACTGTCACTAAGTGTGCGGATGCTGGAACTGGTTTTGTAATTCAATGGAAGCGGCTTGGATTTTTAGTCGAGTTATCGAATACAGCTTTGAGTATGGAGCAGGGACATAAAAAGATTTTACGTATCGTTCGAAAGCGAGGTGACCGTACCTTGCGATTGTTAAACGAAATTGTATTGGGAAGTACGTGTAAGTAAGAGTAAAACGATTATCTAAGTGTTGACATTAATAAGTTTCGATAATATTAAGAGAATGTGTAAATTCTTTGTAGTTTTGTGGTAAAAAGCTGGTATCGAAAATACAACGTATCGCTAGCTGTACGTTACGGCTCCAGATCTGAGATTTTTTAGAATTGTCAATGTCATTTGGAAGTGACAATGATAATAAGGTACAGACAGATTGTAATGAAAATAATAAATTGTCATTGTGGTATATCGTTAATCAATCTTAAATAAATTATAAAATTTATGAGAGCGGATTATAATATTTTGTATACTTCACTTGTGTACATATAACGCTGTTTACCTAAACAAACAATGTGATTTGACGTCCGGTACTTTGAAATATTGCACTCATCGATACATTTTAGATTCATATTTTATCGCTACCACATTTTTTTACAGCTTGAACGATTTTCTAAAATAAAGTGCTTTCTTCCATCAAAAAGCCTGTTTAAAATTCATTGGACCCACGCACTCAATATTCCATCAAAATATCGTGTGAGAATTGAACTCAAAGCCCTGCAATTTGTTGAAAAAAGTACCTTGATTCGAACGGCGAATACTTCGATTAATCGAACCTGCTTTATTAATCCTTTCCGAACCTATAATTGATCATAAATCACATTTTATCAGGTTTTGTTAAATATTTTTAGTTTACTATTATTCTTTTTATTTTTAATTTTTATTTTTAGTTAATATTTTTCTAGCAGACATGGACAATTTATAAATCTACGATATAAAATATACTAAAGTTTATAGAATTTAAAATGTAGTAAAATATAATAAACATAGTAAAATGTGTTCCTGCTAAGTCCAAAAATGTTAAGAATATTACTTTTATTTCAATGTAGGAAAATCAACGTGTCATATATTATAAATTTAATAATTAATCTAATAATCCGATTTAAGGGATTAGTCGCAGTCAGAAAGAGGAAAAACGACATTTCGTTGTGATTTTTTTTTAGTTATTAAATAATAATTTGCATAAGTAACAATTAAGTATATTATAAAGCATGTTTTAAAGAACTAAAAAACATTTTTTGTTTTAAGACGCGTTTAATTTATATCGTTATAACAGCCGATGACGTAGACGATGATTTAAAAACATAGGTTTGCGGTGAGCAAGATTTCTCTACACTGGTTTACCTAAAACCAAAAACAAAGGTAGATTTCTCGAAAACAGATTAGTCTAGCGGGTCCCTGAACGAAGGATTTTGGAAAAAAATTAATTTAAAACAAGATGACGTACATTTGAAGTTGATTTTCAATTTTGTCACTAAAATTAAGCGATTCAATACAGGATAAAAAAAAAATATATAAGAAAATAAGAAATCCTTCGATCAGGGACCCGTTAGTCTAATATATTTTCTAAATCTACCTTTAGTTTTGTTTTCAGGAGCACCAGTTTGAAGAAATCTTGCTCACCGAAAACCAAGTGGCCACCCACGCCATCGCCTGTTATGAGGAAATGAATTAACCTTTTTTTAAAACAAAAATTCTTGTATAGTTCTTTAAGACATACTTTGTAATATATTTACATTTCATTAATAAAAATTATTATTTAATACCTTAAAAAAAACACACAAGAAACTATCCGTTTCTATTTTCCTGACTGCGACTAACCCCTTAATTCGAAATGTTTATCTTTCTACTTATGTCTGCAACCTCAATCACAACAGGTTCGGGAATAGATTAAATTCGACTGTTTTACAGCACCATCTGTCACTGATTCGCGATGGATCGTTTTTCTCTCTCATCACGGTCTATCGCGGTTTTGTTTTGCTCACGTTTCAGCCCGAACGGTATACTGTTCGCTCATACCGTTCGTGTTCGGAATAGTGTTCGCGGGATCTTCCTCCGATGATTACAAGGTAACCAAGCATGCACGCTGCGCATATCCAGGATTTTTCTAATTGTCGATGAAGTACCGCTAAGCGCACGATTTCGCAGCACCGGGGGATCCATGTAGCTCAGATCGAAGGACTCGACTGATGCTGACAGGTCTTCGAATTCGTCCACCTTCGCCTGTTGGTCTGTCAAACGTGTGTCGTCGTGAGCTTGTAACTTTGCGATAATCGCTTCCCCATTCTTCCCTTTAACCTCCTGTCTAACTCGCTAACCTTCGCAAAACCAATTTCCAAGAGAGGAAACGTTCCTTTTCGTAATTAAATATCTATTTCTATAATAGTACTACTATACTACAATACTACAATACTACAATACTAATCAATTAGATCGAATCAAAGTAAAAATAACATAAATACAGATACGACGTAAAGGATTTTCCATCCATTGTCCATACATTTCCTTTTGTTTCTTTCCTATTTTCGTTCATATTTTTTGTATTGTTTTTTTATCTCGTTTCTATTACCTTTGAATTTCCTTTTCATTTTCTTCTTATTTTCCAATTATTTTGCTCTCAATTTCTTTTTCACACTCCTCTGACGATGTTTAGACATTTTAAGATATGCGGATAAACGAAAGTAACGAAATCCAAGCAGTTTAGAAAACCCTGTTATCCACTATCAAATTTTGTATAAATTTAGTATATATTAGTATTAGCGTTTAGTCCATATTCTGCGAATATGAAACGGACTTATTTGACAATGATAACTAACTTTGATCATTACATCGAACAATACTAATTTTTGACCAAGTAATAACAGCTTTTGTAACGTATCACGATTGAAAGAAAGACACGAAATCGTTCCGAAGCCAATGTGTTAACACCGGCATTCGGTCTTTAAAGACTTCCTTATCCTGTACATACAGCTTTTTTGCGAAACGCCGTCGTCCATAAAAATCAAAAGCATTTTTTCCTCCAGCTCACGTGGTGTACTCGCAGTAAAGTTTTGTTGGTCCACCTCGTTACGCGTTCATACGAGAATCCCGGGGGCAATTCTGCAAAAATGGGACAGCTGTCGTTGAGTTTTGGCGTGGTCCAATAAGCTTGGGACCCGTAAACGTCATTCGTGAGATAAAGAGAACGGGAATATGATTTACGGAGTACGAGAGAGGTGAGGTCGGACCGAAAAGAGGACCACGAAGGTCTCCAGGTAGACATGGAGGGGGAACGGTAAATCTTGAGGCGATTGACACGTGTGAAATTCGTTGGTTGGCTACTCCAAGAGAGCCAAGTCTCTCTTCTCGACTTCGACCCTTGGACAACGGTCGAAAATAGCGAAGGAGCAGCTCGGTGCGCATACGAGCAGCTCGAAGTGCTCGTGTTAAGGATACGCGACCCTGCCAAGACATGCCCGTAAACCTTATCTCCAATTCTGGCCGAAAATCGATTTGACCTCCAGCTCGAACTGACGAAACCGAACGAACCCAGGCGTGGTTCGAGCCGCTTTTGCGTGTTAGGGCTATCGTAAAAGAGTAGTCGATGGACGACCGAGAAATCACCTCCTGAGATATACGCATTTACCAGTCGCGGTATAAGTCCGCGTTGAATGCCAAACTTATAATATTTATCGCTGTGGGTGTATCCTTGACCGATGGACGAAGTTTATCGCCTTTTTTAAACAATGCTGGTGGATCGTAACAGATCCTGTTTTATGCAGCTCGTGTACGCCCAAGTGTATTTGCGGTGTAAAGAGGGGATTGGGAAAACTGAGAGGGACGTTTAAGGAAACAAGCTCTTGGAAAGATGCGACCCCTTTAGGTCGAGTGAAAGGGTCGTGTTTTTCGGCGCGAAGACCAAAGCCTCGACACCTCAAAGAGTTGTCGCGCTAAGTTGCCAGTTGAAAACGCCTTTGAAACGTTTTGGCACACATTTCAGCCAACATCTTGTTCGTCATTCTGTCCACACGGTTCAATATCGAAACTGTATCAAAACTGGGGCTAATATTATTCTCCATGTCGATTACCATTTTGAATTTCAATTTCGATATCGTATATGCAGCGGCCACCGTGCATTAATATCTTCCGGATGCGCGCTGGAAATAATTGAATCACTCGACGCGTCTCGAAGGCATATCGAAGCCACAGAATGCGTTCCATGTCGCGGTGGGGAAAATGTATTCCGATACGATGACCTTCTTCGCTCGTGAACGAATATTTAATTTTCCGTGCCCCGTCTCCCGGCGCATTGTTATTCTTGATATGAGAGGTAATGTTTCCTCGTTCGTGCCGCGAGGACGGCACGAACCTCGACTTGCAAGAGGAAGGAAGCTATGCACCCGCTGAACCAGCGAAGCGCGAACCGTGAGCAAAGACTTTGCGAGTCTGCGAGATGATGCGTCGTCCTTGCGGAACCAACGGTGATTCGACATCTCCTCTATGGGAATTTCTTCTTTGACGTTTCGCTGGCAAACACTAGCTGCATCAAGGCCTGCGTACGCCCGGAGACAGGGATTCTTCTTCCAGGAGCGTCACCCGGAACAAGGCAATCGGCTGCTCGATACACGGAAATTGGTTTAGGTGCACGATGTTCCTGCGTATTAGAGAAATGTTGAATACGGGCAGCGAGGAAGAAGCTCGAGAGCTTAAAAGCATCGGGTCAATGTTTGAAGGAGGACTAATAGTGGAGCAAGTACGTCAAGAGTTGGCTCGAGAAGTGTATGACCGTTCTGGGAAATAGGGCTATTTAGAATAGGAAATGTAATCAAGTCTACACGGAAGATGTTGGAAATATGGGTATTTGTGGAGATAAAGAAGAACTTATAGTGATCATGAGGTTAGGATGTGGAAAATTGAAAGTTGCTGCGATCTATGCGGGTTACTTCTACGGGCAGTAAAGTACAGTGGGTGTAGAATGTATTCGTACACCGATCAATGTCCCAAAAAACTTTTGTGTGAAATTGTTGTTTCTTAACTTCTTTTTGTATAATCAATGATATTTTACATATTCTCGGAGATCTCTAAGATAGATATAGTCCAAACAACATTTCCTAGTTAATATAATTTGTGAAATTAACAAAAGAATGCGAAAAGTGGGTAAAAGTATAGAAACAATAAGTATTTCTACGATTCTTATGACGAAGCATTTAGAGTAGAGTTTGCAATGTAAACACATTAGTTTATTGCTTCGTACGAATTAGAAAACATCAAATTTCCAGTAAAGTACTTTTAAAAAAGGCTGTAATAGAAGAGTTGAAGAAGATCCCACTTCGAATAACTAATAATTTAGTTAATTTAACGCTTAAAAGAGTTGCAATAATTATAAAATCAAAAGGAAATCCCACGAAGGAAGTATTATATATGTATAAATTAATGTAAATTTCTTTTTTTTTTTGATGAAGTTTTAAAAATTAAACAGTTGTGCGAATACTTATTGCTTCAATATTTCTATCGATTAATTGTTTTTTTCTTGTTAATTTCCCAACTTACATAAATAACTATTTCTTTTGTACTCTATCTATTCTAGAGATTTCCGAGAATATGTAGAACGTCATTGTTTATAAAAAATAGGTTTAATAAATTACAATTTTACATAGTTCTTTTGGAAATTGATCGGTGTACGAATACTTTCTACACCCACTGTATGTATTTAATCATTTGATAAGTTCGTATCGCGGATTGGGATTATATTCTTCATTGTGTGGTTTGTAAAAACAACGCAATCAGCGATCGATAAGTATGGGTGTAGATGACCGAAGATAAATTTAAAGAAGATATTGCAAAAGAAAATATCCAGTGGATATTAATGATTTCATTTTCTACGACTTCGATATCTCGTGTTGCATGAGATTCGAAATTTTGATCTCAAAAATCAATAACGTTTACGATATCCATGCCACGAAAACAGAATTAATAATTTATTAGATGAAACAGAGAAATTAGTGATTCGAGAGATGTTTGAATACTTAAAGGTACCAATAAACAATCATTCATAGACATGTGAAGAAAATTGGAATGGTAGCAAAGCTGAAAGTACGGGCACCGCATAAACTCACGAATGCAATCGTCTTGATCGCAGGCCAACCTGCATATCTTCACTTGCACGGATCGAAAGAGAGCTACTGCTGAAGCATTTGGTAACTGAGGATAAAAAGTGGATTTTATATGACAATCCCCTAAGAATATAAACTCGAACCACGAAAGAAAATCCATTGCAGCGAAATGCGAAACCAGGTCCACCTCGTAAAGTTTGTGCATTTGGTGGGATTATCAAAGAATTTTGTTCTTTGCTGAAGGAGTTACAGTAAAATGACCACAACTATTAAACTATATTGAGCACAAAGGGTGAAAAAGAATAACGTGAACATAATTAGGAAATATTACGGCACCCACCATATTCTCCGGACATTGACTCGGATTATCATTCATTCCGTTCATTATAATATTATTTATCCGACAAATTGTTGACTAATATAAATTCTATGAAAAGAAACATTGAACAATATTTTAATAAATAACCATAAAAATTGTATAGCAATGTCATAATGATTTTGACGAAAGGGTACGAATAGGACGTGGAAAGAGATTAATTACATATTTTATTTAAATATTTAAAGATATGTTTCATATGAATAGAAGAAAAATAAGTGACGCAAACTTAGGGAATGTAGTAATAGTACTTTTATATTTAGCGCTAATCAACATTGAGAACTTCAATGTTCAATTATCCAAATCGCAATTTTTTAAATACTTCAAGTAATTTTTGTTTTAACTATTTAACTTACAATTCCACGTCGTTTTTTTTTTATTTTGTTCATTTTACTAAAATAAATCTTTTCCTTATTTCCTTCCACACAGTCTTTCTTTCCTCTATGTCATATGATACAGAAGAGGGCTCGAACGATATATGATTGAAATACTTAAATTATTTTTATATTTAAATCGATGTTGTTTCAATCTGATTATTTTCCTAGTTAATTTTATACTTTACAAGTAATTTATCATTAAATTGTTGAATGTAGTACAACGAATTTCTTCGGGTTGTAGCGGTTTCTGTCCGTTATATTACAGGGATTCCTTCACTCTGACCTTATCTCAGCCAGTTCATGAGATGTTTAACTAAGCAGGTATTTCACTCGCAACTTGGAGATTGCCCTTTCATTCCTTGAACGTAAAATAGAAAAAGATAAATGTGTGAAAGTTTCTATACCTTCGTAGACAGTTTGCGTCTTCGAAGGAATAGTCGATACCTCGTCATTTAATTTCATGGAGGTCTTAAACATCCAAGAACTCGAAAGTCGCAAAACACAACACCTAGCACAGATAAAATTGAGATTGTAGAATGTTAAGGCATTTGTGAGAAATGTCACACATACTTCGTAGAGGTGGAACAAATGTTAAAAAGTGTCTGATTCTCAAAGATTCGGCGCGTCTGTTCTCTACGATATAGAATGGTTGAATCTCACTGATTCAGTCTCGGCGTCAGTCGACCAGTGCGCTCGTTGTATCACCTGAATCCACTCGGCAACTATTGCATAGATAAAGAAATAAGAGTTCCAGATTAAGGGGAATGTTGTACAGTAGATATATGGAATTTAGACAGTCTTCTGAATCTTTCGAGGTCTCATATTTACATACGTACGCTATGTTATGAACAAGTAAAATATAGACACTATCGAGTAATCATATTTTATGAAGTTTGAGTGTAACATCTGATCCGACATATGATAACTACTTGGAAAGCATTATCTTCTTCGTGAAATACGAATACCTTCTGTGTAACGACTATAGTCTACGCACAAGTCCTAAAAGTTCCAGGCACTGTACAAAATTACAGATAGATCTTAAGATTCCATTTGAGTAGTTTGAGTGGAGTGTCTGACAGAATAGAATCTTACAATAGAGTCTACTATCAGATCAAATACGAAATAACACAAAGATCGTCGCTCTATGCCCAAACAAATCTGCACCTCTCATACACATATGAAATTATGATGTATCTATATAGGAAATGCTTTGTAAATGATATATCCAGGTGCCAATTCACATCGTAATCGCAGACTACGAATGGACAATGTTTCCCCGTCGTTAAGATCCCTGCTCCAGCTAGCAAGGACGTTGTTCCCTTAACACTGTTTCACTGTAACCTCTATAACGGGGACGATTGTGCTCAGCGTTTCATCGTCCTCGGGTACTGACAATCGTCGTATAGCGATCAAGATCATGCACGATCAAACGGAAAAGATGACAGGCTTCGAAGCGAAGCCTCCAGGCGGACAGGTGGCTTCTCGTGGCGAAAATAGCTACGCTAAAAAATCTTAACGCTCGATTTTCGCGTGCAACGCCGTCACGAGTGAATCGCCACAACGCAGCCTATTCCGTGCACGCAGCAATTCCGTTAGGAATCTCATCTGCGTTCCCACAACAACGAGAGTACACGTCCGCGAACCGCGAGTCCCGAGCCTCTCTCTCTCTCTCTCTCTCTCTCTCTCTCTCTCTCTCTCTCTCTCTTCGACCGGTCTATCCAGCGGGTCGCTCGGTTCGATATCGATGCCTAGTCGAAGCCGGAAGGCGAGAAGGTCGATGGATCCCTGGAAGATAGCCGTGGTCGGTCAAGTGGGAGGAGGAGGAAGACGAGGCAGCGTAAAAAGCAGCTGCCTGGAATTCCACGGAGGATGCGTCGATATCGGAATCATCGTTAATAGAGTCGAACTTCGTGGGTTATGAGCTCATTCTAACCTGGCAAAAATGATATAGTGAGCTTTCATAACCGCCTATAATTACAGGACTGTTCTTAAGGTTGTTAATTCGGGATTGGGACTGATGTAGCAACTTGTAGGAGAGGCAGGCGAAATTTGACGACTCTTATCTTTCTTGCTTTGGTGGACTTAGTGTACAGGATGTATTCAAATTACATATATCTTCTAAAATGCGCTGTAAGTTGGCCTCTTATCTAGGCGCAGTGAATCTGTATAGATAACGATGAAATTATCCGAGCCATTAAGAAAGAACTGACAATAATAAAGCGCTGCCAAATTTATAATGGAATGTTAGTTACAGACATATATTTTGTATATCCTTGGTATTGTACCTATGTACCTTAAAGTAAAAAAATCTTTTTTCATTTATTCCTCCAATAATTTAATCAATGATTGTAGCACTAGTCGATTGTTTAAATTGATCTAGCATAACCGAAAATATGTCAATTTGTTACAAACTTATTTGAGTTTATATAGAATCTTAAGTTCTGCGATTTTTAAACTCCGAGATCAATAGAAAGATTTTAAGATTTCTTGAAATATCAACTTACAGCAATTTATTCGTGCCATATATACAACCGAACAGTGAAAGTTTTTATCCTCTATCGTGAAATATATCGTCTTATAATCTATATCTTATTCGACAAGGACTTGATAAAACATTGTTTATGTTTGATACGTTATTTGAAATTTTCATTTAGATAAAACTCTTGCCATTTTGTGGCTTGTACGGGGTTAAAAGGGGCGATTAAAGATCGCCGTCAAATGATCTGTTGAAACCAGGTTTTCTGCCAGTGAAAAGTTTGCTAGTTAGTTGATAAAAACTCGAGCAAACAGACTGATAGGATCGTTGGGAAATTTAGTCGGCGCCGCGATAACTTTCATCGGCTCATCAGCGCGTGCGAAACTGCGAAGAGCTCGCGGGAATCTTAATCGTGCTCGTCGCGGCGAGAACGCTTCCACTAGCCGGTTTACCTATTCATGCGAGTCTTTGCACCGTGTTAATGAAAAATGCGGCCAGTCATCTGGTCCTCATCTTTTCTCCGTACCGGGTGAGCGTCTTCGATAGAGCATACTGCTGTCGCTCAACGAGCAACGACTTTTGAGAAACGCTATACTCCTTCGTGAATTAGTCCTAAATAGTGAAGACAATTCGTTTAAATTAGCAGAGTTCACGTTTAGAATTCACTGTAGAACTTTATTGCTAGTTAGTGTGAAAGTTTTCGATTTTGTGAATCATCGATTAATTTTACTTTTTAGAAGTGTCTTAGTCGGTGTGTCTTTCCTAAGATTATACCTGGAGAAAACCTTGTATGCCTTTGATGCTATAAATAATTTTAATATTTTCAAAAATTTGTAATGTTTTTCGAAAAACTTAATTTGAAAAAATAATTGACAATAAATTTAATTAAGATTTTGCATGATCGTTGAAAGTCTGTACCATTTATTCCATCATTGTATACAGTATCGTACATTAATAGAATCTAAGATAAAAAGAAATAACAATTTTATAACTGACAATAACAAGTAAATGAGAAGTTTTGTGTTATTATTTTTACATGTGATCTCGTTAAAATATACACCTACGTACGTATGCATATGTCTTTTTTTATATTTGAAAATTTCATGTAAAATTTTAGATACAAATAAATATGTAATTGAAATTTAAATTCGTTCTTTCAGTTAAGCGTTATCATCATATTTCTAAAAAACTTCAATTTACAATATCTTTCAATTTTTGATTTCTCGACAAGCTTTATTAATCAAAGAAATTAGAATTGAATTTTTCCTTCTCCAAGTATAAAGAAGTGCCGAGAAATTAGAATCACTAGACGTATAACTACAAATCTACTGTGTTAACGTGTCAGTTGTCATTTCATGCTACATATGTACGTTAACTAACGCAAAGTATTCACAAATTCCACTACATCTAACGATGAGAAGCAATAATTAGTATATTCATTCGTATGAGACAAGTATGTTAATCATGTTTCTTTTATAAGTTTAATGAAGGAGAGAGTACACTGCTCGTCATAGTTCCTGTAGAAAGTTTACAGCGTCTAGAATTAATTTAAAGGTATGAAATTCCTCATAACTCTGATAGAAGAATTCATCTCATTAAATATTTGTTAATTTGTACAGAATCCAAGACTATACCAAATGAACCATCTAACAGAGGTCGCGAAAGTACATATTTCAGAAATCGTTATTAAAAGTACTACTGAAACTGTTTCATTATCTCTTATATTATTCGTTATAGAAAATATATGACATACATGTAAGAAATCGAAAGTTATAAATGAATTTAGAAAAAAAATCACCATTCGGTATATAGTACATAAATCCAGCCACGTATCTCATCCTGAATTAATTAATAAAAGAATTCAAGTTACGTATGTAACTCTGTCCAATTTCTTATCTTTATTACTCGATTCATTACCCTTATCAAATATGATTTCAGAGACCTGTTACAACGATATTACTTTTAGTAACACTTTAAGGGGTTAGTCGCAGTCAGAAAGAGGAAAAACATTTCGTTGTGATTTTTTTTTAGTTATTAAATAATAATTTGCATAAGTAACAATTAAGTATATTATAAAGCATGTTTTAAAGAACTAAAAAACATTTTTTGTTTTAAGACGCGTTTAATTTATATCATTATAACAGCCGATGACGTAGACGATGATTTAAAAACATAGGTTTGCGGTGAGCAAGATTTCTCTACACTGGTTTACCTGAAAACAAAAACAAAGGTAGATTTCTCGAAAACAGATTAGTCTAGCGGGTCCCTGAACGAAGGATTTTGGAAAAAATTAATTTAAAACAAGATGACGTACATTTGAAGTTGATTTTCAATTTTGTCACTAAAATTAAGCGATTCAATACAGGATAAAAAAAAAAGTATATAAGAAAATAAGAAATCCTTCGATCAGGGACCCGTTAGTCTAATATATTTTCTAAATCTACCTTTAGTTTTGTTTTCAGGTGCACCAGTTTGAAGAAATCTTGCTCACCGAAAACCAAGTGGCCACCCACGCCATCGCCTGTTATGAGGAAATGAATTAACCTTTTTTTAAAACAAAAATTCTTGTATAGTTCTTTAAGACATACTTTGTAATATATTTACATTTCATTAATAAAAATTATTATTTAATACCTAAAAAAAAACACACAAGAAACTATCCGTTTCTATTTTCCTGACTGCGACTAACCCCTTAAACAAGCCATTCTCCAATGTTCTTCTCGAACGAAAAAACAGAATACATCGCAGCCTTATTTAACGATCGCCGAGCGCTGTCAATGAAGCCGTTAATGTTCTTTCTCTACCAAGATGTTTCTCAAAGCATTCAGACTAATACCGTTAACCAACATCCGATCATCGTGCAAAACACGGGCTCCCATTAACAACAACAATACCCGAGTATTGGATAACCGTCAACCAAGCTGTTCGTCGTTATCTATCGCGCTCGAGCGACTGCTTGATCGACATCGGCTTTGAGAACTTCGAGGAAGTTCGTTTCCATTCAAGACCTCCCGAGCGTCGAACAATTTCGCTCGAGTGCCATGAAACGCTTGACGCAGCCCCTCTCCTCTCTCAACCCCGCTCCTGGCCCCATTCCCGGAAGAAAATTGCAAGAAAGTGGCTGCTAGACGCGGACCAACCGGGAAACAGGTGCAAACGCCGCGGAATAATATAATTGCATGCTGCTTAAGGAATGTCTTTTTGCTAGGGAACGTGATACTGTGGTTGCCGAGGAACTTGTCTTTAGACTTTGTAAAATCAGCGCTAGGTGAGTTAGAAGCTTCGATGCGCTGAGAATTGCGAAATTCGTTTGCTAGACAAATAATGAATAAACGGAGGAAGTAGAATTGGACATTGTCGATCAGACACGATACGATTGATGGACTGAAAAAAAAGTAGATAATAACGTATTCGATGAAATCAAACGCAATCTATTAAAATATCTAATTGCTTAATTTACATTTTAGTGAAACACGTCGTTTTCTATGATTCCAATGAATAACTACCAAGTATTGTAAGCAACTCGTCAATTTATTTGGTTGTTGGGTGAAATTATAATTTTTATACTCTCTAATATATGTTCGTTTGAATATCATCGATGAATTGGCGAGGTTGCCTCAATGAAAACGAGTCCGAATACGATCTTATTTGAATTACTTTAGTTTAGTTACGGATAATTAAAATTGTTTTGAATGGGGTTATGATACCGACTCATTTTCAATGAGAAAACTACATAAATCCGTTGATCATTATTTTTCCTATTCGTAATAATATAAATTAGAAAAATGATAAACGATAAAGTAGAATTTAATCTGATAAACAGTTCTGATTCGCAGATTGCCAAATATTAATCTTTACCATTTCACCCGTCTAACAAACTTCCAATTCGTAATCGTTAGTATGAATTAGGAAAATGATAAAAGGTAAAGGGAAAAATAATACTAAATGAACGTAGTGGATAATTTTTATTTTGAGATTGCTTAATATTCGTCGTTAATCTACATTTTCGAGCACCTTCGTTCATTCTTTTTAGAAATGTTTTTTACATCGATAATGCATCCATGCTAATACGTTCGTCGAACGTGCCTAATGACATCTCTGACGCGAATAGCGCAAACCTGATTTTTCTCCTTCATGGATCTTACCTCCCTATGTATGCGTGCCGGTGCTTTCGAGATCAAGTAACACCTCCACCGAGACTCTCGTTTAAATACTGCGAGATATCGCACGCGTTAGTGACCCGCATTGAAGTAACGAGGTGCTCCGAGCGGCAGAGTGCTTGCTTCCCTTAATTAAAATGAGTTCACGTCGTGTAAAACGCGGCGTAAGAAAGTTCGTTAAGCTCATGGAATAGTTTCCGGGTTAAGTGAAGCTGAGTCCCGGTAAATATGAATTCTGGTACGACGCGTTTTTTGTATCGAGAATTTTTCATTTAATTTAGAGAATTTCAATCGTACTTGATATTCCGTGCTGCGATTTACGTAGCATACGAGTTTCATTTTCCAGTTCTCGTCTACCGAATTTCTCTGGGTTCTTTACTTTGTACACAAAAAGGAATTCTAGCGAAACTATACTCTTGGAAGTTCCAATTCTCCAACTTTCATCCCGCGTCGAGGTACTCGGGTTTCATTTGTACGAGGCACGAGATTATATGCAAGTAGTAAAACGTGCAACAGTGTTACGCAAACAGAACTAATTTTCAATTCTTGAAAAGCAGTGTATCTCGAAATAAATAAAAATAGTAGTTGTAGGTCAAAGAGACCGTGGAAAATTATTTACACAGAATTACAGAAACATTGAAATTTAAGTACTTATAAAAATAAAAAATAATTATTATGTTGAACAAATGATACATATACAGCACGTTATTAAAATAAATATTTCCTATTTCCTATTTCCTAATTTACTTTTTCCCTTCGTTGGTAGAAAATTAAAACTGATGTTATTACGCTGTCCCAAAAGTTTCTTTCGCTTTATTAATAAGTAATACATGCACAATATTTTATGTTTTATGTTACATTACTGAAGTGTGCACGATTCATTTTGCTCCATTACTGTTACAACATCGATATCAACGAAATTAGATTGTCTATTTATATAAACACTGCCACGCAAAATAATTGAGTGCCACACGCGAAAGAAACTTTTGGGACAACCTAATAAATATGAATAAAAATTGATATAGTATATTTAACAAGGTTAAGTTAGCTAAAGGAACCATGAATTATTTTTATAAATTTTTAAATACTTAATATTTTGATATAGTCATTTTCTTCGCTCTGTTAAATTTGACAGGATAATAATGTATAATTTCTATGGTACCATCATCGAACCATCCAGAGTCTAGATTTGGCTGGCAAGAAGATGATCTATTTTCTAGAGATTCGTGGATCCATTTCCTTTACTCCTAATCATTTTCTTCTTCCCTTTGTGATAAGAAATTCAATAAAAACTTCTTTCACGCTTAAATGACAAAAAATACAATAAGTTCAATTGTCTATGGAAAAATCTCTCGTCGACATTCTTAAGCAAAACTGTTCCAATGGTTGCATAACTTCCACACGTAAAAACTGAAAAGTGCGGGGATAGTTTAACCGTCACCCGGTAGATGTGGCATTATGTCTCATAAAGGGATCCACTAGGTTGCACATACTAAATGTCTACATAGATACCTAAAATACATACGTAGCCTCATATGTGGTGGCGCATAAAAGTGCATAAGAGATGGCTATCCCAAGCGAAGGAAAGACATAGGCATCTGCATTATAAGTTCCTGCCTACCGCGTATACACCGTCCATTTATTGCTGGCTTTTCAGCCATGCTTGAGGCGTGTCCTAAAGCTCGGAGCTTTGTGCTTTCGCTAGCACGTATCAACGGGCCTGAATGCGTTCGCGGATCGCTGTAAATCGGGTCGGCCGACTGTTCGAGCGAAATTATTAATGGCGTCAATCGAACCTTGGCGAACCTGGAACTTCCGGGGTTCGACTCTAGCTCCAGCTGGTTATAGATTCTTCGCAACCTGTTTGTCAAATTATTATCCACTTCGGTTTGTTAACTGATATGATCTGAACCGCACCAGCGTGGCCGGTTTAAACGTAATACGCATCATAACAGATTAATGAGCCTCTCCATTTCATAATTGATTCTCGAATCTAGGGAGCAAGTAAAACAAAACTCATTTGCAAATTTTTGAATATACTCTCATTGCAGTTCGCTTATACTCCATACTGTAAAACAGATTTATCAAAATTTAAAAGGAAATTCAAACATTATTGTATAGTTTTACATAAATTTTAAAATAACACCATATTAAGCACAACAAGTTTTTTAATTAGATACCTCTATGTTCATTTCCTCTTTGTACAATTATTATACGGTATTATTCCTACATTAAGAAATTGAATTGCACGATAAGAAACCGAAAGTTCTAGACCCTTAAACAATCTGAAGCACCGTTAGTCAAATATAAGCAATTAAAGCTTACTAACGTGACTCCTGACACGCGCCATTTTTACTTCGATCAGATGAATCGCGCGCCTGCATATGTAGATGTTTGTAACATACGTTCAAATTTTAACTGCTTACATCTTGATAACGAAGCCTCAACTGCAAAATCAAAATGAACTTTTTCATTCATGTTGGCATACATTAATGTTGAGAAAAGGTCCTACATTTTTATACCTCTTTTATATAAAACTATCCTATTCTCCAAGTACCAGCTAAACTACACATTTGAAAATTGATTGTATATTCTATGTATGTATCATTGGGAACTTATCATTATCTAATCTCACTAATCTCAAGCCCAGAAATATTCTTTTTTAAGCATGGAAGGACGTCTTTTCAGAGTATTAAAATTAATATCATTCTGCCATAAAGAGTACATTTCTTAGCTCGAAAACGCATAAAGATGCAAAAAAGTCGGGATAATGGAAAAGTAATAGGAGGAACGTGGCCCGTTGGCATCGGTGCGATCAGAAACTTTTCGAAACTTTACCATAATCGAACACTAATTGATTGTTACGAGCGGTGGAACGAATGCCGCGAGTAATAGCGAAAGTTGTTCTTTGTTAGTGGTTAAGAAGCCGCTTGCGTCGATGATTAATAACCAGATTAATAGGCGGATAGGAAGTTGCGAAGAAGAACACGCTCATTGGCGATCGGGCGTCGGGAGAGAAAAGAGAGTTTCAGCTTCAGAGGCAGAGTAGAGAAATGCAGAGGGAAAGGAGAACGAATTAACTTCTCGGAAAGAATCGTAAGGTTTGCGCTGGCCTCCATTTCCTGCGCCTTCGTAGCCCTGTGCTTCGGTGATTTATAATTCTATCAACATCTGTTTCGAAATGGCGCCGCGAAGAAAATACACACGAGCCGATAGTTTCCGGGCTAGGGAGAACTTCTCCGAACCGAACGAACCTACAAATTACTGTCACGTATAATTCCAGCTGTAATGAATGGTATTACAAAAGGTAAAAGTACGAGATGATGATTTTATCTATTTATATTTCTTAGAAACGAATGTTAGGTTGGCGAATATGTAGATGAATTAGTAAACATTGATTTTCCAAGAGATGCAGAGGTTGATTGGATAGAAATTCTAATCTCAATTGTTTCAAATGAGTTATACATCGATAGAGCGATATAGTAGATGTACATTGCATTCAAGGATTACTAGATGTATAGCACAGACGGTGGTAGAACAAGGGCATGGTTTAAGAAGATTCATGGGGAAAGTTCATGAAACTCAACAACTGGGATGTCCAATGTAGTTTATACGTATGTAGGTTCGATTGAAAACTGAAACTGAGATAGTGTTATAGTATCGGTACTCGAAAGGGTACACCATCTGAACGATATAAATCATCCTGATTACACAGTCTTAAGGAAATATGTTATATGTAATGGCATTGAAAAAGTTTGAAAAGAGAGCAGAGAGGTGGTAAGATAACATTTGTGACATCTAGAAAAGCTGAAGAAATATTTATATCTATATCGTAACAAAATAAAATAAAAAGTAGATCCTCGAAACATGGCAGAATCTTTAAAAACGTCCTTATGGCTCTATTAACACGTACATTATATTTGTAAATGTACCATTTTAATCGATACCATCAAATGAGAATGAACTAAAATCAACATACTGTCCAAGTGAGTGAATATCAAGACGTTCCGTTGACATCCGTGACTGAAAACACCATGAAACCATAGATTCCAAGAGATCACAGGAGTCGATGTTAGCTAACTCAAACAAAAAAAAAGAACAAGTACTTCAACGTGCCAGACGCGAGTTAATGATAAACGAGCGAAAGGAAGTAACTGGAACGAAAACGCGGTCAGAAAGCAGAAGAAGCTGCAGAAAAAGAGGAAAGTACAAACTAGTTTCCTACGAAGATCTTTAAGACGTTCACGCCGTCCCACCTCTTGCTTCCTCCTCTTCGACGATCCGGCTCGAGTCTCTCTTATTTTCCAGCTGGTTAACATCCGCGAGCTATGAACGAGTCCTTACGACGGGACGCGAGAACAGGCGGGGACATTATCAATGGATCTACCTTCGCGTACGCGCACAAACGCGATGGGTACTTAGTGTTACCTGTGTGTGCGTTAACGCGTTCTCCACCTCCCTTAAACAGCCGGCTCGTAACCACTAATCGTACCCTCTAAGGCCTGGTTTTCTACTTCATTGAAACGAACGATACTCCACTCGTGACCCTAACTGTGAATATTAATTCTCTATTGCACGAATTTTACTTTATTTCTTAAAATACTATTTACGCAATTATTTTACTACTACTTACAAGCCTATAAATAAATTAACTCCAGCTGAACAATAAATCGTTTAATGATGCAAGTGATAGAACAATATAACACCCGTGACTCCAAACGTAAATATTAATATTATCTTTCAAAAAATAAATTATTTTGTAATTATTTATACTTGTTTACTTATGAATGAATCAATACTCAAGCTGAACAATAAATAGTTGAACAGAAAAAAATTATTATTGAGAAACAAAATGAAAGACCGATGTTCCTCGAATTGCCACCTATGAATGCTAACCCTGAAAGTCGTAACTCGGAGATGAGATGACACACTACCAAAGATACTTGTAAAAACAGGAAAATAGTCTATTCTGCCGGTATAATCGATATCCAAGTGGTAAGATGGAATATTCTGTCTATACGACTCAATAATGTATGTATATATAATAATATGAAGCATATCGATGAAGCATATCGATTCGAGAGCAATGTAGTATAATCTGTCGAATACAGCCCCGTTTTTTAGTCTTACCGATTTTATGCAGTCGAACAGAAACTCGTTGTTAGATTATTTCTAACTACGATGTAAGTTCTCGTTCAATTTATGCTATGTTTTCCTCTAACAACTATTGGAGCGTTACGTTTTCACACTTTCGAGATCGGCCTGAGCGTCCCTGATCCTTCAAAAACTAAACTTTGCATATATCGCATGAACACTGTTGTCGAAAGAAATAAATCATTTGTGTGATGTTGGAGTCAGTTTCTAGTCTGCATACTTGTAGTTATTTTTGTGAATATAATGTAAAGCCTGTGTTAATGAAGCTGCATTAGTGAAAACACGATATGAATTGGCGGGGAGATATTTCGAAATTAAAATGCTTTTCCATTCGTATGAGAAAGAAATAATGAAAATACCACTTTAACTGTACTTTATTGTTTTCGTCCAATATTTAGTATACTGCGTTGCATATTTATCTTATACGTACCCTTTTACATACACGTGTAATACAGGTTAATTCGAAATCTTGCGCGGAAAGAGCATTGACCGCATTAGTTTCTCGAAAGTAAATTCTCAGTGACTCGAGACAGAGGCATTTTCTTTTTGCCATCGATCTTTTTGTTGCTCGTTTTACGGTGCACACGCGTCGGCGTGACATAATTCTCGACGGCGTGTCAGGCGTTCGGTATTACTTTATTTCCAGGCGCCTCGTTGCATTTACGAGCGCTAAACAGTCGGACGGGGCGGTGCACAATGAGACGCGCGGGCCCCTTTGATCACTTCTGACATTCGGAATTTTCATAATTTATTCCACGCTCCGGGCTCCCTCCGGTACCAACATCCCTCCTGTCCCTCCAGCCTTCTCGCTGCCATAGGTGGAACCTATTCGTTACAGACGTCCGTTCACGCGGCCCAACGCGTACATACGAGTGCATTAACACCGGGTGTACCCTTCATAAATTAAGAGTCGAAACACAGGCGCGTGGGTAACGCTTAATAAGCTATTTAGATAAAGAAAGACGGATCCTTGGAGTTTCCCGATTTATTGCGTCCAGGATGGAGTTCCTCCACCTTCCTCGCATTAGACTCTTCGAGCAGAAAGGCAAAGAAGATAATGGAGTTTTCGTGCGTTGGCTGAAGAGGTGGATGGAACATTTCGCTGTGGACTCGTGTGCTATACAGTAGGTTTAGTGACTGAGTTGCCGTCAGTGTTCGCAAGAGGAGGATAATTCGTAAATATAGTCAAGGAAGAAACATTTATGTGTTCACATGCTTTAGAACAAGAATAAAGTAGTGCAATGTCAGAAAATCGAGAAGAAGTATTAATATAAGATTGGTATTTTTATTAAAAAGAAGAAACGTTTTCAGTGAAACCATTTTGATATTTTGAAAGGTTGGAGCAACATATCGAGTCTTCATATCTTTTTTTTATCACATGTTCTTTCTTAGTCAGGTGTGTCACTCACTTTTTCCAACTTAACCACGAAAAGTAACAACATATGCTAGGTTTATTAGAACAAAGCTGTGAGTCACGATGCGTTTCACGACAATTTGTTACGCGTAGTCGAGTATTTAAAGTTTGGAATTTTTCGCCTCCATAATTTGGTATATAAATTAGTCTGCGCCCTCTCGTTGACGATTCCACATTCCAGATGTACAGTTTCCAATAAATTCGACTTCTCGCGTGTGCTCGCCTTATGGCCTTGTTAGAACGAAAGTTCATTACGAAGCCTAATGCTTTTGGAAATTAGAATTCTCTGGATACCCGTCACGACGGGGCTGCCAAATTAGTTCAAAGACCAATTTCCATTCGTTCGTTCGTGCACGCGTCGCGCCCTTTTCACTAAATATTAATAAAGCACGCACAGTGACGAGCGGTAATCAACGAGAGTAACCCTTCTCGTTTTGTCGCACAAATTTCTGCCAGTCTCCGCGAATTCCCCGCATACCAGACAGGCGTTTCACGCTGAAATGCTTTCTCGTCGAAGCAGCGAAGAGTAACGTATGAAATACCTGCTCTAGAGGAGTCCTTTAACGTTACCAGGATGCTTCATTTTAATCAACTTGTATCTTCGAAGTTATGAACGCGTAGTACGCAAAAATACATACTTAGAGTAAGAATTGAGAGTACGCACCTTGATATACATATACTGTACATATATCTTTTTTATATATTATAACGATTTATTACTTCTGTTAATATTTAAATACATGACAAGTATTTTACAATAGTGCAAGATCTATCACAGTTCTTTAGGTTCGTTGCAACTATGAGTGTGAAGTGTTGGTTGGTTTGATAAATAATTGAATTTCAAAAAATATATTTAAACTCACCCAACGTTTTGGTAAAACTTTAGCCCTCTTTAGAAGTAACATTATTGAAGTAGTGTAATCATTTAAAAAAGTACATACTAAAGGTATAAACTATTTCTAGTCAAAACTCTGATTAATGACGAATGAACTTCGATCTCTATATTTTGCAAGTACAACAAATAACTTGTTTAGTATTTCTATGCAATTTCTGTCGGATATCTACAATTTATTTTGCTTAGGTCTATCTTCTCTTTGTTCGATCTTTATACTTTTTCAATATACTGGACAAGACATCAAACTTGAACTTAAGACAACAATGATCAATTATAACTATTCTGCCATTTAAACAATTTTATAAAGGATGACTTCTTCCTATCAAGGAGCTATTGAATAATCTTTTTACCTTTGATATGATACAATTTTTATACGAAAACAATATATAACTTTATATAATTAGATGCTTCTCCTATGTATATTCCCAGATAGTAGAACTGTTTAAGAACAATATACAAAATCTTTTGTGCAATTCGTCCACAGACTCATCGCGATCGAGAAAGTTAAATTATCATGAGAATGATACGCTTCTCTCTAGGTCCAAAGGTAAACGACACGTTGCGACCGAAAACTGTCGCGATTAAGTAAAAGTAAAGAAAAGCAAGAAAACGTTGAGACCCTTAAAGCGAGACGGCAAAACACGGGGCCCAGGAGAGAGGGGTTAATTTCGTAAAATACGCGCGCTTGTTACGGCTCACGCTGAGCGTAACATCACACGTTTTTACAGTATCCCCTCATTTTCCCCGCGTAATATTCTCTCGACGTGGAACAAAATCTTCTCGACCGTCGCCTGCCCCCACCCCTTCTTTTCGTTCCGCCTCTACGATTCTGCTTCGTCGACGATGCACCTGAGAAGAGTCCTCGTTAAGGCTCCGTTAACCCTGCTCCAGGAACGAGCAGCAGCAGCTCAGGCTAGGAATTACGTGGTGGATAATTAATTGGGTGACATGTCGTGTGTTGGTACGTCTGTGGCATCGGGCCCCGTTATACCTATTCCACGGTGCGTTATAAATAACACGGCGCATCCACGTATTTGCATATTAATTTCATGTAATGAAGGCGATTAGGCTAATGAGCGTCGAATGTGGTCTCCGTGGCTGTAACTTTATACCCTCTCGGCTATCCCGTACTTGCTGATAAACTCGACTGTTCCCTCCGCCCTTGTTCGCTCTGTCTCGGTCATTCCACCGTTCAGTCGCCATGTTGTCTCTCTTTCCGCGTTTGGGATCCCCCTGGCGTCGATCGATTCCAGCGAAATTCAATTAACCGACGCGCATAACGCGCTATCGGCACGATCCAAAAATCTGCATGGGACACGCGCTCTGACCTGGCGAATATGCATACGCGCCCACGATTATATGACGTGTTATGGCCACTCGCGAATTACGCGCCATTGGCCCCGCCAACTAGATCATTGCCCTTAAATCACGTTTATTGATTTGCATTAGATGCTCTCGATGCTGGACACGTGCACGATACGTGTGTAACACGTCTTCTCCGAACGAAAATTGGTTTGTTTTAACCTAGATAAAGCTATTTTGTTATTAGTAAGAAGAAATGTTTTACTACAAACAGTGGTGGAATAACATGTGTCAGCTACGAAATTTATTTGCTAGTTTAAAAAAATATTATACTTGGAGCTGAGTATGTATAACACATATCGGGCAGGACTCCTAAAATGTCTTCTTTTTAGAGAGATATTACGTTAATACATTTAATATAAAAACAGCAATATATGTTAAAAAGAAATTTTAATTCTTATGGGAGAGCGTTTGCATTAATGTACTCTTTAATTCTATATATTTTATATTTATCTTTCTTTCTGGTTCCTGTATGTACCATTTCTGAATTTGAATCTTTTTGAACGAATATAAAATCGCATTTTAACTAAACACACTCTACGTTTCGAAATGTATGAAGAAATTTTGAAAGAATAATTACAATATTCCTGCAAAGTATGTCAAATGAAATTTATATAATGAAGAAAAAACAAAAAAATATTAATGCTAATTCTAACCAGCGTATTATCTTTAGAACATGAAGTTGATCCCACACGTTGGAAAGTTAAATTGCTTTGATAAAGCCTTAGTTATAATAAAAATTAATGAAAAGTCTTATTATATTTTATGAATATCCAATAAAATAAGTTTACGTCACGCAACTTAGTAATTAATATAGTAAAATAACAGTAATTAATAACAAATTGAACGAATTACTGTAAAATATTTACATAACCCTCTACATGCGCGAGTTATTACAAGTTGTGTTTAAAATGATGTTTCGCCCCGTTCATCACCCAAATAAATATAATTACAAGTTTGAGTTGCACCGTAGTTTAACCTCAGGAATCGAGTTTCGAAGCAGAGACGGGATAGTTCATTGCCGGGTAAACTCATTTCCGGAATTCGCATTAATGAATCGTTTACTCGCGAGGCTTTCACTTTTTGCCTAGAAACCTTGGCAAATTAGTGTCCCTGGCCGACAGATAGCGAAGATGAATTTCAGCTCGAGAAATCCCCTCGAGGCGATTCGAAGCAACGATTTGCGTAGAAATGATTCCTCGTGTCCATAAATTTCGCTTAAAAGCAACGCCCAAGTTCACGATTTTTACCCTAGTCGAACACACCTGTCACGATTGACGAAAATTTATTAACGCGATTAATTTTTGCGCCGGATTGTGATCCATTGCTCCGATCGAAACGACGATTGGTGAATTATTTGTCAGGCTGGCACTTCCATATCGTTACGTGAAATTTTAATTGCCGTTCCATTAACAAACGACCGGTATTAAAATGTCTTTAGATTAATCATTGGACCATTAGCGAACACTTTAAAGCGAAGAGTCTAAGATCATAATTTATTAGTGCAAATTTGAAGGCGTCTTTCCCGTCATGAGTCGTATTGTCTGTGTACTAGAATTCAGTCTTTTGTGTAAGAACTGTGTACTAGTTTTACAGTCTTTTAATCAATTTTGTGTTATTTTTTTCTTTAGTATTACCGTTAATTTTTTCTTGCAGCAATCATTTATGAAACGATCTCTTTCCTCCCCTGAGTTGCTTAAATACTAGCAGTCAATGTAAAAATAACTTATTTTTTAGTAATAAACGTAATACTCTAGCAACTTCCATGTCCAGATCATATTACATTCAACCAGAAATAATTCAAATTGAATATTTACACTACTCGAAATACTCTATCAAGATATTGTACTAAAGTTGGTGACCTGCTGTACGAAGCCATAAAGATTTAGTCCTAAAATGCGTTTTCATAATAGTACTGTTATTAATAGTTTACATGATAAGAAATCTTAATCAATATGGTGGTTATTTGAGTAGTCGTTTACTACTAAAATTTCCTAATTAAAATTATTTCTTTTTCAAATAAAAGAATATTAATTTCGTTTATTTTAACCAAATAAGGCGAATATTGCAGAAACAACAAGATCTCATTTTTTTTTAATTCAATCTCTTAATCTGAATTCCATTCAAGAACAACCTTTCATATACTTCAATATAAAAGATAGGCAGACACGACGCAACAGCGCCTCTAATCCAATTCTCGGCATCAGACGTCTCGACAATGGGTCTCGCAGAAAGCAAGAAACTCGCTGCATAAAAATCGTTAACAACCATCTTCGTAACCGCCTATCCACTCAATGATACCAGTTAACGCAATCTACTCTAGCACTCAGAGAGTATCGTCGACCAACATTAACGACGCTTAACAGCTTGTAAGCATTAACATTAGAGTCTCGTGCCGCGAGTACTGGTTGTATAAATCACTGGGCCCGCCCGCGAATCTACCGATCAGCCATTCGTAGGGAAATTAGACATGCGTTTGCTCCATCTTCTCTTCTCACTTTCTTGTCTTCCTGTTTCCGTACTGCTCCACCTCCAATCAAGTCTTTCTCTTTCGGCCTTCTCGCGGCCAGTCGTTTCTATCTCCATTTTCTATTTCCTGCCCGCTCGCCGATCCCATTCACCTTTATCTTTTTCACGTCAATTAATCCCCCTATTGCACGGTAACTCGACTCCTCGTCGAGTCATCCGTCTTTATCGCTCGTTTCCACGTTCGTCTCATCCACTCGTGGTGTCCTCTTTATCCTCCTTTTCGTCAAAGTGTTCCTCTCCCTGGCTCCGTTTTTTTTTTGCGCCACTCGAGGACTCTTCTTCGCGTTCTCTTCCCACTCGCTGCGGCCGCAAGTGCACTCCTCTCTCTGCTCGTTCATCGCCGACGAACGACTAATTTATGTAATTACGCGATCCTGCCGCGAATGTCCTCGCGACTCGCGCGAAACGAACAGCCTGAAACTGTCCTGAACCCCGCGAAACACCGTGATTATCGGGCTCGACTTTTACGCTTTACGTGACACTCTTTTCCCATTTCCGTGGTTCGACGTTTTGATTATAGTGATATTTCCGTCTCGTTACTTTGAAACGTACTAAGAAATCAAACTCTTTCTGGCGCTATTCTTTTTATTAGAATATTCCTTGGTCGTTTGCTCTGAGAAATGTTATAAAATATGAGAATCTGGTAGTCCCAGGCCCGGAAAATATGGCGGTAGTGTCCTAAGTTTGTAATAAAATACCCTCAGTTTTTGGATCCTTTTCCGTGAGTATAAAACCTGGCATTGTTACGATGATTACACCTTTTTTATTACCCACTCCTGGAGACTCGTTCCTTCGATAAGTTCCTTTAGCTGACCAGTTCTTAACACTTCTTAACATCCTTGATTCACGTTAGTAATCCCTGAGCACAAATCTCGCAGTTTATTCATCGTAATTTTTCCGTTATTTTCTTACAAATTTTAAAGCAATATATGCCTTCGTGAAGTTACAACGCTTTCGTGTCGAGGAGTTAATCATTTTATCGAATCGACGCTTTCGTTTCTAATAATATTTTATAATCAATATATATAGTTCTACTCGACTGTTATATAAATCCGTCATAAATGATTTCTTTTCGTACACGAGCAACAAAGTGTTTTGATTATTTACGTATTTACTACCAGAAATTTACCAATATAAGTTTATTCCTAACTACGCGATTAGTTAAAAAATCTTATGAATATAAAGCAGTTCGGAAGATCTGCACCTTTTCGTTTAACACAAGTTACCATTACCTCGACGCAGCTTTACCATTAATTTATGATAGCGATATACAATCTCAGTGCTAATTCGCAAAATCAACTGAAGTAACTTATGCAATCGTATACTACAGAACGTGAAAGTACGTCGAATCAAAGATGCAAATCGAAATATTCACAGATAACAGCCTATGAATAAATATCTGAAAGCTACTTCTTCCTCCGCAGTCGATTTCAAATAATCAAAATTTCGTTTAGATAAGCTCACAATCACACCAATGCGAAAGACAAATTAATGTCAGTCGTCCGTAGAAACGTCGATTCATGCAAATTAATCAGCGTAGATAAAACAAAACGAGAAGGATTTCAAATGCTGATTGCGCGGTTGAAGCAACTGCGAATAAAGTTCTCACCCTTGGAGCAATACTCAGAGACACCGTTTAACGATTCGAGTTCATCAACAGACATGTATTTTATCTGACGATTATAAAATATAATAAACCTTAACGGAATAACTTTGCAGCTGGCATTCACGTGAAAGGAACAACTCAATCTTCGGCGAGGCGGTAGTAAATTTTCCTGGTAACTCGTTTCGGCCATTTGTCCCATGGACGATCGGATTCCTATAGAAAACCGATGCGTATTTCACGCCAGCACAAGTAAAAGACGCGGGCTCGTACGCGCGTGGTATATCTGGACCAGGATTTCTCAATACTTATCATGTCGTTCCAGAGTAGTTTATACCGCGCTGTTTCGGGGTTAGAAATCGATAGTACAAAATAATTGCTTCAAAAACTTCTAAGTATGGCAAGAAAAATATTACTAAAATATGAAAATACTATATCGTGTAACGTTAACGAAGTATCAACTTGCAAAATGGTACAGAGCTTTTTGATTTCATTTTGTTCGAGGAACAGATCTTAAAGAAAGATCTTCTGTATACGAATAAAAATATGATATGATTTGAGATAAGTGTAGTTGGTGTTGACAGAGGAAAGTAAATTTAGAAGAGGTCTATGAGACGATCAGTCTTGACATACATTGATTTATTATTTTTACCAACAATTAGCATTTACGAGAGTTGGAGAGAATAGACAAAATGAATGCAGAAGAGGGCTAGGAATAAAAAAAGATTAAGGAACACTGGTCTAAGCGACAGTGGCCGGATGTATCGCGAAACGGATTAATTTCAATAAAAAGCCAATTAAATCTACGCGCTCGTAATCAATACCAATGATATGCTGGCCCCAGTCGATCGTAATTCACCGTCTTCTTTTATCCGGTCTGAGGAACGAGGCAGCACGAAGGAACGAGGAATTGCTCCATATCGTTGGCTGGCCTGATCACGAGAAGGCCGACCGCGAACGTATCTAAATCAAAGAAGCTTAATGAGCGGCAGATTAGCGACTGAGTAATGCCGATACGCCGTATACGAGAGGTAAAGGATGCGGCTGGTTGCCATACGTGCACCCGCCTAGAAAAATGAATGATCCGTCTACCAATCGATTCGAAATAATTGGATTGTCTCCGCTATCAGTAGGGACGTGCAGGCTTGCTCGACTGGGTGCAGTTTCGCCATAACTACACAAAGAATTCACACGAATTTCGTGGATAGAACCTTATTAACTACAGCAAACAGAGTTTTTAATAAAAATCATTACAAAATTATTGTCTGCTCAGAAAGTATTTAATGATCTTTCAGAGTATTTAGAACTTATACGTTTTGGTAAGAAATTTTCTTGTATACCTACTGTTCTTTTTTACATCTATTTTTTTTTGTATTTTACTACGTTTTCCTTACGCATAATGTTTAAAAAATTATTTTCTTATCACCGAGAAGAAAACTATAAGTCCACAACGTTTTAATAAGCTGCTTGAAAGACCATGGAGTTCTTCAATGTTTAGGTTATGGAGCTCCGATGTGGGTCAACTTTATGTTTCACAGGTAGCGAGCAAATTAAGTTCAGCATTACATATATTTTTGTCTTCTCCCTTTTATGTATATTTCTCTTTTTTCTTGTTTGATTATTTTTCTGAAGAAATCTAAAACTAGAGGAGACTCAAATGTAGATTGTTTTCTGATAAAGTACAATTCTTCTTGGGTTTCGAGGCCAATAAAATTTTCATTTATTTTACACTCATCCATATGACTAGTTGTACTAAAAGAATGGAAATTATTTTTATTTAACTACCTTACGAACTATTACGAGACATAGCGAAGTAGATTATATACTGGGAATACAGATTTGTAAGAATACGCAAGTGTTGCTAACCATTCATTCATAAAATACTTTCTGGAAATGAGAGTCCTGTATTAAGAAAAATCGGTACATAGTATTACGTCTGTGTGCTTCTCGATGCCTCAAATCTCAGACTACCCATTTCAATAAAAAAACTATTTAACGAGATATGGATAGCCGTTTACCATTAACGCGCCTCTCGACACGACATGGAATCAAGCATGATAAGTCGATTTATTGTCGACGTGTCGAGACGTACAGCGAAGTCGCAGACGTCCTCGCGCAGTTCTCTTGCAATAATTGGGTCGTTCTTATTCTATCGCCGTTAAGGGTGTACGCGAATGTACGAAGCCCCGACTTATCGCAGATAGATTCTTTTTCAGCTGTTTATTGCTCGTAAAGACGATAGTTTGCGCCCGACTTGCGTCCTGGAAAAGGGATGAGCCGAAGTGAAGCTCTACGCGCCCGATAAAATTTAATCGAGATCGTAAAGAACCAAGGAAATCGTGGAATGTATGATCAAGCAAGATTCACAGCAGAGGGGTTACAGAGATTTTCGAAGCTCAGAAAAATCCTAAATTGCAGGAAGTGAACGCTAATTTTTGTTTGGTTTTCGTTTTTATCAGTCTGATTATTAGGAAGCAAAAGAGTCAATTTATCCATCGTCTTTGAAATTTATTGTGTAAAACAGTGGCAAAAACTGTTTCGGTCTTATATTCTGAAATGTAGACCCTTATATGAAGTAAAAGTAATATATTATGTAGATAGATTTAAGAAACAAATTCTCAACGTAATGGAAAGTTGACACGAAAAAGAAAATTAGAATACAGCAACAGAATACTTAACATAATAGCAAAAAAATTGAAAAAAAAAATATAATTTTAGAGGAAATATTTGTATGAGTAGTTACGTGTATCTGCTATGACTTAATACCGGAAATTATTCTAAAGAAAGCGTCACAAAATATAAAAATACAGTAGCAAGTGATTTAAAAATAAAGATATACCTGCCACGTGATTGCTTTCGTACGAGTTGCCAAATTTGAAAGAGAAATAGAAAACGATTATATATTGGAAATTATGCAAAGAAATTAAATTTGTTTCAAGTTTTACACATTTATTCGCTAGTAAGTTTATAATAAAAGGATCGAAAGATTGACTATATAATACATTAGAACCTCGCTGTGCTGTTTTCCGAATCAAAAGAATCGCTGCGACGACAAGCAGAGTGGTTGAATTAAAAAGAAAAACGTGAAAGAGACAACGGAGAGCCTAATGAGCGGCAGATTAACGCCTCTGTAACGTTCCTTGCCCTATCGAAAGATAAAGGACAACAGGTTGCGCAGGGAGAACCAGTCGGGAAGAATCGATAATTCTTCCTCTCTCCAGATACGTAACGTCGATCGAAATAATTGGATCATCCTTATTCTAAGGCTATTACGGTCGTACAGGTACGAGTCCTTATCGCTCATCGTAGATTGTTTCCAATTGTCCGGACAAGCGTTCTCGTTGGACGAAAGGGTCCAGGCTACACGTACCGTACGATATTAATTTACGTAAGAGACTGCAGTTCCAGCGAAGGGAAACATTTATCTTATCTTATTTCACTTGATTCCCGAGCCAGCAAAATAGAATGATACGTCGGTGATGTGGGGCACGAAGACACGCGGAGGGTAGTAGCTTGACCTTGATTGCACGCTGCTTCCGAACAGGTGAAGATAGGAACTTGATTCTTCATGCGATTCCACTCCGATATTGTTGCTTGTAGGCCAGTGATTGCCAATGTTTAAGCAGATAGGGACTAATACATAAATCTCAAAGTTTACCGTGAACTTTTTGTTCAAATCTTATAATTGGTATACACACATATAGTGGGTGTAGAAAGTATTCGTACACTGATCAATTTCCAAAAAAACTATGTAAAATTGTAATTGATTAACTTATTTTTTATAAACAATAACATTCTACATATTCTCGGAAATCTCTAGAATAGATAGAATACAAAAGAAAATAGCTATTTATGTAAATTGCGAAATTAACAAGAAAAAAACAATTAATCGATAGAAATGTTGAAACAATAAGTATTCGCACAACTGTTTAATTTTTAAAACTAGATTAAAAAAAAATAAATTTACATTAATTTACAAGTATATAATATTT